>NC_133504.1:148290800-148600700 GCF_049354715.1 Callithrix jacchus | reverse complement strand
GAGTACCTCTTTGTGTAGGTTCTGGGTGTATTTAAAAACTGCTTTTATCCTTTCTCTCTACAGCCATGAGGGGATATTTTCTGGCTCTTCACTGTAAAAGCCTGGTGGCATTCCTGGAGAAAATACCCATGCATTTGGGTGCTTATAAAAGACTGTGGATACCAGAGATTATTATTTGTTGTTTCTCTAAAGCTAGTGCCTGTTCAGCTTACAGCAATTTATCAAAATTATTATTCTGTTTTTTTACCAGTATATTCCATTCTCCTTGTCACTTTCAGGTACACCAATCAAAAGTAGGTTTGATCTTTTCACGTAGTCCCATACTGGAGGTTTTGCTGATTTCTTTTCATTATTTTATCTTGTCTTCAATCACTGATAGTCTTTCTTCTGTTTGATCGATTTGGTTATTGATATTTGTATATGCTTCATGAAGTTCTCGTGCTGCATTTTTCAGTTCCACCAGATCATTTTTGTTCTTTGAACTGGTTTTTCTAGTTAGCAATTCCTGTAACCTTTTTTCAAGGTTCTTAGCTTCCTTATATTGGATTAGAACATGCTCCTTTAGCTTACAGGAATTTGTTATTACCTACCTTTTGAATCCTACTTCTGTCAACTTGTCAAACTCATTCCTCATCTAGTTTTGTTTCCTTGCTGGTGAGGAGTTGTGATCTTTTGGAGGAGAAGAGGCATTCTGGTTTTTGGAATTTTCAGAGGTCAGTTCTACTATTATTCTCTCCATTTAAAATGCATTAAAGAATGTTTAAAAAAGAAGAAAACTTGGTATTAGTATGACAAAAAGCAATCTCAATATAGCATAATTCTTTATGGCAAAACAGTAGAAAGCTCTTCACCATAATTAGTAAATAGTTGCCAAATACCATTCTAATTTGATTCTGGATGTATTAGACATAGTATTAATAATTGCAGAAGAGTAAGTGATGAGATGCAAAAAATTTCATAGAAGGAGCTAATATTATCATTGGTTGTAGGTCATGTAACTGTATACTAGACATATAAAAAAAACCTGGAAGCAAAGTTTTAATATAATCATTTTAGTGTTTAAAAAATAATGCCTCCTGAATTTCATATCAGCCTAAATGAAATAAAATTTGAAAGTGGGGTCCCAGGCATCTATTTTGTTGTTGCTTTTTAGTTTTTCTTTGTTTTCTCATTGATTGCTTCCATCCTCATTTTGTTTCTTAAGCTACTCTGCTCATTGTGATGAATAACAGATAAAATTGATATTCATCATTAAAAAAGAAGAGTGTAAAGACCAAAGCAAGAAAGGTGAAAATTTTCTGTCAAAGATTATGAGCTAATTTTTGATGCTTCATGTTATACCATTTAAATAGTTATATTAAACAAATGATAGAAATATATTAGTGTTATTTTCAACCCAACTAGAATAAGAATGTTGCATGTGTTTTGTTGTTTGACATCAAAATCAAAATTCTAACAAATTCTCAAAGTTGTATTAAAATGTTTTCTTTTTTGGAATGAAACCTATATTCTGTACTGTGACTTTGTGTTAACATTTTAGCTACTTAACTAAAATTAAGTATTTATATTGAAGATTTTTTTTATCAGAAGTGACACCAAGGTTTTAAATAAGCCATACACAGAAATATGCAAATCTTTACATTTTACTCATTCTAAAAGCTTCCATATGCTATTGCTATACTCCCTTAAAACTAAAACTTCAGATCATGTAACTTTGGTTATCCCACTAAATATTTATTGGCAAGCCTATGCCAAGCAAATTTTAATTACATTTTTCTTTAGTCCTTTTTCAATATCAGATTTTAAATGATAAGTTTCGAATGGATGTTAGCAGCATTTTCATTTTGTTTAATCAGTCATAAGCCTGTGTTTTACCCACTTGCCTTGAATTAAATGCCTGCAAGTTCTCATTAGGATAGAAACAAATTTTGTTTTTTAAGATCAGCAATGGTTTTGAAACAAAGTGCTTTTTCAAAAGAGTTTTAGGACCTTATGAATTATTGCTGAAAATGTGTTGAGGTTTTTAAAACATCCTCCATAAAAATCTACTTTTAAAATACTGATAAAATGAACAGTTTACAACTGTGCTTAGATTTATAAGCCAGAGTTCTATAGACTTGTTCTCAAAAACCCTATTCTAGCTGTGTTCTATCATGCTGATTTTTCGTCTGATTAGTAACATATTAATTAGATAAATGTGTTTACTGACATAAAAGTTGCATGACATTTGGCATATCTACAGGGGAGAAGGTCTTTAGATTGAATCATTTTTCTTACTAATATAATTTCATAGTTATTCCAGCTTTTGTATATGCAGAAGGTAAGGGGAAATTTTCCTCTAGAACCTTAGCCATAATTCAGAGTAAAATTGCCACCTGGACAGAGGGGAATAATTTCTACATGGAGAATATTTCCATTCTCTTCCTCTCACTAGTAGTACAGTTGACATCCACATGTATTAGTTGAGAGAACATTTGCACCAGTGGGAGATGGGTGGATTATCTTTCCCTCTAATGTGAATAATTTTGTATGTCTTTTCTCCTTGCACTCACCTTTACAAAATTTTGTCTCATATACCTCTTCCAAGTACTTCTTATGGAAAATAGTTATACATGTAGAAATATTAAGAGAAAACAAAGTGTATAGAAAGTAATATTTAAAAAAATTAGCAAGTCATAATAATTGCAATCAATTAATACAATTACAGTCAACAAAAGTATGTTAGGGTTTAGAATTTTCACATTTTAAAACAATACTAAATAATGCATTCTCCATTAGGATATATTAAATGTGATGTTCATTTACAAATGAATTCAAAATGAAAAAGGAACTAGAGTCACAAATGTTTGATTTTCACAGGCCATTTCTAACTAACATTAGAGAAAAAAAATACTGGCTGTCATGGTTAATTTTATGCATCAACTTGACCAGGATATAATCATCAGTTATTTGGTTAAAGACTAGTTTAGATGTGGCTGTGAACATGTTTTGTAGGTGTAATTTATATTTACAATTAGTTGACACTAAGGAAATTACAAGTAGAGGGTGAAACTCATTCAATCAATTAAAGGCCTTAAAAGAGCAAAAACTGATTTTCCTTGAAAAGAAGGAATTAAAGTGAAAATGAGAATTTCTGCCTGAGTTTTCAGGCTACTGGCCTGCCTACAGTTTTAAAACATGCTAACCCTCATAACTGGGTGAGCCAATTACTTAAAAGAAATTTCTCTCATTCTCTCTCTCTCTCTCTCTCTCTCTCTCTCTCTCTCTCTCTCTCTCTCTCTCTCTGTTCTTTATTGCTCTTTTTCTTCAGAGATCCCTGAGTGATATACTAATTCTACCAACACAGAGATAGAATTGGAACTCTGTGGGGTAAGACCTATGAGCCATGCTTTCTAACATATATTTTTAGCTGATTCTGAGCCAGTAAGCCTCACATTTTTGGTGAGCTAATGTTTAGAAAACACTAATCTGTTTGATTGTATCCAAAGTTCACTGTTGAACCTAATTTGGCCGTTAATATTAGAGTTAAATTGCAGTTAAATATTTACATCTTTACAAATTATGAGTAACATGTTATGCTTAAATTAAAAATGATAAATATGGATATAGCTTTTCTACCAGAAATGGTTTAAAAGGTCCCTTTTCATTCTTGCATTAAAAATAGTCTGATTTTTGCTTTTTTGTTTTAGACAGGGTCTCCCCCACTCAGCTCAGCTGGGAGAAAATGATATGATCGCTGCTCACTACAGTTTCAACCCTCTGGCCTCAAGCAATCCTCCTGCCTCAGCTTCCCTAGTAGCCGGGACTACAGGCATATGCCTCCTCACCTGGCTAATTAATTTTTCTCTTTTTGTAAAACAAAGTCTTTCTGTGTTGCCCAGGCTGGTCTCAAATTCCTAGTCTGAAGTGATCTACTTCCGCCTCCCAAAATGCTGGGATTACAGGTGTGACCCGCTGCTCCCAGCCATAGTATTATTTTTATTAGTAATAGTCAGAAAGTAGAAACAATTTAAGTGTCCATCAACTGACAATTTTATAAATAAATTGTGGTTTATCCATACAATTACATATTATTTAGCAATAAAAAGCAGTAAAGTACTGATAAGTGCTACAACATGGATGTATCTTGAAAGCATGCTAAATGAAGAAAGTGAGTCACAAAATAATCAAATATTGAAATATCTAATCTATTTGAAACTTTCTGGGGAAACTAAATGGCCTGAAATTAGATAATGACAATATTTGCAAAATTCTGTGAATACACTAAAAATCATTGATTTGTACATTTTAAAAGGGTAAATTTTATATTATGTGAATTATGCCTTAAGATATCTATTATTAAAATAAAAAGTAATATAAGCATTATAGAAAGTATGGAAATGTCAATTTCAAAATATATTACAAAGTATACTAATCAAAATGTGGTACTGACATAAAGATAGATATAAGGCCCAATGGAACAGAATAGAGAGACCAAATGATCTTTGACAAAGATGCAAAGACATGCAATGGGGAATATTCTCTTTAACAAGTGTTATTGAGAAAACTGTACGTCCACATATAATAGAATAAAGTTGGACCCTTATCTTACAGAATTTATAAAAATTAACTCAAATAGATTAAAGACCTAAATGTAATAGTGAAAACTATAAAATTCCTGAAGAAAACAAAGAGGAAAAGGTTCATAACATGAGATTTGGCAATGATTTTTTGCATATGATACTAAAATCAGAGGAAAAAAGAGAATTAGATAATTTGAACTATATAAAAATTAAAAAAAAAGAACTTCTGTGTATCAAAGGATACAACAGAGTGAAAAGCCTTTCTGCCAAATGGGAGAAAATCTTTTAAGTATTCATATGATAAGGAATTAACATCTAGTCTATATAAATAACTTCTAAACTCAATTGCAAAAATTAAAAATGAGCAAGACTTGAATAAATGTTTCTATTGAATTCTGTACTAATAATCTATACAAATGTTGAATAAGCACTGGTGTTTATTAGAATGAAATAGAAATAAAAATCAAAAGTACAACAATATAACACTTCACACCCATCCAATAGAATGACTACCTTTTTTTTCTTTTTTTTTTTTTGAGAGAGAGACACTTGCTCCTTCACCCAGACTGGAGTGCAGTGGCATGATCACGGCTTACTGCAGCCTCACTTTTCTGAGCTCAGGTGATCCTTCTGCCTCAGTCTCTTGAGTAGCCTGGACTACAGGTGCGTGCCACCATGTCTGGCTATTTTTTTATTTTTATTTTTAGTAGAGAGGAGATCTCACTATATTGCCCAGATTAGTCTCAAACTCCTAAGCTTAAGTGATCCTTTTGTGTCGGCCTTCTGAAGTGCTGAGATTATAGACATGAGCCACCACACCCAGTCCTATAATTTAAAAAATGTGTTGGTGAAGATGTGAACAAATTGGAGTGCTTGTGCATTGTTGGCAGAATATAAAATGGTGCAGCTATTATGGAACACAGTATGAAGATTACTCAAAAAATTAAAAATAGAATTACAATATGATCCAGCAATACCATTTCTGGGCATATATCCAAAATAATTTAAAACAGGTTCTCAAAGAGATATTTGTAACATTATTCACAATAGATAAGATTTGGAAGCAATCCAAATATCTCTTGATGGATTGTTAAATAAAGAATATGTAATATATATATATATACACACACACAATGAAAAACTATTCAGCCTTAAAAAGAAGTTCTGTCATGTGATACAACATGAATGAAACTTGAGGACATAACTCTTAAGTGAGAAAGCTGGTCATGAAAAGACCAATTCTGTATGATTCCATGTATGTGAAATATAGTAATAGAAACAGAAAGTTTGGTGGTTGCCAGGAGCTTGGGGGAGAAGGAGATGGATAACTATATTTCAATGTATACAGAGTTTCAGTTTTGCAAGATAAAAAAGTTCTAGAGCTCTATGCACAACTATGTGAATGTAATTATCACTACTAAATTATTTTTTAAAAAGACAAACTAATGACAAATCACTGCAAAAAGAAATATAGAAAATAAGGAAAAAAATTAAAAAGCAGAATTATCTACAGCCACACCACCCTAATACTAATATTGATCGCCCCCTGAGAGAAGGCATAATCTCTAAAAACAGAAGAGAATATCGGTAATTACAGCTGGAAAACCTGAGCCTCAAAGAAGTGATTTATTTAGAATTACACAGAGTTGGTCGCAGAGTCAGGACTACAGCACTTGCATTTCAGTTTTACATCAATTCAATAATGGTTTAAAAATACGTTGTTCTGTCAATTATGTAAGAAACATAGAATTCCCGAAATACAGGAAAGTCTGAGGATCCATAAAAAGCAAAACAAAAACAAAACTGTGAGATTTGTTGGAAGTATCTATACTGCGTGGATCCAACCACACTGCCAATGTTGATGTTTAGCAGTGAATACTAGTGCTTGAGAGACCACACAATTATTCAATTTTAGTGGCCCAAAACTGGAAGGACAAAATGATCACATGAACATGTCGCTAGGACCATCCTATGTCACTGAAAGAGATGTATGGGAGTAAGAGACTTTCAAACTTAAGTTTCATTGTCTCAACCAGAAATTTGCCACAGCACATTTTAGTAGCTCAAGGCAGCAATGTTAATTCAGAGAATGGTATCCAAAGCACTTGGAGGTTTTATCTTCTTAAAAAAATTTATGTGGCAGAGGCAGATCATTAATACACTAATAATTATTTTTATATGAAAATGAACTATTAAAATAAATAGTTCATGTGACTTAAGGCATCACAATTATAGAATACAATATACACTAGACAAAATTAAAAGGCAGCCATCAATCTGTATCTGTGCAACACAAAATATGTTACATACACTAGATGTTCACACACACTTTCTTAAAATCCTAATACAATCAGTAAAACACATTAGACATTTAGGTATATATTTTCAGGTACTTAGTTTTGCTCAGTAATTTTATTAGTTAACAATTGGTAAATTACCCTCTGTAAGCTTAGTTTCTTTGTTTGTAAAATTAACATAATGGTAACTCTTTGGGTATTTGACATAAGTGTATGCCTTATAAGGTTTTGAAAGGAGATATTTACATATACATATAAAGTTATTAGTGCAGACTCTGGCAAAGACTAACTACTCGAAAATATTTAGGTAATAGTTGAATGATTTTGATGACATCTTATTTACCATAGAATATTAAAGGTAGAGTGTTTAAATTTGATAATTTTAAGATTATCCATACCCAAATTATGACTAAAATTAAACTAGGTCAGTTTTAATTCTTAAAAATGTAAAGAAATTAATTTTAACTGATATACATTTGATATCTTATTTCATTTTTAAAGTCAAATCTAAAAGATGCTCAAAAGTTTCATTAAGTTACCCCTTTCATTGTTGAGTTTTTGGCAAGGGCAGCTAAAATCTATGCATCTAGCATGAATCCCCAACACAGTACAATTTCATTAATATACCTAGAGATCTCATGATGTACATGAGATTGCTGGATATATTAATTTGGTTCACTATACTAACTTTCTTACAATCTATATGTATCCCATAACAACCTTATGGTTGATATTTTCAAGTACTCAGTTCTGCTTAGTAATTTTGTTAGTAAACAATTGTTAAATTACTCTCTGTAAGCTGAGTTTCATCATTGAAAAGTTAACATAATGTTAATGTTATGGGTGTTCACCATAGGTATGTGAAAACTGAAATATAAACCATAAAATTTACTTCTTAAAGATAGTTCAAAGTTAAAAATGGGCCTTACTTTAATATACCCTCCTTTATGAAGACAGAGAAAAGTGTCTCATTTAGTTAAGAAAAATATTGTTTTTTTAATTGATATTTTGTACATAAAGCTATTGATGACAGTGCTTTTCAAGTGTTTATCATTTATCATTGATCTGTTACTCATGTAAAACTGAATGATGTAAGAAAACTATTCCATATTGAATCCTTAAGTAAATCCAGAAGAAAACTGTTAACAAACATGTTAGTGCAATTACCTCCTCATTCTTATTTAAAATAACGTCATTTGTTAGAAGAAAATGTCTTAAAAACACATGTGCTTTTTATTGAAATAACTTTAATCAGTGGTAAATAATAATTCGTTGCTAAGAATCTAGCTATCTGGATTCTGCTTCTGTCTTTTCAAGAAACTCATTTTTATGAGCACATTTATAGCTTCCATATAAAAAATTAATCGGTAATGTTTATTGTCTGCATCATTTTAGACATTCTTTCAGCATAATTGGTGAATATTAAACAAGATTTCTTTAAATTAAAAAAACCCTCTGATTTTTTTGACTTCCATATTTAGTCTTTTTTACGGTCTTATGATCAGCTTTTAAAACTGTTGCTCTCCTTATGTTAAGTGAAATTAGCCAAATACACAAACACGAACACTGCATGATATCATTCATATGTGAAATCTAAAAGATGATTATTTCATAGAAGTACAGCACAGAGTAGTGGTTACCAGAGGCTAGGGAGAGTTCAAGGGAGGGGGGCATAGGGAGAGGTTGGTCAATGGGTACAAAATTACACTGAGACAGAAAGAATACATTCTAGCATTCTATTACATGGTGGTATAATAGAAGGATATAATTTATTCTAGTCACAGGGTGACTATAGCAAATAACAATGTATTTTATGTATTAATATAAATAACTGTATTTCATAACTAGAAGAAATTTTGTGTTATTACAAAGAAATAATAAATGTTTAAAGTAATGAATATTTATTACTCTCATTTGATCATCATACAGTGTATTGAGACATCACACTGTATCCCATAAAATATGTGCAATTATTAAGTGTTAATTACACATTAAAAATAATTTTTTCAAAAAAAATGGTACACTTTGGCAGAATCCTCAGTTTTTATAACAGTTCTAAAATGTAGTTAGCAGTAGTGGTGGTACAAATATAAAGAATGTAAAATATGTGTACATTCTAATATATATTTTATATTAGAATATTTAAACATATATATATTATATTAGAATGTACACATATTTTACGTTCTTGTATATAAATATATGTAATATATTTAGAATATATTAGGGTGTAACATACTTTACATTCTAAAATATTTCTAAAATACTTCTAATGCATTCTAATGTGTGTGTGTATGTATATATATATATATATTCTAGAGATAGAAAGAAAGATAAATTTTACTATGTACTCAGCACTTTGCAAGATGTTTATGTGCATTAATTTGTTTAACCCTTTTAAAAACTCTGTAAGAATCATAATGATATGATTTTTTGTTAGTAAAGACATTGAATTTTGCTCAGCTCACTCACAGTTTTACATATGCAAGTATGATAAGTTATGCAGCAGGAGTTTGACATATTTTAAGTTACTTTCTATTTCTTGCTACTTATGTCTAATCAGTTATCAAAATATAAAAATAAAAATACGAACATTAATTGAATCAGACACTTCAAATGACTTCATATTAATTTAATTCTGAAAAAACCCTATAAATAGGTAATATTACTTTCACTGTATTCATTTAGTAAGTCATCTCGTTCAGATTCATGGTTTTAAATACTATATATATTTTTGCAGTTCTCCTAGCTGTATCCCTCATCTTTCTACACAATTCTCTACTCAGTTGCACCATATCATGTATTAGGTACATATTATCTGCTATTGTGCCTTGATTTCTATTTATAGGTCCTCATTTTAGTAAATGGCATTATAATCCACACAGTTTTTGAAGTCCTATCTTAGGTAGCTTCAAAAACCTCTGTATCCTAAATATCTTTTTCTGTTACTGACTCAATTCACTTTATCTTCTAGACCTATATGCTATGTTTTTAGTCTGTTTTTCCATACCATTGTACTTTTTTCTCTCTCAAATACTATGAACTTTGTCCTTGCTAATATTACATAACAAATATATAATCTTGCCCCTCTAGGGAACACTGACTAATACAATATATAATCTACAAAATAGAAATTTTTAAAAAAATATATTAATACAATCTCAATCACCTATGGGATGATATCAAGTGATTTAATAAAATATATTTAGTTATTGTAATAAAACTTAAATATGTAAGAGATATAATACCTGATAAAATATTACCAAAAAAAATTTATATTTGCTAAAAATTATAAATTAAAAGTTTCAAGAAGCTTTACAAATTCCAAAGAATGTAAACTCAAAGAAAACCAAGTTGTCAAAAACAAAAGATAAGAAGACAGTCTTGAAAGTAGGAAGAAAAAACATAGAGGAAAAAAGATTAAATTTTTTCTCAAATCTACCTGATTTCAAGTTTAACTACAAAACTACATTAATAAAGAAAATTAAATATTTGGATAATGACATACCACTATCATTTCAATTGAGTCAACATTGTAGAAGTAGAGCCAGATTTCACAAATTAGTTGTCAACAAAAGTATCAATATAAACCAGTAGGGTAAAAGGACTATTTTCATCAAATGGTACTTGTAAAACTGTATCCACATAGTAAAAATAAATGCACCTCGACTTCATCTCTTACCATCCAAAAAAGCAGTTTGTGTTTGAGCATAAACATAAATGTAAAAGATAGAGCCGCATGACTTCTAGAAAACTTTGCATCTTTAGGGTAGGCAACAATTTTGTAGACTGGACACACACACGCACAATCTCTAAGCCTAAAAACATTCATATTTGATTCCAACAAATGTTTAATAATTCTGACCATCAAATTACATTATTAAGAAATGGATAATATATGAAGGGGAGAAAGGAAGCAAAACACACTGCCTTGTGTGTACCTATGCAACTGTCTTGCATGTTTGCTCATGTACCCCAAAACCTAAAATGCAATAAAAAATTTATATATATATATATATATATATATATATGCCATGGACTAGGTAAAACATTTATAATAATTATATCTGAGAAAGCATGTGCATTCAGATATATAAAGAACTCTTATTGGGGCTTTGGGATCTATTAATGGGCACTTAATCTATATAAATAAATTAAACATTGAAAGAACTTAAAGGAAAAATAGACTGCAATACAATAGAAGTACAAATATACTTTGTTACCTCACATGCAACGATAGATAAAATATCCAGTGAGATAATATAAGAGAAAATATTGAACTTAAATAAAGCAACAGATTAAATGAACCTGACAGACATATTGAGAATATTCACCTAAACAGTAGTAGAATACATAATCTTCTTGAAGACCACATGGAATATTCTGCAGGATAATTAATATGTTAGGCCACAAACAAACTATAACAAGTTCAAGAAGATTAAAGTCATACGAAGTATCTTTTCCATTACAGTAGAATTAAACTAGAAATAATAATGAAAGAAAAGTTAGAAGGCAGAATCTCAGGATACAAAATCAATGTGCAAAAATCACAAGTATTCCTATAACACCAATAACAGACAAACAGAGAGCCAAATCATGAGCAAATTCCCATTTGCAATTGCTACAAAGAGAATAAGATACCTAGGAATACAACTAACAAGGGATGTGAAGGACCTCTTCAAGGAGAAGTAAAAACAACTACACAAGGGAATAAAAGAGGATACAAACAGATGGAAAAACATTCCATGCCCATAGTTAGGAATAATCAATATCGTGATTACTCAAAGTAATTTACAGATTCAACACTATCCCCATCAAACTACCATTGACATTCTTCACAAAACTGGAAAAAAACACCTTAAATTTCTATGGAACCAAAAAAGAGCTGGAATAGCCAAGACAATCCTAAGCCAAAAAAAAAAAAAAAGAAAGAAAGGAAAGAAAAACCTGCAGACATCATGCTACCTGACTTCAAACTATACTACAAGGCTACAGTAATCAAAACAGTATGGTTCTGGTACCAAAACAGAGATATAGATCAATGGAACAGAACAGAGGTCTTGGAAGTAATGCCACACAGCTACAACCATGTGATCTTTGACACACCTGACAAAATCAAGCAATGGGGAAAAGGATTCCTGATTTAATAAATGATGGTGTTGGGAAAACTAGCTAGCCATATGCAGAAAGCTGAAACTGGACCCCTTCTTACACCTTATATAAAAATTAACTCCAGATGGATTAAAGATTTAAACATAAGAACTAACACCATAAAAATCCTAGAAGAAAAGCTGGGCAACACCATTCAGGATATAGGCATGGGCAAGGACTTTATGACTAAAACACCAAAAGCAATGACAACAAAAGCCAAAATAAACAAATGTTATCTAATTAAACTTACAAGCTTCTGCACAGCAAAAGAAACTATCATTAGAGTGAACTGGCAACCAACAGAATAGAAAAAAATTTTGCCAGCTACCCATCTAACAAAGGGCTAATATCCAGAATCTACGAAGAACTTAAAGAAATTTACAAGAAAAAAACAAACAACCTGATCAAAAAGTGGGCAAAGGATATAAAAGACAGTTTTCAAAAGAAGACATTGATGCAGCTAACAAATGTGAAAAAATGCTCATCATCACTAGTCATTGGATAAAGGCAAATCAAAGCCACATTGAGATACCATCTCATGCCAGTTGGAATGGTGATCATTAAAAAATCTGGAGACAGATGCTGGAGACGATGTGGAGAAATAAGAATGCTTTTACACTGTTGATGAGAATGTAAATTAGTTCAACCATTGTGGAAGATAATGTGGTGATTCCTTAGGAATTTAGAAACAGAAATACCATTTGACCCAGCAATCCTATTACTCAGTATATACCCAAAGGATTATAAATTGTTCTATTATAAAGACACATGCACATGTATGTTTACTGTGGCACTCTTTACAACAGTAAAGACTTGGAACCAACCCAAATGTCCATCAATTATAGACTGGATAAGGAAAATGTGGCACACATACACCATGGAATACTATGCAGCCATAAAAAAGGATGAGTTCATGTCCTTTGCAGAGACATGGATGAAGCTGGAAACCATCAGTCTCAGCAAACTGACACAAGAACAGAAAACCAAACACTGCATGTTCTTACTCTTAAGTGGGTGTTTAACATTGGTTGTACATGGACACAGGGAAGGGAACATCACACATCAGGGTTTATTTGGGAGTAGGGGGTAGGAGAGAAATATCAGGGTCTAGGGGGATTGGGGAGGGTTAATATTAAGAGAAACACCTAATGTAGATGACAGGGGAATGGATGCAGCAAACCACCATGGCATGTGTATACCTATGTAACAATCCTACACAACCTGAACATGTACCCCAGAAATTAAAGAATAATTTTAAAAATGTAAAAAAAAATCATGAACACATGAAAATTAAACAACATTTCTAAAAAATGGGACATGAAGAAATCAGAAGAAAAAATAGACAAATTATAATAAAAAAACATACCCAAACTTATGAAATACAGAAAAATCAGTACGTAGTAAAAGGGAAGTACTCTTAGTACTCCTATCTAAGAGGAAACTTATATAGTGATAAATGCCTACATTAAGAAAGAACAGAGTCCAAAGAAACAGCTAAACTATACACCTTAAGGAACTAGAAAAAGAAAGAACTAAGCCCAAAGTCAGCAGAAGAGTGGAAATAATAAAGATTAAGGCAAAAATGAATAAAATAGAGAATATAAAGCATCAGGAAAAATGTTTTTTTTGAGGAGATAAACAATAGCCAAACATTTAGCTAGAGTTTCTGTAAAAAATGAGAGATGATTCAAATAAATAAAATTAGAAATGAAAGAAGAGACACTACAATGGATACCACAAGAGGAAATGAAGGATCACTCATAAGACACTACTTTTGAAAATAATGTATCAATAAATTGGATAACCTAGAAGAAATGGATAAATTCCTATAAACAGATTCAATATACGATGCCAGATATAGGTAATGGGGAGGAAGGCAGCAAACCACATTGCCATGTATGTACCTATGCAACAATCTTGCATGTTCTTCACATGTACCCCCAAACCTAAAATGCAATAATATATATATGTATACACACACACACAAACACACACACACACACACACACACACACACACACACACACACACACATATATATATGTAACCTGAATGGACCAATAACAACTAAGGACACTAGATCAGTAAACAAAGAGCTCTCAGCCAACAAAAGCCCAGGACTAATTGGCGTATCTGGTGTTTTCTACCAAACTATGGAAGAACATAGTTTCCATGTCTTGGCTATTGTGAATAGTTCTGAAATAAATACTAGAGTGCAGATAGCACTTCACTATATTAATTTTATTTCTTTTGGATCTAAACCTAGTACCGGGATTGTTAGATCATATAGTAGTTCTGTTTTTAGTTTCTTGAGAAACTTCTATAATATTTAACCATTTCACAATGTGTTTGTGTGTATACTTCAAAACATTACATTGTACATGTTAAAAACATAGAATGCTGTCAATTTTAAAAATAAAATAAATAATAGCAAGAAACACATGACAATTTCCAAGTAACAAACATGAAAATTGAAGTTTTAAATCATGCTTATATTCTATAAAATATTGAATATACACAATAAAATTGAAATTTAAAGGAAAAGATGCAGCTATTATTTCACATATGTAGATTTGGGTAGTTTGTTGGTAATGTAAAGTGACCTTTAAAAGGAAATTGTAATTATACTGAGAAGAATCTAATCATGAAGTATAATATAAGAATTAGGATAATGAATTTAAGCATTCCAATCTGGGACAATTACTGTAATAGATATATCTCTATAAACAATAAAAAATTATATACAGATATACCTACAAGAATGATAACATAGTAAAATGCATGAGTTACTAAAGCTCATAGAGACTAACTGCTCTCCATTTGACTGGAGTCAACAGGTTATCTTAAGCTCTAAAAGAAAGAGGGGACTCTTCACTTGTGCTGATCTTTTCTCATGCTGTTAATAAAGACATACCTGAGAGTGGGTAATTTAAAAAGCAAAAGGGTTAATGGACTCATAATTCCATTTGGCTAGGGAGGCCTCACAATCATGGCAGAAGGCAAAGGAGAACTAAGGGCATATCCCACATGGTGGCAGACAAGAGAGCTTGTGCAGGGGCACTCCATTTATCAAATCATCATATCTTATGACACTTATTCACTATCATGAGAAGAGCATAGGAAAGATCTGCCCCCATAATTCAGTCACCTGTCATTGGGTCTCTCCTACAACATGTGGGAATTATGGGAGCTACAATTCAAGATGAGATTTGGGTGCAGACACAGCCAAACCATATCAACACTTTATTTCTGAACTTCGACAAACAGCTAATTTTAATCCCCATCTATTAAAAACAAAAGCTTAACCTTAGAAACAGAGGGGTTATCCTGGCATAACACAGTGCTGTGTGTAGTGGGAGGAAAATAATGTCACTTGGAAATGTTTTTAAGCATCATGACCAGTTGATGCTAGGAGGAGGACATGTACCCAGGGAGATTATGGCTGAACACAAACTTAGTGTTCCAAGGATACAAGTGAAAGGGCTTAGTAGATAAAGAAGAAATGAATGAGTAAATAGGGCTGAGATGCGTAAGAACTGATGGAAATTGTGAGTGTTCTTACAAGAAACACGAGAAGACTTGGCAGACTCTAATGTTGCCATATCTTGTTGCAATGTCATCCTTGAACACTTCCTTCAACAATGTACTATTTTTTTATATTTGGGGGTTTTGATTTTCTTCTTGGGCAATTCCTTCCATCTGATTTCAACTGAATTCAAATTGGGAAAATTAACAGTATTTTTTAGTATGCGCTTTAGCTTGTAAATCCACCTAGATTTCAGTAATCATCTTAAAATAACAGTCTCTTAGTTATTCTTTGTGAGTGGCTGTGCTGAAATCATAGATTAAGAGCATATGTTCTTCTATCTCAAGTGAAGAATACATTGTCTTTCACACATTAAGAAAAATTATGTTTCATTCTCTACGTTTATATTTATGGCTTTTCTATTTATTCGCTATCATATTCTCTTAAATAACTATGTTAATGGGTAAAATTAAGTATTGTAACATTTACTACATTTTACTATACTCTAACAATGGCTTTTTATAAATCTTGAGGCTTTTTTCTAGGATGGTTTAAAATGTACAAAATTCAATAAAGTGATGTAACTGTCACTGTTATGTGACAATTTCTCAACTATTCACTTGTTTATTTTCTCTGAATATAAATTTTATGCACAAATATTCATTTTAGCAGCAAAAATTGAGGATAATAATCCTTAAGGTCACTGAAGACATAGTAGATTTCTTCACTTTATATTGTCACATTCCTATATCTATTTAACTTTGAAAGCATACTTTCTGCAAAACGTTGGTTTCCAGTGCTCAAGCTGAACACTTCTTCAAAACAAGAAACTGACATATGAAATGATGAAATATAGACCACAGGCCTGGAAATTCTCTTTATTTTATTATTATTTTTATTTCTTCAGAAAATGCCTTAGGATTTTCTTTGTCACTTTCAACTAGGGTAACCACTGGGAAAGAGTTGGAAGAGATCTCATCTGAGTCAATGTCCATCTTTCTCATTATTTGACTCCATCGTTAGCTGCTTCTTCCCTTAGGGTGAGTTGTAGTGTATTAATTACAACTCTAAAGTATTATTTATTATTTATTTGTGAGAATAAACAATCCTTTAGAGTTGTAGTTAATACACTAGTGTTTCTACATTAAGCCGTTACACAGAGTGTCATGTATGCCCCGAATATTTTTGAAAAATTTATCTTTTACTATTTTTAATGAATTAACTATTTTACCAATATGTGTTATGCCACTAACGAGGTGTATTCTATATGATAACGACAGGGCTACATGCTTACTTATTTTTTTCTAGATATGATTAACAACAGTACAGTTAAATTAATTTAAGCAAAATTGGAAATGTATTGACACAAAACTTCAAATCAGGCCTGAAGATCCATATTGCCCTAAAGGAAAGGTAGAAGTGGGCCTTGTCAAATACTAGAAACTGTACTTTAGCAATAATCAAGACTCTGTCTCAGTTTCTCATCTCTGCTCACTTATACCCATCAAATTTGCTCTCCCTACAATTAAAAATATTTTGTGACAGAAAACATAGTTAATGGCATTTCTGGCCTTTATAACTTATAACTTCAGCTCATAGGACTGAGGTCTTTCTTTATTTCAGTTCATAAATGCCCAAGACTGACCTCAGATTAGCTTAGTCTGGCTCAGATGCTCAGCTTTAGGTTAGGACAAATCAGTTTGAGTACAGTTTGTGTTAGGTATTACAAAATTAAAGATTTTTATTTAATCATATGGATTTTAATAGAGATTAGGCAGTTGATTACCAGAGAAGTTGGGGGTAGACCACACACAGCTATCCAAAAGCATGTTTCCTGAAGCTTGAATGTTTATGTCTTCTCCAAAATTCATATGTTGAAACATAATCACCAGTGTGGGGCTACTAAGAGATTTGACCTTTGAGAGGCTGTTAAGTCATAAGGGTAGAATTTAGTGAATGAGACTATGGTCATCATAAAAGAGGCTTCACACAGTGTTTGGTCCCTTGCTCCCCTGCCTTCTACCATGTAAGGACACAGGAACACGGCACCGTCTTGAAAGCAGAAAGCAGCCCTCACCAGAAACCAATGCCAGTGACTCGATCTTGGATTTCTCAGCCTCTGTAACTATGAGAATTAAATTTCTATTGTTCACGAGTTACCGAGTCTGTGGTATTTCGTTATAGAAGTACAAACACATGAAGAGCAGTAAAATTACTGTTCTTTCTCTTATCTCGTTTTGCCCAAAGACATTTTGCTGATAAGTAACTGAGATTTCAGTCAGGTGGCGGCCTTTTAAAGTTCCTTTTTTTTTAATGCTACACTATATTAGGTTGGTGCAAAAGTGATTTTTGCAATTACTTTAAGTTGGAAAAACTGCAGTTGCTTTTGCACCAACCTAATACAAGTATCAGAAAATTTAATACTTAATTACTTGATAAAGATCAAATAGCAGACTATTAATTTTGGTCCTCTAAAAAATTGAACCTAAGGAAAGGATTAAAGCGACCATACTTTGTTTGTAGAGAAGAGCAAGTGAAAAAGGAATGAGGGCAAGGAAAGTTAAGAAACAATGTGAAAAGGTGCATTACTTCCTAGGCTAACACTTCTTAATGAGCTGCAGGACAACAGTAGGTCACCAACAGTGACATTTACTTGCAGACCAGTGAGCAACTCTCTTTTGGAATATTCCATGAAAGAGAAGAAGGAAGGGTAATTTATTTCCCAAACTCCCTCTTATCTCTTATTACCCATTGGTTGAAATTTACCTCGTGTGACATTAACTTCCCATCACATCCAGTTTGCATTGGAGAATCTCATAGGTGAATGTTCATTATTTTATATTTCACAAACTCTGCTATGGCATTTCAATTTTGAAACTGGGGAGAAGATCCAGAAATAAAACAAAACAAAACAGAAAACACAGGGTATACCTTGTTGATTATGCTTTGCTGTCCCAGAACAAGAGTCATGGTTGTGGCAACATAGTCCAAGAGGTAGAAGGTGTATTCAGACAGATAGAACCAGTAAGGAAAAACTAAAAAGGCAAATAAGATTTGTCTGATACAGTCTACTTCCTGTACCACTCAATGCACTCATGTCTTCCCATTATATATAGATTCCATTTTACAATATCAAACTTACAATTTTTTGTGTGAATAAGATATTCTCACTACTTCTCTCAAAGGGGAAGTTTACCATTCTTCAAGTTGGGGTCCAGTTAAAATGCACTAGAAGACTTTAGCAAGGAAGACGACAAAATAAAATATGGTCTCTGCTGCTCTATGTGGTCTTGTGATCATAACTTATCTTCATCATCTTCCTTGTTCTCTACCTGTTTTAGATCCTCTCATATTTTGCTAGTAAGTCAGATGGTCTGGCTTACATTTGCCATATGTTCATTCTTAGGTTTTTAGAGTTCTTTCTACCCCTATCCTATGTTGTTGTTATCACTTATTTGTGTTCTTTACTAAGCAAGCAACAACAAAGAGAAACATCAGTGAATTTCCTGAGCTTTAAATGTATTTGTCTTCAACTTTATTGTATAGGGGCAACTCTGGATCCTTATGTCCTGGAGATCTATTATTTGAGATAGTAATGTATCTCCTTTCTTTATGCATTATTCTACCACATGAGGAGATCAAAGTGACCAGATGACAGTCAACACTTCCAGTTCGGTACAAATTTTAGATGTGTTTTTGTCCTGGAGAGCTTTTCTTCTGTGGGAAGTTTTATCTTAAAGGGAACCAGAAATTCTTTCCTAGAAAACTTCAGGATCACAGAAAAGGAAGAAAAAATTCCACAAGTGAGAGAACAGTGTGATAGTACGTGTTCTGGTATAACAGTGAAAAGAGAGGCCATTTCTCTTTACAACTTTTGGTTCCCGAGTCAATGTATTCTAGAAATACATAGGTAAAGTAGCATTTACCTATTATCAATTCACTGCTTATACTGAAGCTTCAGGTATAAGGAACAGTATCTCAACTGAAGAGTATTTTTTCCCGCTTTTGACAACTTGAATGTGTCTTCAGTCATATCATAATTTTAACAGGTCAACAGTATCTGAGCATTGGGAAGTGTGGTAAAACAAACAAAAAACCCTCATTTTAATAAGCATGTTGTCACATATCTTTTACTGTAATATAGATTCCTTTGACTGATGTGATAAGTGGATTATGTAGATAGATAATCCCTGGGATGGCAGTGCTGATAAAGGTACCATAGACAGGGAAAAACACCTGTATCTGGAGTTTTTAAAATCAAGTTCTCTAGAGGTAAATTGCCATTCTCCTTCCCCTTGGTAACAAGCTTTAGAAAGTATCATAGTGCAATCCAGTGGTCACTTGTTCTCCCAATCAACAGTGTATTATTAGGTGTTCAGTATTGGTGTCTGCTGCTGGTAGGTTAGATACTTAGCATGGCAAAACTCATATGGGTCATCATGAAAGAAAATGGGCAAAAGCCATTGCTGCACCTGTGCATAGCTTTCCTTCCTGCCATCATGCATATTAGTTCTTTTTGTGAGACCTTTCCATAAGCATTGGAGTGGTTGGAAAGGAAAATGCCTGATTATACCTAAATAGAACTCAGAGCACACTAAGAAGAATATGATCTTTGGATAGCTACAATGAGCTAATAAATTACTTTCACACTTTAAGCCCATTTCCATCACACATTAAGCCCAAATTCATCTTCATACCTTCTTTCAGATGCTCTTATCTCTTTCTTCTTCCTGTTTTATATCTCCTAGGATCCGGAACAATCAGTAAATCATTTAAATCTGCCCATGAGTCAGTCCACAATGTATCTGAGATAAATGTCCCCTCCACATGAAGTGGGTGGTCAAGTTTTTCTACAGCTCTTTACTCTTACGGATTTGCCTTCAAACACCTTATTTTACAGACAGTCTTTGATAGAGCTGTCATGTGACAGCTATCCATGTTTGATTAGCACCAACATATTATGCCAGCTGATCTGGGAATCTGGCAGAATTTTTTCCTCTTCTATTCATTATTCAAAGAGAACACATTGCCAGTGTGCAGTGAGGGAAATTCAGTAATGCAGCAGTCGACAGCGGTCTAGGCCACTGCTTTGAATTTTCATCATTACTGAATTTTCTTCACTGCACATTGGCAGTGTGTTCCCTTTGAATGTCAATTGCCAACTCAAAGCATGCTCTGAGTTGGCAATTGACATTACTGTGCTTATATTACTTTTATTTTTCTGAAACTCTAATTCCTTCTAAACACAGAAGGAGCCAGATTACTCCATAATCTTACATTTTCATGCCTACTTAATGTCACTTGTACTTGCTATTTTATCTATCCATGCTACAACCTTTTCCTGCCCTTTATCTCAGTTTTCCACAGATGAAAGAATAAGTGCAATATTTTTATGCAACAAGACTTATTATAATTCTTCTTAATAAGAAATGAGATTTCTATTTCTTTCAGATAAATAGGCAATCTAAACATAAAATTGCATCTCGAGGCTGCATTGTGTAGAAGCACACCATTGCTAATCACCTCAACTCAGGTCCTCTAGGAAATAGAACCTAGGGCAAGAGTTAAGGAGTTAATACTTTATATGAAGCAGTCAGTAATTCTATATTACTCTGTACTGCTTCACTGTGATTCAGGGAAAAGCACAGCAGGTCACCTAGCAGATGCATTTGCTCATTGTGCAGGACTCCTTAGGAAAGACTACACGAACAGCCATTCTTTAGAGAAGTGCATGGCAGTGAGAAAAGGAAGAAGATAAAATGTTCCACCATATTTTCTGTTTTCCGTTGGCCAAGTTTCAACCCATGGGAAACTAAATCTCTGCCCTTCCAGGTTGCATTATTTGATACCTTACATTGCTGCTTTACAATTTATATGTACATGGTGCCAGATTCAATGCCCCATAACCCATTTTTCTATCCACCATTTAGAAATGGTGGGATGCTGAAAACTCCTAGCATTGTGCTGGTTGAGCTGGCATGCTTTCTCAGGATGAGTGACTAATCAGCTCTCACTGTTGTTCAATGGACAGATTTGTAGGTAGATGGGTCATGAGGACAGAATAAAACCATTGGGGAAATTGGGGAGCCATGTAAGCTTTTGTCTGAAATAATTAACCCCTCTCTGAATTCTCATATTTAAAGTATAATTGTTGTGAAATTATTAACATTTTACCTATCTGTGTTCTTCATGAACTGAGAATTCCAGAGGGGAAGAACTCAATTATGCATTTATTTTCATATTTCTGCAGTTTTTTTATTTGTGTCTATTTATTTTTGTATTTCTGCATTTTTTATTGTTGTTGTTTTAATTTTTGAGACAGGATCTTGCTCTGTTACCCAGGCTGGAGTGCAGTGGCATGGTAAAGGCTAACTGCAGCCTTGATCTCTGGGGTTCAATCAACTCTCCCACCTCAGCTGCTCAAGTAAGTGGGGCTACAGGTGTGTGCTACCATGCCCTGCTAATTTTTGAGTTTTTTGATTAGATGTCATTTTGCAATGGTGCACAGATTGGTCTCCAACTTCTGGGGTCAAGTGATCCTTCTGCCTCAGCTTCTCAAAGTGCTGGAATTACAGGCATGAGCTTTCATGCCTGGCCTATTTTTGTATTTCTAAAGTCTGTAAAGTACCTGGTACAAAATTAGCTGTAAAATAATTATACTTATAAGTAATACAAGAAAAGGTTTTTGAAGATACCAACATTTAGTGTGGTTTATAAAACAACTCATTTTAATCTGCTTTCTCAAGAAGAGGATTCTCATTAATATCATTATACTTATATATACCTAATTTGAAATGTAGGTTATTAAAATCATGGCTTCATTTTCCTGAGGCTCAATTTGTGGGTTCAGAATTCTTTACCTAACAACCCAGAGCCAAGCTCAGACAAAGCCAGAATTATTAACAAGACATTTGTGTATTAACAAGAACAGAAAATGTGATTTAAATGTAGAATAGATTGAAATTAACTTGATTTCATAATTATGCCCTGCAGAATCTGGAAAAGAAGAAGTGATTCATTAATATAAAAATATTATTGGATAATCATAAGTATTCAGAGAATACAGTTAAATTTTTAAAAGTTCTTTACTTTACCTGAATTGCTAATCAGGCTATCAGTCTGAAACTCTTGAACACTGATTTTTTTTTCTTTCCCTTAATCTTAGAACATTTTATTCCCACTGCCATTGTCTATACGTGTCTGCATGGGGTCAGAAACTTCTTTTATACTACCTGATGTTTTTGTGTCAACAGGGTTTTTTACTTTTTCTGTTTTCCATATAAAAAACACCTGTCTGCTAAAAATGGTGAAGAGGATATAAAAAGAATGAGGTGAGTTGAAGTGGGAGTTAAATGAACAAAATTCTGTATTGCCTCACTTATTCTATAATAAAAAATGTTTCAGGTATATTAAATTTAAATGATTTTATATTTGTCATATATTTTTCAGTGATAATTAGTGACAGAAACTATTAACATGAAAATGTGTCTTTAGCACTAGCTTTCCTATATTCTTAAGAATTTTAAATTCTTGTCCAGTGTGTCAACTTCTGAAATACAGATTTTTAAAATCCAAAGCAGAATATTAATTTAATAAAATGAAAATAAAGACTTTATATTCCTAATCGCCAACATACTTATTTCCCTGGATCTCACGTTGCTAGAAAACAAGCATTCTACCATAGCTTTCCCACTATGTATTCACAGTAACAAGTTCAGCAGGATATTAATAAAATAGATTTTGTTTTTTTGTTTGGCAGTTGCTTATCAGCTACTTATTTTCTCTCTTGACCTTCCTGTTGAAATAATATAAATAAGAGGTAGGCCTTTATTATTATAGTATGTGAATTTTTCTTTCTCTGTCCAGCCCACCTAGCCTTATTTCTGGCTGTAATACTAATATAGAAGCTCTTTGATGTAGAAGTTTCAAAGATGTTCATTCATATCTGAACACATAATTTTGTTACTGTTCTTAAATTTTCATTCAATGAGATTGAATTATTATTATTATTATTATTTTCCTACAATTCTCAGTGTTTAACATTAGTAAACCTGAGAGTTATATAGGCAATTTGTTACCTCTGGCATACAATTAAACTAAGGCGTACCATAAATTTTGTTTTTAATGCTTGCGTAGGTTCTAAGATTCAGTCCAAATAATATTTTTGTACTGGATTATTAAATTATTTCCAAAGATTTTTACGATCAAAATCTTGTTTATTTATATATACTCCCTTAACAAATAGCACTTACTGTAGACAGGTATTATGCTATATACTAGGGCTACACGGCTAAGCAAAGTACATACTCTTAGCTCTGTTGGTGCTCACAGTCTAGAAATTATGACAATTGTTTACCTCCACTATCTCTATAAAGATCATATGCAACTACATATTATTACAAAATACATAATTGCAAACTCTTGCAAATGCAATGAAGGGAAATTATAGGATGCTATAAGAGCTATTTTTACTATTAAGCCATTTTCTCTTTTACAAAGGTAACCTTATGAGCTCTTTGATGCTTGGGCAAGGACTTGAATAAATACATTTACTTTTTGAAAGTTAAATTTATTTTAGCTTTTGCTAGCAGGGGCACTAGAGGGGGATAAGTCAATGGTTTCTTTCTGTTTGCTATTCTTGTTAAAAGCAAACAAACTAAGAAAAAACAAAAACAAAAAAATCCTCCAGACAGTAGGAATTGTTTTCAGCAGAAGCTGTTTCCAGTTTTCAGATTTTCTCATATTTCCAAAGCCTGCCACATTAGAACCCTATCAGAGATAACAAAACCAGCAGTAGCGTGCCATTGCCTCAGACCTCTGAAACCCCCTTATAGACACTATCTTCTCAGCTTCCCCTTCCTAACCAGTAAGAATTTCAGATTCTGACAAACTTGGTGTAACCTCTTCTTTTTGTTTTGATAGCTCTAGAGTGGTAGCTACTGCTTGTAATTATTATTTTTATATTTTCAGCAACTTTATAAAAATTTATCATATTAAATTCTGTTTAAATAACTTGTATGGTTTCTATGTTCCTATGTGGTTGATACAAGAACAGTTATCAGGGGTACCTTTCCACAATGGAAATTTGGTAAAGATTTCCTTGAAATGATTTTTGACCTAGATTTAAAGAAGTATCTCCACCCCAGGTCAATAGCCAGATCTTAAGGTTCCTTATAACATCGACAATGAAATATCTGCTTTAAGGTTCTATAAGCATCTCAAACTGATCAGATTAAAAATAAAGTTAATTTTTTTCTTAATGCATTGATCCGTACATTTATTTCTTCCTTTTGTCCCTATGCTAATAAATGACATCACCATCCACTTATTTACTTAAATATCTGGAGATTATTCTGTACTCCTTGTCCTTTGAGCCACATAGTCAATCAGTCACTAAGTATGCCATTTCTATAGTTAAATAGAATTTAACTAAATTTTGTTCTTTGCTTATTTCCATCATTAGTTACTACTTCCATCCCATTCCTTGCCTAACTTGTTAGGGAGGTTTCCTCCATGTACTTTCTGATTATAGGCTTTATCTCATTAAATCTGTCTTCAATTTTAATTCTCTACATGTTTAAAAGTAGAAACTTAATTACACTATATTCCCCTATGTAAATCCATTCAATAAGCTCTGCATTAACCTAAAGATAAAATCAAAACTAGTCTTCCATGATCTAATTACTGCTTACTTTAAAAAAATCTTAAAAGAAAACAGTATTTTATAACTCTCACTATGTGAGTCTGGTACTCAGTCACAGCCACTGATGAAAATGTGTTAATGGTTATTTTACAGAATTTCAGAATCAAATCCTTAGAATATTTTCTGATTGTAAATATTAATACTGCTAATTAGAATCCAAAACCACTCTTGGCGAAATAAAGCATATCATGAGTTTGTAATCATTTTTTCGCCTTAAAAATAGTATCCTAGGGAATTCAAGCTTTATTAGCACACAGTGTTTAAATCAGATCCATGATTGGCTGTCTGAGTTACAGGATCAGAAATACACATATATAAAAGTTGTGAAAAGAGAAGACAACTGAAATGAAACAGTTATTGGGAAAGTGTATACAGGCTGTCTGAATTTGACTTTTCTGTGTTGCTTACCATATGTATGACCCTGTGCAATTTACTTTCTCTCTCTCTCTCTCTCTCTCCCCCCCCCCATGTGTATTGAGTCATCAATGGAAATAATAAGAAAATCTATTTCACATGATTGGTAGAAAATTAAATTATTAATATATGGGAAAGCATTTAGAATACTACTTAGCAAGTAGAAATTGCTTGATGTTTTCATTAAACTATGTGTACACACACACACACATATATATGTGCCTTATGTAAATGCCAACGTAAATAAACATATATAACTACACAATAAACACAACCAATTCTCATTATTCATCTTTGTCAACTTATCAGAGGAATTTGACATGATTGAACTCTGTTTCTTGAGACATTTTGTTCACTTGGCTTTCAAGGCACTATCTGCACTTACTTTTTCTCCTATTTCTCAGACTTCCCTTTCTTAGTTTTTATTTCTCATCTTTTTCTTTTCTGTATTAGTTCATTTTCATGTTGTTACAACGAGATACCCAAGACTGGGTAATTTATAAAGGAAAGAGGTTTAATTGATTCACAGTTCTGTGTGGCTAGAGAGGCCTCAGGAAGCTTACAATCATGGAAGAAGGGGAAGCAAAGAAGTCCTTTTTTACATGTTGGTAGGAAAGAGAAATGCAGAGCAAAGAGGGAGAAAAACCCATTATAAAACAATCAGATCTCATGAGAATTCATTCAATAGCATGAAAATAACATAACTGTATGGGAGAACTACCCCCATGATCTAATCATCTCTCATGAGGTTCCTCCCTCAACTCATGGGGATTACAATTCGGATTACAACTCAAGAGGAGATTTGGATGAGGACACAGAGCCAGACCATATCACCTTCTAAGGGGACACAGAGCCAGATCATATGGACTTCTCAGCTTGGAAGGCCCTACAGCTGAATCTTCAATCAACTTCTGCTTTCTGTATCTCTTACTCTATTTGTGTTCTAATCCAATCTTTTACTTTAAAGGCTGTGAAAATATGTTTGACTCAAATTTATATCAATATTTTAAAGAAGTCCCTGAATTTCTGCTGTGCAGAAATTTGTATAGTTAAGTATCTACTCATACTTTTACTAATGGTAGAAAACTAAATCACTATGTGTCACAAAGTAAGTTTCTCCTATTTTACCATTCCAAACCTGCTACTTCTACAGTCTGATTTGATCATAGGTCATAAAACTCTTGAGAACTGGAGAGGACTGATAAAATTTTATCACTTTAAATTTTATATGCTGGATATATTTTATTTGGTGAAATATTTATGAATACATGCATAATATATTCTGAATTTTATATACATATAAAGAAATTATCCATCCCTTATTTGTGCTTGTATGGTTGCATGTGCTAATAATTATTGAATATCCTGAAAACAAAATGCCAAAACTATGTGGCATTATTTTGTACATGCACTGTATATTATAAACAATCTATACTTAATAAATTACAGGCACGTCATGGTTAACAAAGACACTGAAGTAAAATTTTGTCTGCATTACCATTTTTTCTAATATTAAACTTAATAACAACTAAATTTTTTTTAAATGCCTTTGTTGGAAAAAAATATTTCACTGTGTGACACAAAAGCTGAAGATAACTGGTTTGCACAGAAATGAACAGCTGATGTTTTATATTCCACTTGGTTTTGGGCATAGGCTCACTGCATTCTTTCTTTCTTGCTTGCTCTCTCTTTCTCTCTCTCCATGATTTACATTTTTTGCTAGGCCCACATAGTTGAAATTCTTAAATGAAATATGATTGTAATATGACTACACTGTAATGCAACTTACAATTTTCTAAAATTCACACATGAAAATACTTCAGCCAATTGATTTACAAATAATCATTACTAACCTATTTCTGTATACATTTCCTTCAGTTAAAATAGTTTCACTTCCTAGGTTTTATTTTACTTTCATTATCACCATGTTTACTGTGAAAACAAATACTTTGGCTAATGTAAGGCACAGATATATTAATATATTATAGAGATATCAGGTTGTTATATGTAATTTAAAATACTAATACTATCTTTTATTTCCTGGGTCTAAAGATATATGTTCAGATTTTACAAAATACAGAAAGGAATCGGTTCCCCCAAAATGTGAACAGAATACATGTAAGATTATAGAGGTGCCTTGGTATAATGAAAAAGACCACGAGAGAAGCCAATGTTGTTTCCTTTCCACAGAAAGATTAATTGCAATTTAATGAAACTTTATATTCAGACTCCTTCAGAAAATTACATTGATGAGGAAATACCTGATCCAAAATGTCAGTAATCTTTTAAATCAATGAGTTTTTGAAATTGAAAATTTAATGGGCTTACAAGATACCACTCTGTGGTCTGTCGAACCACATAGAATGGTTCAAATAACATAGCCTGAAGGTGTTCTCAAATGTGCATGCAACTTCACTGTGTAAGTTCTAGACTCACAAGGACTAGACATAATTTTGAGTGGGAATAGACATCATTTTGCACGTTGATGAATGTGTGTGACTGAATTACTTTTTAGGTTGAATTTTTAAGGTATAAAACACAACAGAAATACATAAAAGTTTAATGATACTGAAATCATTTTCAAATTGTATTCTCTCTTCATTCAATTGACTTTAAAATACCTTTGTAATTGATATTTACTATTTTTTAAATAATTTATACAACGCTGATTTTCTCAATGTTTCCTTAATAGTTATTTATAATGACAGAAATCAATATTTATAACTTTTTGCATGAATTGGAGTTACAAGCCAGTGAGAGGCAGAAATAAAAAAAGACTATGTTCTAAAACATTCTCTGTTAGTGAAATAATATTGTCTGTTAGACTTTGTAGCTTGAAAACAAGGAATCTAGTACAGATTTTGCCATTGGTTATAAGGTTAAAGGAAACTTTCTAATTATTCACATATATTTATTTATGCAAGTACAGAATATAGGTTAACATTCTCTCTTGGAATAGATTTTAGGGCTTCCATAGAAATGAATATTTCTAAAATTATGAGCAATTATCGTTTATAAACTATTACATTCTGAAATACTGAAAGTAATTGCAGAAGATAATTCTTATTGAGCCAAGTTATATAAATTGTAACCTGTCAATAATTTTAAAAAAATTTTTTGAGACAGAGTCTGGCTCTGTCATCCAGGCTGGAGTTCAGTGGTACCATCTCAGTTCACTGCAACCTCCACCTCCTGGAATCAAGTGATTTTCCTACCTCAGCCTCCTGAGTAGCTGGGACTACAAGCCTCTGCCACCACGTCTGGCTCATTTTTGTATTTTTATTAGGGACGGGGTTTCACCATATTTGCCAGGTGGGTCTTGAACTCCTGACCTTGTGATCCACCTTCCTCAGCCTCCCAAAGTGCTGGAATTACCGGTGTGAGCCATCATGTGCAGCCAAAAAAATTATTAAGCATTTTTTTTTCTGAGACAATAGTAGTTGCTAATGATAGGCACAATAAAGAAGACATTTTGTGTCTCCCGTAAGCATAGAGTGGCAAATGGTAAATTTTATTTGGAAAAATCGTAAATAGATCATTTGTCATGAAATATTTCATGTTTTGCAAACTAATTAGATGAAATGTTATATTTTACGTAAGATAAATCCAAGGTTTGCACAATGACATTAAAAATACCAAAGAATATATTTAAGCCCTTTTGTTAGCAAATGCCATTTTCTTCTACTGCCAATAAGTAAGATCTCCTGCCTTTCTTTCCCAGGTTCTTCTTTCTCCAGTTTATAGGGCTGATCTTTACCTTAAGGCAACCAATTTTAAACAATTAGCTCTATGTGAGTATGTTTAAAAATATAAACTTGGGAAATACCATGTATATATGTCACAGTGTCTCTTCACTATCTTCTGTGTTGGTCAGTTTTGCCACACTAACAAATGATCTTCAAATTTCATTTGCCTTAGCAAACATTAATTTCCTAGCTGAAGGTAAGCTGTGACTCTGCTAATGGTTGTATATCTCCTCCAGGTGTTTGTTTTTTCTTTCTTGCACCCTGAAAAGAGAGACCTGTATATACATCATACTCTTGTCACGGGAACATCTTAAAGCCGTGCTGCATATTACCATTTCCACTCAGACATGTTGTACATCATGTCTGTTCACAAACCACTGGCCAAGATATCACATGGCCAAGCTGAAACTCAGTGAGGCAGGTTTGTGCTCTCTTCTCACAGGAGGCATGGCAAGTAACATGGCAAAAAGGAAAGGTAGTTAATCTTCTTACAGGAAAGAGAGGAAATAATTACAAACAAAAAACATAAGCGTTTTGCTGCCATCTATCATCACATGTTAGATCAGATTATTGTCCTGGATTAGTACCTGTCTATTACAACATCCTCTGTAAACCATTTGAAACTCACTGAATGGAAACTCTTCTAGTTCACGGACTAAATGTTTTTTCCTGTTTCATCTTAGTGGGACTCTTTCCAGCTTTTGTTTTTTGCCAACCTGCAGCAGAAAAAAAAACATAGTTTCCATAGAGTAGATGTATTTCTCCCTCTGTTCCTATTATCTCTAGGCATGTCCAGACCTCTGATTGCCTATTTCTTATATAACAAAACTGTTATGGATATGAGGAAGGAAGAAATAATACTTAAATTATGAGACATATGTACAAAACAGGTTGTAGGGATTTTAACTCTGATTATGACAAAGCTAGGAGAACTTTACATTGAAAGGTCAGAAAGTGTATTCATGATACAATTGAGTTTTGCAGATAAGCTACAGGACTACAGTGCTCTCTATCATATATAGACTCTTATTCCCAAGCCCTTACTGACTTCTGACAATCAAGAAAAAATAATTTTAGTCTTACCCAATTTAAAATTAATATGGCCTAACAGTAATAATAGCCCCATTTAGGTAATATTTAGTTTCACATAGGAAAAATACTCAGCCTGCAAAATGCTCAGCCTACCATCACTTTTAACATCTTTCCCTGTCTGATATTTTCACTGTTTCCCTCCAAAACTTGGACCACATTTTGAGGAGCAATTCCTTAGAGAAGCTTTTCCACCTGTATAAGTGCCAATGCACAAAATATAGAAACATTGTTACAATAGAAAAAAAAACAAATAATAAGTGACCCAACAAAGAGATAAATACATTATTTGCATATCCATGTAGATGTATACTCTAAAAGAGAGAAAATAATAGAGCATAGCTACGTTTATCCATGAGGCTGAGTTGCAAAAACATCATGTGAAATGAAAAATGAAAGTCAAGAGTGAGATTCTGGGAAGATGACAGTGGCAGAAGTCCAATTTTTCAATCTATCCAACCTTCCCATTTTAAAAGGGAAATATACCCAACAGGTAAAAAAATTGGAAAGAGATAAAAAATAGTGACAGATATTGAAGACAGGCAAAGAACCAAAAAATAATGTAAAGGAACTAAATAATAATAAAAAACTGTAACTCAAAAAATTTTGGAAGCAAAATTAAATAGAGTCTACATTTTTCAAGAGTAGACAATGTACCCATAATATTGAATTAGAAAGACCAATGCAAAGACATAAAATATTTTTGTTGGTTTCAAAGTAAAAACAAAATTCTATGTATAATAATATTAGGGTTTTTTTGTTGTTGTAGTTGTTGTTTTGAGAGAGAGTGTTGTTCTGTTGCCCAGCCTGGAGTGTAGTGGTGCGATCTCCGCTCACTGCAACCTCCACTGCACATGTTCAACCAATTCCCTTGCCTCAGCCTCCTGAGTAGCTGGGACTACAGCTGCATGCCACCACATTTGGCTAATTTTTGTATTTTTAGTAGAGTTGGAGTTTCACTATATTGGTCAGGCTGGTCTTGAACTCCTGACTTCAGGCAGTCTACCCGCCTTCTGCTCACAAAGTGCTGGGGTTACAGGCATGAGCCACTATACTCAGCCTAATATTAGATTATTATTAAATTTTACAGCAGTGCTTTATGCCAGATGAAAATCGAGTGACATATTTTAAATAGTTAAGGAAATAAAGTGTGAAACAAATAAAATTAAATTCAGAAACACCAACTATTTTATATATAAAGCCCTTAAAAGTTGTTACTAACATTCAAGACTCAATTAATACTGTTCCACTACCTGTCCTTCAGTAATCTACCAAAGAAAGAGGTTGAAAATAAATATGACTAGAGAGACACTGAGAAAAGGACAAGTGTTGAACATTATTTCATTCCTTGTAAAACTAAGGCAAAATGAGGACTACAGGGGAGAAAATATATACAGTGGTTGTGTTTTACAACAATAAAGATACAGTTCAATTTTTTGAATGCAAGAAGATTATAATGTATACAAATAAAGCTTTTAAAATGTTTTTAGTAACTATTTAGTTGGACTGAGAGTAAGCACTGAGGGTAGAATTAGCATTGGTTTTTGGAATAAAACCTATGAGTGGGTGATTCCAATGTTTTGAATCCTGTTTTTATTAAGTACCAGAAATCTTGATGTGAAATAAAGGAGATACGGATTCAATAGAGAAAGTGGTCAAATAGAGGTTCTATAATCTTTAATTTGCGTTAGAAATAAAATATTCTTTTTAAATTGTACTTTAGGTTCTGGGGTACATGTGCAGATCATGCAGGATTCCTGATTTCTTTTTACATGACCTTACTAGTTTTTGAGAGCCTCCTCAATATGGAGAGGCTCTCAAAAGAGCCTATACCTATTGCCATAGGTATACACATAGCAATGTGGTTTGCTGCCTCCACCCCCCCATCACCTATATCTGGCGTTTCTCCCCATGTTATCCCTCTCCGAGCCCCCCACCCCCCAACTGTCCCTCCCTTGGCCCCCCTAAACAGACCTCAGTGTGTGATGCTCTCCTCCCTGTGTTGTCCATGTGTTCTCATTGTTCATCACCTTCCTATGAGTGAGAGCATGCAATGTTTGATTTTCTGTTCTTGTGTCAGTTTGCTGAGAATTATGGTTTCCAGATTCATCCATATATAACAGATGTATAATCTCTGGCTCTGTCCATAGAAGAGATCTAGGAAAAACAGGAACCTCAGAAGAATGTACATTGTGATATTTAATTACCATTTTTGTTTTTGGCTAAAATAAATAAGTTCTTGGGGAAATGGCTGAGCCTGGCACATCTTGTCATTCTCCATATTGAGGAGGCTCTCAAAAAATAGTAAGATCATGTAAAAAGAAATCAGGAATCCACATGAAGATTTCTGTCTAACAAGGGGACAACTTGTGTTTCAGTTTAGATAACAGTATTAGATTAAAATACATCAAATATGTTTAAGTTCATTCGTCCATGATAGTATTGAAAATAGTCACCCTCTGAGGAGGATAATAGAAAATCAATTCATTATCTGAAAATTGATAACTAAAGGTAAACAAATTTATATTTTGATATATAAAAGTCATGAAGAATGCATGACATCATCTAGCTTTAGGTGAACTTAACTATGATTGAGTTTTGAGTACAGGAATACTCATGTATTGGCAGAGTAGGGTGCTGATTGTGTGCCAGTGTCCAAGGCCTAACCTCTAGCATTTATGATTATGACCTTCCTTGAAAAAAGGGTCTCTGCTGATGCAGTTAGGTTAAACATTTTGAGGTTTTGGATTATTGGTGGTCCCTAAGTCTAATGACAATGGTCTTTATAACAGAGAGAAAAGGGGAAGACACCAACAGAGAGGATAAGAGCTTGTGGAGACAGATGCAGAGATTGGAATTGTGCAGCCAGAAGCCAAAGAACATCTGGACCCACCAGAAACTAGAAGAAAAAAATATGATTCTCTTCAGTCTTCACAGACAGTGTAGCCCTACTGATACCAACGCTCGGCCTCCAAAACTGTGAGAAAAGAAATATCTATTTTTGTATCCCACATAGTTAGTGGAAATTTGTTACAGCAGCCACAGAAAACTAAACACAGGCATCATACACTGGGTTTTAAGGAAGGGACTCATTTCTGGATCTCTTGAATATAGGATGTAATAACAAATGTCAGCAGCTTTTAAAAATATAAATGTAACTCTGTATATCTGCTGATTTTTACACCTTGCACAGTGTTGTAAATTTTGTTGTTTTGCTATGAATTAAATTATATCTCATAAAATATTTCAAATTGTAAGTTTGAAATTATATTGAGAATCTGCAATGTGGGGTTTCTTTCTTTTAGCACCAGTGATGGAATGCATCTGTTAATTTAGAAATTGGGTTTGCCAATGTTAATAAAATAAAAACTGTTTTACTCCATATCTACTCTTTTACATTTTCTACAATTCAGCTAAGAAAGAGACTGCTTTTGAGGTATGCAATGGGTTTTTTTCTGCTTCTCTAAGAAAATATAGTGGTAAAAAGGTCACAGCAATTTTCTTTATGGGCCACATGTTACCAGTAAAATAAAATCATCCTAGCATATGGCTTTTATAGTAGAAACACACAAGCAAATAAAAATTCTAAATGTCAGAGAAACTGCATTTCAGCACACACATATTTTCAAAATGTACAGAGAACAATAATAAAAATAAAGTTCAGAACATAAATCCAATTAAGAAATACACATTTTCAATTGAGAACAAATCACGACCAGTTTTGCAAGATTTCTCGATCAGATTTTTCAATTATAGAGAAGTTTTTCCTTTGTATTTTAACACATGTAGATAAAATATTTTCATCATAGTCATAGGAAATTTCAGTGTATTTACTCACAGTGCATTCAGTAATTGTATTGGAGGATGAGAAAGAAAATAAGAGGTAGTGCTACTTTTGGCACGAATAAATAATGTGCTTTTGTTTTCCAGTATATCATGCTGCTTTTCTGATTTTATACACATTTGAATCAAGTTAATATTTTGGTTTTTCTTCTTACCAACTTAATATATATTATATTCTTTATTTGCATAAGGTTGATTTTCCCCCAAATTTGTATAAATGTGTTTATACAACCAATCTAAGCAGATGTAATACAAAAGGTAAGGCCCAGTAAGACAATGTAATGCACAATTTCTCTTACTAAAAGGAAACTCTAAAGATGTGGTAAAGAAAATAAGGCTGGAAAAGAAATGGGTATGTGGATTATTTTGAAGGAGTATTATTTGTTTTGCTTTATTTCTCTTCACTAAGATAATCAGAATTTTTAAACTACTATTTTCCTGTTTAAAAATATGAGAAAATGACTAGCATGTCAGCATCACTTTAGGCTTAAAGTCATTGGCCCACAATGAAGAAATATAGTAGCATTACTCCAGGAAAATAATTCTAATTGCAAGAAATGGTCAACAGATTGTGGAAGACCTAGAAGTTTATAGCTTTTAATATGGAAAAAACCTGTAAATACTGTTTTATTAATGACTGTATTTTGTTTAAAGGGACTAACTACAGGGTGAGGATTTTCTAATTAAGTATTGCCTTTTTCTTCTGCATGTGCCATTTATATATTTTTTTTAGCACTCTTTATGACCTACAGACAACTATGGGTTTTAGTTGTTCTGTTTTATGTAAATGACACTTTGTGAAAAGCTTAAAGAATTGGGTATAGGTCAGTGCAGATTATAACCCTACTATAGAAACAGTGTAGGGGCATTCACTTACTAAAATTTAATGGAATGAAAAGCACCCCACAAATAAGTTTCTTTTTGTTGCCTTATTCAAGAAGGATAAGCAAGATGGTTAATTTTTATTTACCCTCCAAAATAAATGTTTCTTCTCTCCAGCTTTCTTGTATTTTTTATTTGAAATACTGATAACTTCCTTAGAGAATTAACAAAGAACTAAACATTTGTCTGTGCCTGCTGTAAAGATGAGGCTGCCTGAACAGGGAGGCAGTTGAACAAATGGAGAAACATGAGGTGTTACACATGATGTCATGGTAAGTGGGGACGTTATTATTAGAACCAATAGAAGGGTATCATACTAAGGGAGAATCAAGATTTGCATGAGAAGAGAGTCAGTGATAGAAATTCAAAAGGGGTTAATCTAGATTCATTTACCAGACTTATTAGACACAATTAATAATTCATTTCTATGTCTTCAGCATAGTCTACTTGTTCCAGATTTATAACAGAATTGCCTTTAGCATTTTTTACTTAATCTATTATGGAACTTTGGAAGGCTGAGGAGGATGGATCACGAGGTCAAGAAATCGAGACCATCTTGGTCAACATGGTGAAACCTCGTCTCTACTAAAAATACAAAAATTAGCTGGGCATTATGGTGCACGCCTGTAATCCCAGCTACTCAGGAGGCTGAGGCAGGAGAATTGCCTGAACCCAGGAGGCGGAGGTTGCGGTGAGCTGAGATAGCACCATTGCACTCCAGCCCGGGTAACGAGCAAAACTCTGTCTCAAAAAAAAAAAAATCTATTATGGAAATATTTTGGAGACATATTCAAGCAGTGAAGATTAAAAAACACACCATTATCTTAAAGACATGTAAATATGTACTAGTTCAACTATTACTTTATATCAAGAGTCCAGAAAATTAAGCTTGCAACCAAATCCATCCCACAGTCTGTTTTTATTAATTGTGGTAAAATACACACGAAATTTAGTATCTTAACCATTATTAAGGGTCCATTGCAGTAGCATTAAGTACATTCACATTTTTGTATAATCATAATCACAATCCATCTCTAGGACTGCTTTCTTTGGAAAACTGAAAGTATGTGCCTATTAAACAATACTTTCCCATTCTCCCTCCTCCAGCCTTTAGCATTCACCATTCTATTTTCTGTCTCTCTGAATTTGACTACACTAAAGCCTTTATAAGTTGAATTATACAATATATGTCTTCTGTGAGTAGCTTAATTCGTATCCAATTTTAATTTTTTGAGGGCATGCCATGCTATTTCACATCATGGCTGCAACACTTTACTTTTCTACCAACATTGTACAAGTGTTTCAGTTTCTCAGCATCTTCAACAGCATTTGTTATTTTCTGGAATTAAAAAAGAAATCCATACTAGTGGATAAGGTGGAATTTCATTGTGGTTTTTATTTGCTTCACCTTAATGATTAGTGCTGTTGAGCATATTTTTATATGTTTATTGGCCATTTGTATATATTTCTTTAAGAAATGTGTATTCAAGCCCCATGTCCATTTTAAAATTTGGTTACTTATTTTGTTGTTGATGAGTTGCAGAAATTCTTTATATATTTGATATATTAACCTTTTTCAAGATATGTAATTTACAAGTATTTTATTTTACTCTGTGTGTTGCATTTTTATCTTGTTAATTGCACTCTTTTTCTTTGGAGAAATTTTACTTTCCATGGGTCAATTTACATATCTTCATTTGTTGCTTGTGGTTTTGGTGTTATGTCCAAAAAATCATTACCAAATTTAATGTAGTGTAGTTTTCTCTTAAGATTTCTTTCTTAAAGAGTTTTATGTTTTTGCTTTTATATTTAGGTCTTGAATCTATTTTGAGTTGATTTTTTGTATATAAATGTAAAGTGAAGGTTTCGCTTCATCCTTTTGGTATGGATACTCAATTTCCCCAACACTATTTCTTAAGAAGACTGTTTTTTCTTCATTGAAGAATCTTCACACTGCTGCTGAAAATCCGGTTTCCATATAAATGATAGTTATTTGTGGGCTCTCTACTTTGTTCCTTTTTTTTTTTTTTTTTTTTTTGAATGAGATGGAGCTCTGTCATCCAGGCTGCAATGGCACAATCTTGGCTCGCTGCAACCTCCACCTCCTGGGTTCAAGAGATTCTCCTGCTTCTACCAAGTAAGTAGCTTGGAATACAGATGCACGCCCTCATGCCTGGCAATGTTTTGTGTTTTTAGTAGAGATGGGATTTCACCATGTAGGCCAGGCCAGTTATGAAATCCTGACCTTAAGTGATCTGCCCACCTCAGCCTCCCAAAATGCTGGAACTACAGGCATGAGCCACCATGCCAAACCTGGTCTATATGTTTTTGGCCAGTTCCATAATACTTGAATTACTATAGCCTTAAAGTAAACTTGACATCAGGATGTATGAACACCACAGCTTGATTGATAATAATAAAAAGGAAGGGACCAAAATATTTGAAGACATACTGAGAAAATAATGGCCATTTAAAAAAAAATTGATGAAGATTTAAAAAGTACTTCAATAAGAACACTGAAGAAACCACAAAGGAGCATCACAATTGAATTACCCAAAACTAGTACTAAAAACAAATATAGGAAAACTGTAACAAATATAAAGATGATATCATATTTCTAAGAAGAAACAATGAAAGCAAGAAGACAGTAGAACAAAATATTTAAAGTGTGAAAGAAATAACTGGCAATAAAGAATCCTATAACAAATAAAAATGTTTAAAAAATGAATGATTTTTTCTCCAGCAGAGAGCACTACAAAAAATGTGAAAGAAAGTTTTTTTGGACAGAATAAAAATCACACCAAACAGATGTGTCTATCTAGCCAAAAAATAGTTAGATAAAAAAATTGTATAAAGGACAAAGAATGTCATTATACAGTAATGAAAGGAGCAATTAACAAGAGAATATAACAACTGTAAGTATGTATGCACCTAACATGAGAGCATTCAGATATATGAAGCAAATATAATCAGATATAAAGGGAGAGATGGGCTCCAATATAATAATAGTTGAGAACTTCAACATCTTAATCACAGCATTATCTAGATAGAAAATTAACGAAGAAACATTAGATTGAAACTCTACTGTAGACCAAATGGACCCAACAGACATTTAGAGAATAGTTCATCCAACAGCTGCAGAATACACCTTCTAAACAGTATGCTCCAGAATGGCCAATAAATCAATGAAGAAATTTAAAAAATAATAAAACCACTTGAGACAAATAAATTTAAAAATACAATGTACCAAAACCTATTGGATACAGCAAAAACAGTACCAGGATAAAGTTTATAGCATTAAATGTATACATCAAAAAATAGAGTTTAGCCAAGTGAGGGACCTCAATGACCTAGAAAAGCCAGAACAAACCAAACTACAAATTAGTAAAAGAGAAGAAACAGGATCAGAGAAGAAAGAAATGAAATTGAGAATGAAGAAGCAATACAAAATATCAACAAAACAATAAGTTGTGTTTTTGAAAGGATAAACAAAATTGACAAACCACTAATTAGATTAAGAAAAAGCTAAGACCAACTTGGACTAACTCAGAAAGAAGACCCAAATAAATAAAATCATAAAACAACAACAACAAAAACAAAGATTCTACAACTGATACCACAGAAGTACAAAGAAGCATTATAGACTGTTGTGAACAAGTATATGTCATCAAATTGAAAAGCCTAGAGGAAATGGATAAATTATTGGGCACATACAGCCTCTCAAGATTGAACCAGGAAGAAATACAATACCTCCTGGGCAGATCAATAACAGGTAATGTGATTGCATACTAAGTCTTACAACAAAGAAGGTTCACGACTGGATTGGGTTACTGCTGAAATTTATCAAACATTTAAAGAACTAGCACCAGTTTTTCTCAAACCATTAAAAAAATGGAATGAGAGAGAATTCTCCTAAACTGAATATATAAGGGCAGCATTGCCCTCCCATCAAAACAAGATGAGGAAACTAAAAAGCACTAGTGAAATGTGTTGAAGACACACAAAAATGGAAAGACATCTCATATTCATAAATCAGATAAAATAATGTTGACAAAATGCCATACTAGCCAAAGCAATCTACACATTAAATACAATCCCCATCAAAATACCAATGACAGTTTTCAAATAAATAGAAAATAAAACAATCCTAAAATTTTGATGAAAACAAAGAAGACTCCAAATAGGCAAAACAATCCTGAGCAAAAAGAACAATTCTGGAGGTACCGCACTACCTAACTTAAAACATACTGAAAAGCAGTAGTGACCAAAAAAAGATTTCATTGATATAAAAACAAATACATAGATGAATGAAACAGAATGGGAAACCTAGAAACGTACCCATATGTTATAGCCAATGGACTTTTGACAAAATGGCCAAGAACATGCATTGGGAAAGAAAGAGTCTTCAATGAATGTGGCTGGGATACTGGATATCCATAAACAGAAGAATGAAACTAGATCCCTATCTCTCACTACATACAAAAATAAACTCAAAATAGATTAAAGACTTAAATGTAATATCTGAAACTATAAAACTACTATAAAAAACATAGGGGAACTGTTTTAGGGCATTGGGCTGGGCAAAGATTTTTGGGATAAGACCTCAAAAGGATAGACAATAAAGGCAAAAGTGAACCAATGAGACCAAATCAAACTAAAATGCTTCTGCACAGCAAATGAAACAACAGAGTGAAGAAACAACAAACTATTTATCTGACAAGGAACTATGTTCCTGAATATTCAAGAGCTCAAAGAACTCAATAACAAAACCAAATTGAAGAAACTGCAAACTATTTATCTGACAAGGAACTGTGTTTCTGAATATTCAAGAACTCAAAGAACTCAGTAACGAAACGAAAAAATAAGAAATTTCAAATACTTCAAAATGGGAAATTGATCAAAATAGATATTTTTCAAAAGAAGACAGGTAAATGGCCAACAGGTATTTAAAATGCTCACTATCATTGATCAGGGAAATGAAAATCACAACCACAATGAAATATCATCTCACTGCAGTTAGAATGGCCACAGTCAAAAAGACAAATGATAAGTGTGGATTGGAATGAGAAGAAAAAAAAACTTTTATGTATTACTGGTAGAACAATAATAATATATATATACACACACACAATAAAATGCTATTCAGCCATAAATAAAGATTGAAATCTTGGCATTTTGCTGAAACTTGGATGAGCCCGTAGGAAATTATGTTAAGTGAAATAAGTCAAGCACTGAAGATAAGTGCTGAATGTTCTCCTTCAGGGTCAAAACTCTTCTTTCCTCTCCATCCACAACATGGAGCAGAAGACAGGAGCATGCTTTAGCCCTGTTTGTGTTACAGCTCTTCCAGCCTTACCATTTAGCAAGTCTCAAGTTCTTGTCCTATGTCCAGGAAGAATGAGGTATACAGACAACTGGAGGGTAAGAAAGGTGAAGAGGTGTTTTATTGAGTGACAGTACAGTTCTCAGGCAACCCGAACTGGGTAGCTCCTTTCCACAGGCAGGTTGTCCCGAGATGTGTAGCTCTCAGCAGAGAGGATACCTGAAGTTGGTAGCTTCTATCGAGAAGCATATGTACAGCCCTCAGCAGAGAGAAGATACAGAGTGGGTGGCTCCTATCTGCAGGTAGATTGTCCCATTAAGCCTGCAGCCTTTAGTGGAGAGGAGACCTGGAGTGGGTAGCCCCTGTCCATAGGCAGATCATCCCAATGTCTCTGTGAGTCTTTCTGAGTCTGGGATTTTTATGGGCTTCAGGAGAGAGGAAGTACCCACCTGTTTGCCCAAGCACAGCAATGGCAGGGCCTGGGAAAAGCATAAGTTCTCATTCTGGGCCACAAAGTACATCTGGAACTGGTAGCCCAGCCCCCATGGGCCTGAATGCTTCATTCTTCAGGCCAGCTCTGGCTTGAAGGTGGGGCTTCACCAGGAACCCACCCTTTTCCACTCAGAAGCCTGTCTGCCCCCTGGCACAATCTACATATAATCCACGGCACACAGGCTGTTTTTGCTGAGGGGCTTCTGCATACCCATACCCAGCTGCCCTCAGCCCCCATCAGCCTCCTTCTCATGCTCATTGGCACTCAAAGTCCAGAGGGGGCTGAGGCCACGGTGGGCTAAGATGTCACTGCTGCCCCAAGTGCATGCACACCCAGTTGAGTCACAGCACTGCCCAGGCTTGGTTTCAACTTTGCTCCAAATTTGAAGCAGGTGCCAGAAGCTGAGAGGCCAGGTAGCAAGAGCAGGCATTTCCAAGCCTGCAGGGGGCTTCCTGGGCCCCCAAAAGTACAGGGATGCCCAAGTACACAGCTGGACCAAATCAGAAGGGGGTAAGGCTCCTGCCTATTCCTGGCTCCTGCTAGTTCCATGGAGCACACAGCCCCTGCCATGCCTCCCCCTGCTGTAGGCAGCATCTTCACAGCAGCTGCTCCAGACAGGCTGCTTCTAACACCACTAGAAACAAACAAAATAATACCTTCCTGAAGACGTGCCAAACTATCAGAGGTAACTTTCAAGCTTCTCTTTTCTACTTCCTCATTAATCAATGTTTTTCTTTCAGGTTAAAGGACAGGTTTCAAGCAATACATGTGGAAATACTGTTCATAAGAAAAGCTATTTCTGGTTTGTGGCTCTTTTATAATCTGCAAATTGTATAGATAGGAAAATGTTTATGTCACACTCCTCACCCATTTTCCAGCCAGCCGTGTTCCATAAATGCATATATTCCCCTTTGAAATGCACTAAGCAATCTAGAAAGATTAAGTGCATCTTGCTAAAAATGTTTCATAGTTAGAGATTTTTCTAGTATACTTTTTCTAAAAGAAGAACTTTATAGGGAGGTCTGTTCATTATTACCTACTACAAAGTGGTGTCCTCCTGTGATTCATTCCTCTGAGTACCTGGTGTTATCAGAGTAAGTTATTGCCCAGTTGTTCATTATTTATCCCAGCAGGGCACATCCTAGTTGACCATCATAGCAAAGAGAGGAGCTGAACAAGATAATTCATCAATCAAAATGATTAAATTATTTTTCTAGATTCACCCATACCTGTTTCTAGAACAGTATTATTATTTTTCAAGTATAAATGAAAGATAATCAGTTTTTCTCTATGAGGAGCATTTAATGGAGTTATGACTCACAAAACTGACAGAAATCAACATTATGTAATCAAGGTAACAATATTTTGTACCTATTTCTTTTTTTGTGATTTTTAATTGTATTTTAGGTTTTGGGGTACATGAGAAGAACACGCAAGATTGTTGCATAGGTACACACGTGGCAGTGATCCCTTCGACCCCTTCACCTATATCTGGCATTTCTCCCCATGCTATCTCTCCCCAACTCCCCACCACCCACTGGCCCTCCACTATTTCCCCCAACAGAGCCCAGCGTGTAGTGCTCCCCTCCCTGTGTCCATGTGTTCTCATTGTTCAACACCCACCTATGAGTGAGAACATGCGGTGTTTGATTTTCTGTTCCTGTGTCAGTTGGCTGAGAATGATGGTTTCCAGGTTCATCCATGTTCCTACAAAGGACATGAACTCATTGTTTATGATGGCTGCATAATATTCCATGGTGTGTATGTGCCACATTTTTCCTGTCCAGTCTATCATCAATGGGCATTTGGGTTGGTTCCAGGTCTTTGCTATTGTAAACAGTGCTGCAGTGAACATCCGTGTGCATGTGTCCTTATAGTAGAACGATTTATAATCCTTTGGATATATACCCAGTAATGGGATTGCTGGGTTAAATGGAATTTCTTTTTCTAGGACCTTGAGGAATCGCCACACTTTCTTCCACAATGGTTGAACTAATTTACACTCCCACTGGCAGTGTAAAAGTGTTCCTATTTCTTCACATCCTCTCCAGCATCTGTTGTCTCCAGATTTTTTACTGATCACCATTCTAACTGGCATGAGGTGGTATCTCAATGCGGTTTTGATTTGCATTTCTCTGATGACCAGTGATGATGAGCATTTTTTCATATGTTTGTTGGCCTCATGTATGTCTTCTTTTGTAAAGTGTCTCTTCATATCCTTTGTCCACTTTGAATGGGCTTGTTTGTTTTTTTCCTGTAAATCTGTTTGAGTTCTTTGTAAATTCTGGATATCAGCCCTTTGTCAGATGGGTAAACTTCAAAATTTTTTTCCCATTCTGTTGGTTGCCAATTCACTCTAGTGACTGTTTCTTTTGCCATGCAGAAGCTGTGGAGTTTGATTAAGTTCCATTTGTCTACTTTGGCTTTTGTTGCCAATGCTTTTGGTGTTTTGGTCATGAAGTCCTTGCCTACGCTTATGTCCTGAATGGTTTTGCCTAGATTTCCTTCTAGGGTTTTCATGGTGCCAGGTCTTATGTTTAAGTATTTAATCCCTCTGGAGTTAATTTTAGTGTAAGGCATCAGGAAGGGGTTCAGTTTCTGCTTTCAGCACATGGCTAGCCAGTTTTCCCAACACCATTTATTAAACAGGAAATTCTTTCCCCATTGCTTGTTTTTGTCAGGTTTGTCAAAGATTGGATAGTTGTAAATATGTTATGTTGCCACCGAGGCCTCAGTTCTGTTCCATTCGTCTATATCTCTGTTTCAGTACTAGTACCATGCTGTTTTGATTACTGTAGCCTGTAGTATAGTTTGAAGTCCGGTAGTGTGATGCCTCCCACTTTGTTCTTTTTGCTTAGAATTGACTTGGCTATGTGGGCTCTCTTTTTGTTCCATATGAAGTTCAAGGTGTTTTTTTTTCAGTTCTGTGAAGGTCATTAATAGCTTGATGGTGATAGTGTTGAATCTGTAAATTACTTTGGGTAGTATGGCCATTTTCACAATATTGATTCTTCCTAACCATGAACAGGGAACGTTTCTCCATCTGTTTGTGTCCTCTCTTATTTCGTTGAGCAATGATTTGTAGTTCTCCTTGACGAGGTCCTTTATGTTCCTTGTTAGTTGTATTCATAGGTATTTTAGTCTCTTTGTAGCAATTGTAAATGGCAGCTCATTCTTGATTTGACTCTCTTTAAGTCTGTTATTGGTGTATAGGAATGCTTGTGATTTTTGCACATTGATTTTATATCCTGAAATTTTGCTGAAGTGGCTTATCAGTTTCAGGAGTTTTTGGGCTGAGACGATGGGGTCTTCTAGATACTATCATGTCATCTGCAAATAGAGACAATTTGGCTTCCTTCTTTTCTATTTGAATACCCTTTATTTCTTTTTCTTGCCTGATTTCTCTGGCTACAACTTCCAGTACTATATGAATAGGAGTGGTGAGATAGGGCATCCTTGTCTAGTGCCTGATTTCAAAGAGAATGCTTCCAGTTTTTGCCCAGTCAATATGATATTGGCTGTTGGTTTGTCGTAAATAGCTTTTATTACTTTGAGATACGTTCCATCAATACCGAGTTTATTGAGGGTTTTTAGCATAAAGAGCTGTTGAATTTTGTCAGAGGCCTTCTCAGCATCAATTGAGATAATCATGTGGTTTTTGTTTTTTGTGCTCTTTATGCGGTGAATTACGTTTATAGACTTGCGTATGTTGAACCAGCCTTGCATCCCCAGGATGAATCCTAATTGATCATGGTGGATAAGCTTTTTGATGTGCTGTTGCAATCTCCTTGCCAGTATTTTATTGAAGATTTTTTCATCTATGTTCACCATGGATATTGGCCTGAAGTTTTCTTTTCTTGTTGGGTCTCTGCCGGGTTTTGATAACAGGATGATGTTGGTGTCATAAAATGATTTGAGAAGAACTCCCTCTTTTTGGATTATTTGGAATAGTTTCAGAAAGAATGGTACCAGCTCCTCTTTGTATGTCTGGTAAAATTCAGCTATGAACCCATCTGGACCTGGGCTTTTTTTAGGGTAGTAGGCTCTTAATTGCTGCCTCATCTTAAGCTCTTCTTATTGGTCTATTCAGGGTTTCGACTTCTTCCTGGATTAGGCTTGGGAAAAGGCAAGTGTCCAGGATTTATCCATTACTTCCAGGTTTACTAGTTCATGTGCATAGAATTGTTTGTAATAATCTCTAATGATGGTTTTAATTTCTATGGAATCAGTGGTGATGTACCCTTTATCATTTTTTATCACATCTATTTGGTTATTCTCTCTTTTCCTGTTTGTTAATCTGGCTAGTGGTCCATCTATTTTAGTGATCTTTTCGAGAAATCAGCTCCTGGATTTATTGAGTTTTTGAAGGGTTTTTGTCTCTCTACCTCCTTCAGTTCTGCTCTGATCTTAGTTATTTCTTGTCTTCTGCCAGGATTTGAGTTTTTTTAATCTTGCTCCTCTAGCTCTTTCAATTTTGATGACAGGGTGTCAATTTTAGATCTCTCCTTGCTTCTATGTGGTCACTTATTGCCATATATTTTTCTCTAGAGACTGCTTTAAATGTGTCCCAGAGATTCTGGTATGTTGTGTCTTCGTTCTCATTGGTTTCGAAGACCATCTTTATTTCTGCCTTCATTTCATTGTTTATCCAGTCAACATTCAAAAGCCAGTTGTTCAGTTTCCATGAAGCTGTGTGGTTCTGAGTTAGTTTCTGAATTTTGATTTCTAACTTGATTGCACTGTGGTCTGAGAGACTGTTTCTTATGATTTCCATTTTCTTGCATTTGCTGAGGAGTGATTTACTTTCAAGTATGTGGTCAGTTTTAGAGTAGGTGTGATGCAGTGCTGTGAAGAATGTATATTCTGTGGATTTGGGTTGGAGAGTTCTGTAAATGTTTATTAGGTTTGCTTGGTCTGGGTCTGAGTTCAAGTCCTGGATATCCTTGTTAAGTTTCTGTCTGGTTGATCTGTCTAATATTGACAATGGGGTGTTAAAGTCTCCCACTATTATGGTGTGGGAGTCTAAGTCTCTTTGTAAGTCATTAAGAACTTGCCTTATGTATCTGGGTTCTCCTGTATTGGGGGCATATATATTTAGGATCATTAGTTCTTCTTGTTGCATTGATCCTTTTACCATTATTTAATGTCCTTCTTTGTCTCCTTTGATATTTGTTGCTTTAACGTCTATTTTATCAGAGACGAGAAATGCAACTCCTGCTTTTCTTTTTGCTCTCCATTTCCTTGGTACATCTTCCTCCACCCCTTTATTTTGAGCCTTTGTGTATCCTTGCATGTCAGATGGGTTTCCTGGATACAGCACACTGATAGGTTTTGGCTTTTTATCCAACTTGCCAGTCTGTGTCTTTTGATTGGTGCATTTAGCCCATTTACATTTAGGGTTAATGTGTCAATTTGATACTGCCATTTTGATGCTAGCTGGCTGTTTTGCACATTCGTTGATGCAGATTCTTTATCGTGTTGATGATCTTTACCATTTCATATGTTTTTGGAGTGGCTGGTACTTGTTGTTCCTTTCTATGTGTAGTGCCTCTTTCAGGAGCTCTTATAAAACAGGCCTGGTGGTGATGAATCTCTGCATACTTGCTTGTTCACAAAGGATTTTATTTTTCCTTCACTTATGAAGCTCAGTTTGGCTGGATATAAAATCCTGGATTGAAAGTTCTTTTCTTTAAGGATGTTGAATATTGGTCCCCACTCTCTTCTGGGTTGTAGGGTTTCTGCTGAGAGATCTTCTGTGAGTCTGATGGGCTTCCCTTTGTGGGTGACCTGACCTTTCTCTCTGGCTGCCCTTAGCATTTTTTTTTTTTTCATTTCAACCCTGGTGAATCTGACGATTATGTGCCTTGCGGTTGCTCTTCTTGAGGAATATCTTTGTGTTGTTCTCTTTATTTCCTGGACTTGAATATTGGCCTGCCTTGCTAGGTTGGGAAAGTTTACCTTGATAATATCCTGAAGAGTATTTTCCAAGTTGGATTCATTCCCTTTGTCACATTCAGCTACACCTATCAAACATAGATTAGATCTTTTCACATTGTCCCATATTTCTTGGAGAATTGGTTCACTCTTTTTTACCCTTTTTTCTCTAATCTTGTCTTCTCATTTTATTTCATTGAGTTGATCTTCGACCTCTGACATTCCTTCTTCTGCTTGGTCAATTTGGCTGTCGAAACTTGTGCATGCTTCACAAAGTTCTCGTGTTGTGTTTTTCAGCTCCATCAATTCACTTATACTCCTCTCTAAGTTGTGCATTCTCGTTAGCATTTCATCAAATCGTTTTTCAAGGTTCTTAGTTTCTTTGCATTGAGTTAGAACATACTCTTTTAGCTCACAGAAATTTTTTATTACCCACCTTCTGAAGCCTGATTCTGTCATTTTATCATACTCATTCTCCATTCAGCCTTGTTCCCTCACTGGTGAGAAGTTGTGATCCCTTGTAGGAGGAGAGGTGTTCTGGTTTCACATGTTTTCATCCTTTTTGTGCTGGTTTCTTCCCATCTTTTTTGATTTATCCACCTGTCGTCTTTGCAGTTGCTGAGTTTCATATTAGTCTCTGAGTGGATGTCCAGTTTTTTGATAATGAAGTTATTTCTGTTTCTTAGTTTTTCCTTTTAACAGTCTGGCCCCTCTGCCGTAGGACTGCTGAGGTCCACTGCAGGTCCTGCTTGCCTGGGGATCACCTGCAGCAGCTACAGAACAGTAAGGGTTGCTACCAGTTTTTTCTTTTGCTATCTTTGTTCCAGAAGAATACCCGCCAAATGTCAGCCTGATCTCTCCTTTATGAGGTGACTCTTTGGATACATGGAGGTCAGAGAGCTGCTTGAGGAGACAATCTGTCCTTTACAGTAGCTCAAGTGCTGAGCTGTGAGCTCCACTGTTTATTCAGAGCTGCTGGGCAGTTACATTTAAGTCTGTTGCAGCAGAACTCATACCCCCCCCTTTTTTTCCCAGGTGTTCTGTGCCAGGGAGTTAGGGCTTTATTTATGAGTTTCCATTGTGCTGCTGCCTTTTTATCAGGGCTGCCCTGCCCAGCAAGGAGGCAGCCTAGTCATTGTCTACCTACAGAGGCTTTGCTGAGCTGCTGTGCCTCTGCCCAGCTGCCATGTGAACTTCCCCACAATCCTGTTTATATGGGTATAGTTAGAACTGCCTCAGCAATGGTGGACCACCTCTGTAATGGCAGGTTGCCTCAACAATGGTGGGTTGCCTCGTCAATGGTGGGCTGCCTCAGCAATGGCAGACTACCTCCGTAGTGGTGGACTGCCTCGGTAATGGCAGACACCCCTCCCCCACAGAGCTGGACTGTCCTGGGTTCAGCTGTGCTTGCTATAAAGCTCTCAACTCAGAGCGTTTCCAATTGCTGCTTTTTTTGGTGAGGGTGGGACCAACCGAGTCTAATCACCGGGCTTCCTGCCTCAGAGACTTTTTTTTTCAGTTGAACAGTCGACTCTCTCCCAGGTGTTCCAGTCGCCTGTTGAAGAGGTGCCGGAATCTGTGTGATTTCCCATGCAGTGACCCACTGTGCTGGCTGAAACAGTTGCGCTGGGATTCGTGGTGCTTTTTTGCCTGGGAATCTCCTGGCCTGGCTCCCTGTTTCAGTCCCCTTTTTAATCTGATGAATGGGTGACTCTGCCTTCCCAGAGCTCAAATCACCTGCTAAAAGGGCACCCAGATCAGTGTATTTTGTATGGAGAAATGCTGCGCTGGGGTGCTGGCAAAACAGCCGTGCCAGCCAAAACAGACATGCTGGTGACCCAAGGGGCTTCTCTGCCTTGGAATTTCCTGGTCTGTGGGCAATAAAAATCCATCTGGAAATGTGGCATCCACTCACCCTCTGTGCTTTCACTGGGAGCTGCAATCCTAAGCTGCTCCCAATTGGCCATCTTGGATCTTCCCCTGTACCTATTTCTTTTTGAAACATAAAAATCAGAATTTTCTGCAAAATTGTTTGCATATTTGAAAAAATGTTACAAACATGTAAGACATTTAGAAACATTCCTTAGTAATTTGTGATGTGTTAATTAGACAGCCAACTATTCTGAATATTTAGAATAAGTACTTAAAAATAACAGTTGTTCAAACTCACTTAAGTATTAAAGGTGTAAATAAATACTCAAAATCTTTACAGTTGTGCATGGCTCTCTAATCTCCTGAAAGCCAGATGACAAAAACTGATCTCATATATTTTTAGAAGAGTAAGATAATTGAATCTCCCAATTTAACATCTAAAAATCCATTGTTTGATGATGTTTTCAAAAAATTATAAAAAATTGATGACTCAATGTTATATAATCTTATCTATTTATTACATAATGATTAAGAGGACCAGGAGACAAATAGAAAGAAGGTGTTAATCTGTAAAATGGTTCTCAAAAAAGTTTCTTTTTTAGCTAATGAATTGAACATTCAAGATTTAATGTCACAGTGTACTCATCTACATGCAAGTATGTATAAAACATGTATGATTTTTATCACAAACTATAAAATTTTAAGCTCCACCACAAACATTTTTATGTAATCTTTCTCCATTTGAAATGTGATTATAGGCATATGCTTTATAATTAATGTCTACTCTAGTGAAACCATAGAGCTAATTGATGACTACCTTCTTCGCCATATCATCACAAATGAGGTCTTCATGATAGCAAGCATTAAGATGACCTAAATTCAGTGAATGACGCTTATACTTTACTGTGAGAGCTTTTCATACAGCAAATGAGGATGATAAGCACTGTATTTACTAAAATATTTTCCTCTGGTTTCCATAAGTTTTCTTTAAGTCTGTATTGGTATTTCTTAATACTGTATTGGTTTTCCTCCATTCTTTGTCTTCTTCTTTTTTAAAAAAATTGTACTTTAAGTTCTGCTGTACATGTGCAGATCTTGCAGGATTGTTGCATAGGTACACACTTGCCATGGTGGTTTGCTGTCTCCATCCCCCGTCACCTACATCAGGCATTTCTTCCAGTGTTATCCCTCTACAACCTCCCCACCCCTTGCTTTCCCTCCCCTAGGCCCCTACTCCCCAACAGACCCCAGTGTGTTACATTGCCCACACTGTGCCCATGTATTCTCATTGTTCAACACCCACCTGTGAATGATAACATGTGGTGTTTGGTTTTCTGTTCTTGTGTCAGTTTGCTGAGAATGATGGTTTCTAGCATTATCCATGTCCCTACAAAAGGACATGAACTCATTCTTTTTATGGGTGCATAATATTCCATGGTGTATATGTGTCACATTTTCTTTGTCCAGTCTATCATTGATGGGCATTTGGTTTGGTTCCAGGTCTTTGCTATTGCAAACAATGGCACAATGAACATATGTGTGCATGTGTCTTTATCACAGAACAATTTATAATTCTTTGGGTATATACCCAGTAATGAGATTGCTGGTTTTCTTTAGTCTTTCTCTATAATACCTGCTTCTGATTCACAAAGAGATTAATTAATGTTTCTCCTAGACTTATACTGAAGCCTTTTGATATAACTCAGGGGCTGCCAAACTTTTTTGCTAAACAGTCAAATGGTAAATATTTTAGTCTTTGGTAGTCATTAGGTCTCTGTTATGTCTACAAGACTGTGTCATTGTAATGTGAAAGGGGTCATAGATGACATGTAAATAAATAGGTGTGGCTGTGTTTTAGTAAACTCTATTTACAAAACCAGGTGGGGAACTAGATTAGACCAAAGGGTTGTAGTGTGCCAATTCCTTTTCTACCTCTAAATTTTGCAGGGTAATTTCAAACACTGTCATAGTTCCAGTTGCAATCTGCTTTATGTGTGTTAGTATTCAGTAGCTCTGTTCTAAATTCCAATTTGTGTTTGACCATTTATGCTTAAGTTCTTCCTTCTTTAGTGTTATTTTAAAAATTTTTATTTGTTTTTTTTTTATCATTTCCTGGGCACTGTGATAGGTCCAAATATTTATAGGTGGGCTAATATCAGCACATGCCTGATTTCAAGGCTATTATAATTTAATGAGAGGTCAGAGGATCAACCATTAATCAATAATTACATTATTGTCAATTGTGGCAATTAGGTCACATTTAAGCTGATGCATGCTTTGCTGTTATGATGATTTCATTGATCAGTATATCAAGGACAATGAAGCTATGTGGATGAACAAGATTGCTTTGAAAGGAGTGTAAGTTAAAAATATAAGGGTACATAGAACTAATATTTAAAGATTGATTAGAAAGGGCAAACAAGCTGGAGATTAGACAAAGAAACAGATAAGAAGAAAATTAGAAAAATGAGGTATCAGGGATACCAGGGAAGAGAATCTTTCAGTGAGGACAGAGAAGTCAACTGGGACAAAGTGAACTTAAGAAACAAATGTTTCAACATAATGTTTTCTGCTAAAACCCTTTAGTATTTAAAAAACCCTAATGACTGCCCCCTGACCTCTCAAACCTCAGTTAAGGCACTCTATTGGGGGTAGGTGGTTCTGCATTCTAATCTTATTGATATTGACTGATTTGCCTGAATTGTCTGCCTATTCATTGTTTAGTACTATATTATTTAAATTAATATAAGTTGATTTTTTATTTGTATTAAAAGCAGACCAGCATTATTTTTGTACATAACCTCTTAGATATTTCCAACAGTTATAAATTTATATGAACTATGAAATGATTCTAAAATTTAAAAAGTTACATAATAATATCATTTAAATTTTCATTAAATCTAAACATAGTTCCAGAGATACTTAGTATCTTCAATTTACTAAGATCTCTTCAAGAATATTGCTATTTTCTATTCATTCAGTTCTAGTATGTTTCTTGGTAAAAGCATAGATTTTTATTTATGTAAAAATTTATAGTGTCTTAAAAATATATGTGCATAATATTAATTCTACCATGAACTAAGATTCTTAAGTTTTCATTTTATTTTAAATTGTATGAATGATATGTGGTATATCTATTAATATTTTTGAAATGTTTATTTGTTGTTTACACATCCTAAGTAAACTAACACAAATTTAAATTCTAAAACATTTCTAGTTAATTTTTTTTAATTGTATAACTTGGGTGTTCCTGTATCTATTTGTGAGATATAGAATATCTTCTGCAATTAATAATTATTTTGTCTTCTTGTATATTGTAGTTAGAATATCATTGCTTTACATCTTATTTTAATGATTTGACACTCCAATATGAGGTTGAAAATGTTATAGTTGGCATTTTATGTCATCTTAATTCTGACCTACATTATTCCACAATCTTAACTTGCAATCATATCACCTCCCAAAAAATATATGCAAAATACTGTCTTTTTCTATGTCTTATATTTTAATATTTGAAAACTACATTTTATTATAATTGCTTCTTGTTTTTCTGATAGTTTCCAAAGAATGCAAAATTATTTATATACACTGAATATTTTAATATTACTTTATTCATTTGTTTTCTTATTCTAGCTATTTTAATCAAAATACAAGAAATATAACTATTCATGGAAAATAAGTTTAATTAAAAGTTGCAATGTTGTAATACTTTCAATAGTTTTTTAATAGATCAAAGCCAAATTTTGTAAAATTTATTTTACTTCTTGAAGTTCATTAATACATTCATTGCTCTTGACCACTTATCTTACAGTTTCTATTCCAGTTTATAACAGCTATAGTACTATTTTTGATATAAGTATTGACAGACTTTCTAATCATATTGACTTTGAAATTATTTGACTCTAATGATACAATTTATCATTCATTATGACTTTTCAGCAATCATTATGTGAAAATGGGAATGATTACAAAGGGAAAAAATAATTCAACAAATTTCTTCACATAAATAAAGTTTAATTATATAAAAATCAGCAACATAATGTTGAGGAAGTATACATTCTTATTTTCTAGGACTTTTTCTCACAATTTTTTATGCATTTTATGAGATGCTTTTTCAATGCTATGAATTCATTGACAAACATGATTTTTCTTCTTTTGACTTTTTCTTCTTTTGCCTGTTAATATGGTAGATTACACTGATTTTCAAATACAGTAATGCTCCCTGCAAATCATTTTGGTCAAGGATGGACTATGTGAAGATGGTGGTTCTGTAAGATTATAATGAAGCTAAAAAGTTCCTATCCCACAAGTAATTATTATTGGGTTAATAATATTTCCTTATACTATTCAATATGAAAACATGCTTTACAGGCTTGTAGACTAAGAGCAATATGCTATACCATTTAGCGTAGGTACGTAGGAGGCTATACCACCTCATCTAGGTTTGCACCATGATGAAATTGCCTAACAATGCATTTCTCAAAACGCATACCCATTTTTAAGAGATGCATGACTTCATTAAACTACCTTTGCAAATTTTATTTGGTCACGGTATATATTCTTTTTATATATTGCTAAATTCTATATTCTAATATTTTTAAAGAAGATTTGTATTGATATTAACAAAGTATATTTGTAGTTTTCTTTTTTTAATTATGCTTTGTTTTAGTATCAAGGTAATACTAGCTACATTAAATTAATTGGGAATTTCTCCCATCTTTTCTACTTTCTGGGAAGTATTATATAGAATTGGTGACAGTTCTTTCTTAAAGTTTTGTTCATTCAGTGGAATGATTTGGGATGAAAGATTTCTGGTTTGGGAATTTTTAATTTATATTTCTTTAATAATTACAAATTTATTTAAATGACCTATTTTATATTGGATAAGTGATGTTTTGTATTATTTGAGGAGTTGGTTCATCTAAATTGACCAATTTATTTGAATAGATTTGTATATAGTATTCCTTTATTATTTTACTGTATGCATAATCTTTAGTAATAGTCCATGTTTCATTGCTGATATAGGAAATTTTTGTTTTCCTTCTTTGTCAGTCTGCTTAGAAGTCTGCCCATTTTATCGACATTAGTTAATACATTTTTCTATATTACTTTTCTGGATTAGTTTTTTTTTCTGCTCATCCTTCTGCTTATTTCTTGTTTATTTTTCTCTTATATGACCAGATTTGTGATGTGATACCTTTTATATTTGAAAAGTTTTCTCTTGAATGTATACTTAAAAAATGTTGGGTGGAGTGTTCTACAAATTTCTATCTGATCCTGTTGGTTAATGGCATTGCTTTGTTTTTTCAGATATGTGTGAATTTTCTCTCTAGCTCTTCTACTAAATGTTAAATGAGGGATGTTGATGTCTCCAATTATAATTGTGGATTTGTCTATTTATTATTTCAATTCTTTAAGTTTTAACTTCACATACAGTATACCTCTGTTCTTTTGTGCATGCATATTTAGGATTGCTATGTCTTCTGGGTAGACTGAACCCTTTATTATATAATACATGTCTCTTCATATAATAATTCTCTTTGCTCTAGAGCTTATTTTATCTGATATTACTATAGCAATTTGATTTATTTTGATTAAATTTCTACAGTATGTCTTTTTCAACCTACCCACATCATTATGTTTGAAATGAGTTTTTGTAGATAGTAAATAGTTGAATTAATGTTTTTAATTCAGCATAGTTACACCATTAACTTGTAATGTAATCATTAATATATTAGGGTTTAAATCTGGCATTTGAGTATGTGTTTTCCGTTTGATTTTTCTGTTAATTTCTCTATTCTTTTACTGCTTTCCTCTTGGTTACATGAATATTCCTAGGCAGTGATATGGATTTATCTACACTATTTTTAGTTTATGCAATTGTATAATGTTTTTAGTGTTTTCTAAATGTTATATTATATATACATCTTAACACAGTCTACTGGAATGTCATTTTACCTGTTCAAGTAGGGTAGTCCTCAGTGTTGGAAATGAAACCTGTGGAAGGTGACTGGGTTACGAGTGTGGATCATTCAGGAGTGATTTAACACAAGGGTATGCTAAACCTTTCATAAAGGATTCACTCCCATGGCTTCCCTGGACCACATTGGAAAAAGAAAAATGGTCTTGGGCAATACATAAAATGTACTAACATTAATGATAGCAAGTAATCTAAAAAAAGCACAATCAAAAAAATTAATAATTTTAAGAAAGTTTATAGTTTGTTCTGAGCCATTTTCAAAGCTGTCCTGGTCTGTACACAGCCCATGGGCTGCAGGTTGGACAAGCTTGGTTTAGCACCATCCTCTTGGTGCTGTTCTTGTGAAAGAGTTCTCATAGGATCTGGTTGTTAAAAGTGTGTAACACCTCTCTTGCTTTCCTGTTGCTCCTATTCCAGCCATGTGATATGTGTGCTTCCCCTTGGTCTTATACTATAATTGTAAGCTTTCTAAGACCTCCACAGAGGCCAATTAGATTACAGCATCATGCTTCCTGTACCTCCTGTGGAATTTTGAGCCAATGAAACCTCCTTTCTTTATAAATTATGTGTCTCAGGTGTTTTTTTTTTTTTAAATAGCAATGTGAGAATGGCCTAATATTGTGTGTCAGTGTGTGTGTGTGTGTGTGTGTATGTGTGTGTGATTTCTTTGTCTTTTATATGGAATAATTTCTGTTCTATCTTAAAATTCAATGATACTTTCCACTTTGTTTTCAGTTCTGCTGTTTAGGCCATCCATTAAGTATTTTATTTGTTGCTGTATTGTTAGTTCTAAAATTTCTATGTGGCTCTTCTTTGTATCTTGTATTTATTTGCTAAACTTGAAAACATGTTACTTATAGGATGTCAGTGATTGTTCATTGGAGGATTTTTATGATGGCTGCTTTAAAATTAATATTAGGTAATGCTAACATCTGTATTATCTAAGTGTTAGCATCTGTTGATGGTCTTTTCTTGGAGATATTGAGATCTTACTTGTTTTTGCCATGAGAAGTATCCTATTTGAAGCAATAATAAAAAGTTTCAGATTACAAAAAGAAAGAAGGAAATAGGGAGACATTTGTTCAAACAAGTGAACAATGCATGAAATAAAGAAATACTAAAGTGAAATAACAGATTGAAACTTGGATCTCAGGAAGGAAATTAAGAACAAATAAACTGAAACATTTTGTAATTAAATATAGAAATATTATTTATCAATTTTAAAATTATTTTAAAGTGAATTGGTCATCAAATAAAAAGTAATATAATATCTCCTATGTTACATGACATTAGTAGAATTAAAATACATGAAAACAATATAACAAAAGCTAGGTGGAATCTAAATTGACTCAAATTATTGCAGAAGTCTTTTATATGTAGTGGTACATTATATTAAAATGGTGTACTGATTAAAAATATATCTATTTTTTCTAAGTCTGTCATCTTTTACTGTATACATTTTGATGTTATTGGTTACATTCCAATTTAGGAATTAACACTCTATCAACCATGTATCTATATCAATTGCATTTTAAATTGACTCTGTTATAATTAGAATATATCTCTTTTTAGCTCACAAATATTTTACATCTTAAATTTTATTAATATTACTATAGCCACATCAACTTTGTCCTTGTTAGTATTTCTAATATACATGTTTTTTTAAGAATTTTAAATTAGTATCTTTATTATTATGGTGATTTTATCATATAATCATTTTGAAAAGAGACAAGTTGGGGCATTACATTACCCAACTTTGACTATACTACATGGCTACAGTAACCAAAACAGTATAGTACTGGTACCAAAATAGACACATAGAACAGTGGAATTGAATACATAACCCAGAAATAAAACTGCACACGTATCACCAAGTGATCTTTGACAAAGTTGACAAAAATAAGCAATGGGGAAAAAACTCCCTGTTCAATACATGGTGCTGAGAAAAATGCGAAACCATTCATGGAAGATTGAAACTAGACCCTTACGTAGCAGCATATGCAAAACATTTAAGACTTCAAATATAAAAATCTTAGAAGAAACCTAGAAAATTCCCTCTGGACATAAGCAATGGCAAATAATTTATAACAAAGTTCTCAAAAGGAATTGCAACAAAAATCAACATTGACAAATGAAACCCAATTAACTAAAGAGTTTCTGCAGAGCAAAATAAACTATCAACAGAGTAAACAGACAACCTACAGAATGGGAGAAAATAGTCACAAACTCTGCACCCAATAAAGGCCTAGTATCCAAAATCGACAAGAAACTTAAACAACTGAACAAGAAAAAAAGCAAGTAACCATGTTAAAAAGTAGTCAAAGTATATGAACAGATACCTACCAAAATAAGACATACAAGTGACCCACAAACATATGAAAAATGCTCAGTATTACTAATCATCAGGGAAATGCAAATCAAAACCACTATGAAAACATTTAGGCTGAATACAAATCCTTTAAATTGGATCATTTGCTCTATTTACATTTACCAATACATTTAGGTTGTGTTTATTCTTGTTCGTGCCAGGATGGGTTATTGTTTATGGATTCTGGGCATTTTAGATAATCAGAATAGGACCCTGAACTTGTATTTTAGTAAACCTCCTCTGATACCACTCAAGTAAGGAGAGTGGAAGGTGCCTTGTTACATGTGGGTAAGGGTGAAAGTCCTGGATCCCCATGTGATCACCAGAGTCTCCTGTAGGGAAGAATAACTTTTTATTGCCCATTGAATATACAAATCTTTGGTCTTTACTCAGCCTTCTCTGACCCCACCCCAGGGAGGAGTTATGGTGCCCCATCAAAACCTGGAAATCTAGCCTCTCCAATTAGTGTTTGCTGGGATAGATAAAGTGTGGTGAGTTTTCTTTTCTTTTCTTTTTTTTTTGAGAAGGAGTTTTGGTCTTGTTGCCCAGGCTGGAGTGTAATGGCATGATCTCTCTCAGCTCACCACAACCTCTGCCTCCCAGGTTCAAGCAATTCTCTTGCCTCAGCCTCCTGAGTAGCTGGTACTACAGGTTGGTGCCACCACATATAGCTAATTTTTGTATCTTTACTAGAGATGGGGTTTCACCATATTGACTGGGATGGTCTTGATCTCCTGACCTCATGATCAGCCCACCTCAGCCTCCCAACGTGCTGGTATTACAGGCATGAGCCACCACACCCAGTCTAACCACCACCCAGTGGTGAGTTTTCTTTTGTAAAATGTGGCTGGAGCACAGCAGTTATTCTCTTAATGTTTTCTGCTTTGTTAGGATGCTCTTTCCCTTATCATTTGGTTAGAAGGAGTAGGTTTTTCTTAGATCTTTTTTGTTTGCACCCATTGACTTTGTATATTTGTGACCAGCATCTAATCTTGGATATATGAGGCAAAAATAACATTGAGGTAACTAACATTCCTTTCCTTCTTCAGTTTCTGAGGTCACTAGATATATTCCTTAAATTTCAAATACTTTTTATGCTTGTTTTTAATATCCAGGATTTTAATTGTAGTTTTGGTATGATTTTAAAGTAATTAGTATTTTATATCTATTTCACCCACATTTAATAAGAAATATTCATTTTGGACATATAAGAATCTGAGAATTAAGACATGATCATTGCCCTTCAAGTACATAAAGTTTATAGAAATTGCATATGTACATAATAAATTGAAATAATAATGCAGTCTAGTTTATTCCAAGGACAATACATGCATGCTGCATTATTCTCCACTTTACATGTCACATCATTAATCATTTATGACTCTATGTTACCCTAAATGGATTATGACTCATCACAATGTCCTAAATATCCACTATCAATTTGACAGAAAAAGCCATGAGTTAAAACTCATTTTTCATTTATGTTTTAGTAGTAAATAATATAGGATATTGAAGAAAGAATTCACTTTGGGCTATATAATCAAATTAGAGCTCATAAGATGTCACTTTTAAACTGTATTTTATTACAGATCCTTCACTTACTATCTCTGTGACCTGAAGCAAGTTTTATAAAGTAAGTGATTATGTCTTCTTATTTATAAAAGGGAGACAATAAAAGTATTTTTTTCCAGCTTTATTTCTTTTTGTGTCAGTTTTGGGAAGATGTGTTTCAGTAATTTATCCATTTTGCTTTAAGTATCAAGTGTATTTGAATTAAGTTTTTCTTGGTATTTTTAAATTATCTTTTTAATGACTGTAGGCCATGTATGAATATCCATTTGCTGAAATATAAGTGATTATAGTTTTCACTTTTCTGAAGGGTTATAAAATGAATAAGGTAATTATACAGATAAGTTGCATAACATTTTGCTCCGGAACTATTTTGCAAAATACCTATTTTTAATTTGTGCTATTTTTTGCAATGAAAACCTAGAGTGCATATAAGAAGCAGGGTTAAGTTTACTCTCTGGGTGAATGTCTAAAGCAATACTGGGGCTTGACGCAATAGCTAAGATAGCTGAGAGAGAAAAACTCTCTTTAGAAAGCTAAAGTGATGGTGGATGAAGAACGCTGACTTCCAGAAAAAGGAGAAGATACCCTTCAGTGGAGGAAAGCTCAATATCACGAAGATACAGTTCTTCTCAAGACTAGTATCGATCAAATAAAAACACCAAACAACTTTTTTATAGAATTTGCTGGGCTGTTTCTAAAATATATGTGAAAAAGCAAAGGTCCAAAAATAGTCAAGATATTTCTGAAGATGGAGAATAAGGGATGTGTCCTATATGGGCAGGAGAAGAATTTGTGGTAAAAAGCATATATCCTCATTAAAAAAAAATAAATAAACTTAAAATACATGGACCAGTGGAGCAAAACTGTTAGAACCATAACAATCAATGAAGAAAGGAGGGAAAATCTATAAGATAGAAGTGAAAAAGTGTATGCTCTGCATGGAAAGAAAATACAAATTAATCACTGTATATAAATTGCAAAATTTGATTTCAAAATTAAGTATTTAAATGTGAGAATTAAACTTTGAAGCATTTTAAATTAATTGTGAGTATATTTTTTTAACTTTGATAGTTAAAATTGTAATTAAATTATACCAAAATTAAGTTCCCACTCTAAACACTTTTTTCTAAATTCTCTTGGAATAATGTTTTATGAGCAAGGCGCTTACCCAATAGCAATATATTTCCTCTTTAATTGATATAACATCAGTTAAAGTAAGAAATCAAGATGCAAGAAATTAAGAGCCTAATCAATTAAGTCAGATGTTAGACAATAAAGAATAATTTAGAAAAATGGCGGGACATATCTTGGTATCCATTTTATTTGGAGAATACATATGAGGGAAAGGGATGTCCGACTAACTTTATTGTATTATGTCTAGATTCATAAGTGTCACATTTATTTAACATTTAACAGTTAGTTATTGATAATTTTAAAAGTAAAATTTTGTATTCGATGTGTATTATAAGAAGAGAAGATTCAATGATTTTTGCAACAATTTTTGTCTTGAGCTCCAAATAAAAATAGATGTTGGCCTGTTTTGATGTGAGTAAGAATGGCAGATGATCAGGTTCAAAGAAACTAACCATTAGGATCACATTTTTGTTATGTCATGTTTGAAACATCTGTAGTGTTCATGTATATATATATATATATATATATATACATATTTGAAATCACTGCCCAAAATAGGAATGCCAGAATTGTCAAGTGATTGTTGTAACAATTTTTTTAAAATGTAACACATATATAATAAAATTTACAGATTTCAAGTGGCAGGTTCATTGTATCAAAGCAGCAGACACCAGGATAAAACAAATATAAAAATTCCAAAGCTTTTGGTAATAGCATACTAGTGTTTATTTAATCTAAAAATAAAAATACAATAAATATATAGGGGCATTGAACATCAAAAGCAGGCATAAATTAAATGGTATCTGGGAAGACATTTGGCTTTGAAAAAAAAGACAAATGTGGAAACATCTCTTAGGGACCACCATTTAACAAGTAAAATTTCAGAACTACCAAAAATAATTTTAACAAATTAAAATTCTAGATTTGAAAGCTATAATATTGGTAATCAAAGGTTAATTGCATGGGATTAATAGCAGACTGAACACTGCTCTCTCCCCGAACACCCTGAAAATGAAAAGCATCCATGAATTTGAAGATAGGTCCAAAATCTATTTAAGCATTTTTTCTTTCTGTGAGAGACACAGTGGTAATGACTCAGAGATACACAGGAGGGGAAAATACTTACAAATAGACCAGTGTTTCAATGACCTATGATAGAATGTTTAAAAGCCATATAAGCATTTCACATTCATCTAAGGCCAGAAGACAGTGGAAGCTCAGAAAACGCCTAGCAGGGAAATTACAGAAAACCATGTTTAGAAACATCATAATCTAACTGCTGAACATCAAAAATAAAAACAGTCTTAAAAGAAGCTGAAGGTAAATGAAACAAAACAAAACAGGAAAAAAAAAAAGACACCACATACTGCATTCAGGGAAACAATAATAAGATTGACTCCCAATTTGTTATTAGAAAAAAACAGAGGCCAATAAATCATGGAACAAGAAAACAAATGGGAAACCAAACAAAACAGCAAAGCCCACTCTCTCAACTTAGAACTGTATATCCAGTAAGATAAATAATTTTTTAATATACAGCTATAGCAAAGACAATTTTAGAATTAAAAACCAAACAAAAATTTTGAAGAAAAGTTGTTCACCATAGACAAAACTATAGAAAATACTAAAGAGATATGATACTAGATTTAACTTGGAGCTAAAGAAAGAACACTAGATATGAAAAATGTGGTTAAATATGAAAATGCAACTTTTTTCATCTTTCCTTAAACCTTCTGAAAGTGATTGTCAAATAAATAATATAATACATACTGGCATATCTAACATTTGTGGTAGCAATTTATTGTTATTTTAATTTGCAGTTCATTCCCTAATGATAAATAATGTTGAACATCTTTTCACATACATATATGCCATCTGTAATTCTTCTTTGGTGAAATGTCTGTTCAGATCCTTTGCCTGTTTTCTAATTGGGTTATTTCTTTTCTTAATGTTGAATCTTAAAGGATTTTCGAATATTTTGAATAAAAATAATTATTAGATATATATTTTGCAATTATTTTTCCCAGTTTGTAACTCAAATTTTGTTATTGTTGTTATTATTGTTTTCTTAAAGTTTATCTTGCAGAGTGAGGTTTTTAATGCTAATGAAGTCCAACTTCAATTTTTTGTCTTATGGCCTATGCTACCATTATATCTAAAAGCTCATCATCAATTCCAAGGTCATATAAATTTTACTTATTTAAACTTTCTTTTAAAGGTTTTACAGTTTTACATTTTATATTTAGAGCTATGTTTTATTTTGAGTTACATTTTATGAAGTGTGTAAGACATGTGCTTGAGGTCCCCCTTTTTTGTTTACACATGAATGTCCTACCTTTTCATAACTATTTGTTGAAAAAACTATTATTTCTCCATATAATTGTTTTTGTGCATTTGTTAAAGGTCACTTGAGTATGTGTGAGCCTATTTCGGGTCTCTCTATTTTCTTCCTTCGATCTTCGTGTCTATTGTTTCCCCAACAGCACATTTGTATACTACGGGCTTAGAATAAGTCTTGAAATGAAGTTATATGAGTCTTTCAGAATATTTTTCTTCTTTTTAAGTATTGTGTTGGCCATTCCAGGTCCTTGAATTTTTGTATAAACTTTAGAATGAGTTTTTAAATAGCTTGCTGGGTTATTGTTTGGTATGGAACTGAATATATAAATCAAGTTGGGAAGAAGTAACATCATAATAATATAGAGTTTTCCAATACATAAACATGGAACATATCTTTTTTGAATTCCTTCATCAGAGATCTGTTCTTTTCTACATACACACTGTATAAATATTTTGTTAGAATTTTACCTAACATTTTTCCTGATTGATGATATAGTAAATTATATTGTTTTTAAATTTCAAATTCTAACTTTGTCCTTGATGAGGCCAATATAGATTCTATTTAAAAGATTTTAAGGTAGTCTTTTTATTTCTCTGATAGTCTTCCCCTTAACTCTTAAGTCTCACCATGCTAAAACCCTCTTGTAGTTAAATCTCAGGTTAAATGCCATCTCCACAGAGAGTGCTTCTCTGATCACTCAATCCAGAGTAGCACTTGACTATCATTTATCTGCATTGCAGTCATATTTGCTTATTGTAATTCTCTGAAAGACACATTTCACTATTTGTTTTTATTGTTGTTAATTGGCGTATTTGCTATTGTTAATTGGCTTATTTATTTGTTTATTGCTTATGTGTCCAAGAGAACATAAATCTTGAAAATTTAGGGACTGTTTTTGGTTTTGCTCTCCATTCTACCCCCAGCAGTTTGAACAATTCCTCAATAAATGTTTGTTGGCTGGATAATTAATAAATTAATTATTGAGTAATATTTGTTTTAGGTTAGTGTCTCTCATAAGCAGATGCTCAAACCAGAGTTTAAGTGAAATCCTAAAAAAACCCATTTACGAAATGGGGGATTCAGAAAAAAAAACAATATAGGTCATGGTTAGGTAAATAGTGATCCTCCAAAGTGCCCATTCACCTAATCCCTGAAAGCTGTGAATACACCACTTTACAAAGAAAGAGAGAGTTTGCAGAAATGATTAAGAATATTTAAATGGAAGGTGATCCTGGACCACCTCAGCAGACCCAATGTATCAAAACAGTTCTTATGTATGGAGAATATACACGTGGGAAAGGGATGTCTGACTAACTTTATTGTATTGTGTGTAGATTCGTAAGTGTCACATTTATTCAACATTTAACAAGTAGTTATTGATAATTTTTAAAGTAAAATTTTGTATTCAATGTATATTATAAGGAGAAGAGAAGATTTAAGGATATCTCAACAAATTTTGTCTTGAGCTCAAAATAAAAATAGAAGTTGGCCTGTTTTGATATGAGTAAGACTGGCAGATGATCAGGTTCAAAGAAACTAACCATTAGGACCAAGTTTTGGATATGTCATGTTTGAAACATCTGTAATATTCATGTGTGTGTGTGTGTGTATACATGCACAAACACACATACACACACACACACACAAACACATTTGAAATCACTGCCAGAAATAGGAGTGCCAGAATAATCAAGTGATTATTGGAATGTTAAAGTAAGAGAAATATTAGAGGATGCTATTCTTCTGGTTTTGAAGATTGAGAAAGAAAACACATGTCAAGGAATAAAGGTGGCCTCTAGAAGCAGGCAAAGGCAAGGAAATGAATTCTTTACTGGAGCCTTGAGAAGGAATGCAGCCCAAACACCTGCTGATACCTTGACTTTAGACCATTGAGGAATATTTTGGGCTTCCAACCTCTACAACAACAGTGTAATAAATGTGTATTATTTTAAGCTACTGTTGTTTTGTAATTTGGCACAGCAACAATAAGAAATGAAAGCAGACACATTAAAGACTGTATTACCCCTGTTGGTTAATGAATCTGAATCATATAGAGGACTGGAAATAGTATAAAACTTGCCTCAGGATAATGCCACTTTATGAGGGATGAGAAAAACTGTATTTGTTCGACCCCAGTTTGCCTTTGGTGACAGTCTGAAGCCCCACTTACCTGCCCTGCACATGAACTGAACAAGATCTCAAGAATAAAAGGTCGGCAAGGTGGCTGACTAGAGGTCCCTAGCACTCATTCCCCTAACAAAGGCACCCAGAACAATGAAAAAACTACTATATTTTGATTAAAACTTAACTAACGGAGAGTGCCAAAGTACATCAAAGGAGTAACAGAAAGACTATAGAGCACAGAAACTCAATATGTCCACATAGAGCATGTAAGGAAATACTTTGCCTCTGCCAATCAATCTCTTAGTTAGGATCAGCTTGGAACTAGATGGGCTTTTTCTTGCTGAAAAAGGTAAGCAAGAGGACTTTAGTGGCTTCCACCAACATATTTGATTCTCACTGCTGGGAACTCCTGCAACTCTCACAGGCCCTAAGCTCAAGTGAGAGAGCTGCCTTAATTCCACACAGCTGCTCACCTCAGAGAAGGAGCAAACACTGCGCTCCTCATATAGCCCTAAGGCTACTGCACTGCACCATCTTGGAATGGGACCAACTGTTGGAGTTGTCTATCTGTGAGGCCTTGTTGCACCTGAACCACTCCTGCCCAATGGCCTGCCACCCCAGAGCTAAGATGTTACTATACCCTGCCTGTGAGGCCAAGCTGTTGAGCTATTCCATCTGCTCCTTCCAATCTCTGCTATACTTTGTCCCTTAGGGTCTGAGTTTAAGCAGAGCTTTGCCTCTCAGGGAAATGTTGCATTGGCCATCAGTGTAGCTACAACCCTAGAGACTGAGTTGAAGCAGCACATTTCCTGCTAGACCTAGCTGAGCAGGTGTGCATCCCAGAGCTGCCCTGACATAATAACCCTCATCCTATGAAAACAGTGTTCGCTGAGCCATGACAATAATGCTCATTTCTATAGCCTGCATAACTGTAGTACCATCCTTCACTGATACTGAACTAGCCCCCTAGAGTGTGAGCTGCTCACATACTCCCTTTCCCAGCAGATATAGTTATTACTCTGCTTCTCTTTGCCAGCCACAGCTTAAGCTGTAGCTGTTCTCTGCCATTTTATGTTCCTTGCTGCTACTGAACTTGACTTCACAGTCTAGGATACTGTCATGTCCCACCATCCAACCATCCAGAGTCAACACTTTTGCAACTGTGCCCTATGGTCAATTTAATGGATAAATTCTTCAGTCAAAATGTATAGTGTCAGAATGAATTAAAAAACTAAGATCCAACTATATTTTGCTATAAGAGACATACTTTAGCCTTAAAAACACACAGACTGAAAGTGAAGGGATGGAAGAAGATATTCCAAGCAAATGTTAACCATAAGAAGGCAAAGAAACCAGGGATAGCTATGAATATATCTGATGAAATATACTTCAAGTCAAAAATTGTGACATGGGACAAAAGAGATAATTATTTGGTGATAAAGGCCTTGATTTATCAAGAAGATATAATATGTATTAATGTATTTATATTGAACATTGGCAGTCAGATGAAGCTGTCAATCAAAAAAAGAACTGGATCCCTTTTACATCAGCTGCAGAAAAAGTAAAATATCTGGGCCAGGCATAGTGGCTCATGCCTATAATCCCAGCACTTTGTGAGGCTGAGGTGGGCAGATTACTTGAGATCAGGAGTTCAAGACCAGCCCACCCAACATGGTGAAACCTTGTCTCTACTAAAAATACAAAAACCAGTTGGTCGTGGTGATGTGTGCCTTTAATCCTAGCTATGTGGGAGGCTAAGGCAGAAAAATTGCTTGAACCTGGAAGGCAGAGATTGCTGTGAACTGAGATCATGCCACCCTACTCCAGCCTGGATGACAGAGCAAGACTCCATCTCAAAAAAAAAAAAAGAAAGAAAGAAAGAAAAGAAAAATTGAGAATACACTTAACCAAGGATGTGAAAGATTTCTACCAGGAAAACTACAAGACACTGCTGAAAGAATCATAGATTATACAAACAAACAGAAACACATCCCATGCTTATGGACAGTTAGAACCAATATGGTTAGAAAATGACCATAGTGACAAAGGCAATCTACAATTTCGATGCAATTCCCATCAAAATACTATCATCAATCTTCACAGAACTAGAACAAAAAAACCACCCTAAAATTAATATGGAGCCAAAAAGGAACCTGCATTGTCAAAGCAAGACTAAGCAAAAAAAAAAAAAAAAAATCTGGATGCATCACATTACCTGACTTCAACATGCTACAAGGTTATAATTATCAAAACAGCATGGTACTGGTATAAAAACAGGCACATAGGCCGGGCACGGTGGCTCATGCCTGTAATCCCAGCACTTTGGGAGGCCGAGGCGGGTGGATCACGAGGTCAAGAGATCGAGACCATCCTGGTCAACATGGTGAAACCCCGTCTCTACTAAAAATACAAAAATTAGCTGGGCATGGTGGCGTGCACCTGTAATCCCAGCTACTCGGGAGGCTGAGGCAGGAGAATTGCCTGAACCCAGGAGGCGGAGGTTGCGGTGAGCCGATATCGCGCCATTGCACTCCAGCCTGGGTGACAAGAGTGAAACTCCGTCTCAAAAAAAAAAAAAAAAAAGCAGGCACATAAACCAATTCAATGGATTAGAGAATCCAGAAATAAAGCCAAATACAGCCAACTGACCCGCAACAAAGCAAACAAAAACATAAAATGGGGGAAAAAAAACCCTATTCAACCTGTGGTCCTGGGATAATTGGCAAGTCATATATAGATGAATAAAACTAGATCCTCATCCCTCATCTAATAAAAAGTTAACCCAAAATGAGTCAAATACCTAAATTGAATACCTGACACATAACAATTCTAGAAGATAATATTGGAAAAAGTCTTTATCCATCAGCATAGGCACGGATAAAATAGAATTTAAGCCAATAACAGTAAAAGAGGATGAAGAAGGGCATTCAATAATGATACAGGGTTCAATTCAACAAGATGTCTTAAATATCCTAAATATATATGCACCCAACTGTGGTGCACTGAGAGTAATAAAACTAGTACTTCTAGACCTAAGAAAAGTCTTAGATAACCACACCATCATAGTGGCTCATGCCTGTAATACTAGAACATCGAGAGTCTGAGGTGAGAAAATTTCCTGAGCCCATCAGTTCTAGACTAGCTTGAGCAACACAGTGAAACCCGGTCTCTACAAAAGATAAAAAATGAGCCAGGAATGATGAGGTGTGTCTGTACTCCCAGCTACTAGGCAGGCTGAAGCAAAAGGATTGCTTAAGCTTAACAGCTCATTGCTGCAGTGAACTGTGATCATTCCACCGCATTCCAGTCTGGTCAAAGAGTAAGAAGCTGCCTCAAAAACAAAACAACAATGGACAAATGACTTGAATAGAGATTTCTCTGAAGATAACATAAAAATGGCCAACAGTTCCATGAAATTGTGTTCAACATCACTAATTGTCAGAAAATGCAAATAAAAACTACCATCAGATAATACCTCACACCTGTTAAGATACTTGACAAGAGGCAATTAATGTTAATGATAACTCACTATACGAGACTATGGAGAAAAGGAAACCCTTGTGTGCCATTGGTGGAAATATAGATTGATGCAGCCATTATAGAAAACACTATGGACGTTCCTAAAGAAATTAAAAGTAAAACCACCATATGACTCAGCATTCTCTCTTCTTGGTATATATCCAAAATCACCATCTCATAAAAATATCTACACTCTTATGTTGATTGCAGCATTAGTCACAATAGCCAATATATAGAAACAACCTAAGTGTTTATTGATGAATAAATGGTTAAAGAAAAGGTTTAATAAATGGTTAATGTAGGACTATTATTATAGGAATAAATGGTTAATGTAGGAATATTATCATTTTTTTAAAAAAACAAAAACCACATTATTGAGTGTATATATACATATATTATTTATTTATTTTTTAAAATTGCATTTTAGGTTTAGGGGTACATGTGCAGAACATGCAAGAAATTTGCATAGTTACACACATGGCAGTGTGTTTTTCTGCCTTCCTCCCCGTCACCCACATTTGGCATTTCTCCCCAGGCTGTCCCTCCCCAGCTCGCCCCCCGCTGTCCCTCCCTTCTTCCCCCCAATAGACTTCAGTGTTTGGTACTCCCTTCCCTCTGTTCATGTGTTCTCATTTTTCATCACCCACCTATGAGTGAGAATATGCGGTATTTCATTTTCAGTTCTTGGGTCAGTTTGCTGAGAATGATGTTCTCCAGATTCATCCATGTCCCTATAAATGACACCAACTCATCATTTTTGATTGCTGCATAATATTGCATGGTGTATACGTGCCACATTTTCCCAATCCAGTCTATCATTGATGGGTTCCAGGACTTTGCTATTGTAAACAGTGCTGCAATGAACATTCGTGTGCATGTGTCCTTATAGTAGAACGATTTACATTCCTTTGGATAGTAAGGAATGGGATTGCTGGGTCAATTGGAATTTCTATTTCTAAGGCCATGAAGAATCGTCACACTGTCTTCCACAATGGTTGAACTAGTTTACACTCCCACCAACAGTGTAAAAGTGTTCCTATTTCTCCACATCCTCTCCAGCATCTGTTGTCTCCAGATTTTTTAATGATCGCCATTCTAACTGGCATGAGATGGTATCTCAATGTGGTTTTGATTGGCATCTCTCTAATGACCAGTGATGACGAGCATTTTCTCATATGTTTGTTGGCCTCTTGTATGTCTTCTTTTGATTAGTGTCTGTTCATATCCTTTGCCCATTTTTGAATGGGCTTGTTTGTTTTTTTTCTTTAAATCTGTTTGAGTTCTTTGTAAATTCTGGATATTAGCCCTTTGTCAGATGGGTAAACTGCAAAATTTTTTACCCATTCTGTTGGTTACGGATTCACTCTAGTGACTGTTTCTTATGCCGTGCAGTAGCTGTGGAGTTTGATTAGGTCCCATTTGTCTATTTTGGCTTTTGTTGCCAATGCTTTTGGTGTTTTGTTCATGAAGTCCTTTCCTACTCCTACGTCCTGAATGGTTTTGCCTAGATTTTCTTCTAGGGTTTTTATGGTGCCAGGCCTTATGTTTAAGTCTTTAATCCATCTGGAGTTAATTTTAGGGTAAGGTGTCAGGAAGGTGTCCAGTTTCTACTTTCTGCACATGGCTAGCCAGTTTTCACAACACCATTTATTAAACAGGGAATTCTTTCCCATTGCTTGTTTTTGTCAGATTTATCAAATATTGTATGGCTGTAGATATGTTGTATTGCCTCTGATGCCTCTCTTCTGTTCCATTGGTCTATATCTCTGTTTTGGTACCAGTACCATGCTGTTTTGATTACTGTAGCCTTGTAGAATAGTTTGAAATCCGGTAGTGTGATGCCCCCGCTGTGTTCTTTTTTTTTTTTTTTTTTTAATTTTTTATTGGATTATAGGTTTTGGGGTACATGAGCAGAGCATGCAAGACAGTTGCGTAGGTACACACATGGCAGTGTGCTTTGCTTTTCTTCTCCCCTTAGAATTGACTTGGCTAAGTAGGCTCTCTTTTGGTTCCATATGAAGTTCATGGTGGTTTGTTCCAGTTCTGTGAAGAAAGTCAATGGTAGCTTGATGGGGATAGTGTTGATTCTGTAAATTACTTTGGGCAGTATAGCCATTTTCACAATATTAATTCTTCCTAACCATGAACATGGAATGTTTCTTCATCTGTTTGTGTCCTCTCTTATGCTGAGCAGTGGTTTGTAGTTCTCCTTGAAGAGGTCCCTTACGTTCCTTGTGAGTTGTATTCCTAGGTATTTTATTCTTTTTGTAGCAGTTGTGAATGGCACTTCGTTCTTCATTTGGCTCTCTTTAAGTCTGTTTTTGACGTAGAGGAAGGCTTGTGATTTTTGCAGATTAATTTTATATCCTGAGACTTTGCTGAAGTTGCTTATCAGTTTCAGGAGTTTTTGGGCTGAGGCATTGGGGTCTTCTAGGTATACTATCATGTCGTCTGCACATAAAGACAATTTGGCTTCCACCTTTCCTATTTGAATACCCTTTATTTCTTTTTCTTTCCTGATTGCTCTGGCTAGAACTTCCAGTACTATATTGAATAGGAGTGGTGAGAGAGGGCATCCTCGTCTAGTGCCGGATTTCAAAGGGAATGCTTCCAGTTTTTGCCCATTCAGTATGATATTGGCTGTTGGTTTGTCATAAATAGCTTTTATTACTTTGAGATATGTTTCACTGATACCGTGTTTATTGAGGGTTTTTAGCATAAAGGGCTACTGAATTTTGTCAAATGCTTTCTGTGCGTCAATTGAGGTAATCATGTGGTTTTTGTTTTTGGTTCTGTTTATGTGGTGAATTACGTTGATAGACTTGCGTATGTTGAACCAGCCTTGCATCCCTGGAATGAATCCTACTTGATCATGATGGATAAGTTTTTTTTTTTTTAATTTTTTATTGGATTTTAGCTTTTGTGGTACATGAGCAGAGTGTGCAAGACCATTGCGTAGGTACGCACATGGCAGTGTGCTTTGCTTTGCTTCTCCCCTTAACCCACATTTGGCATTTCTCCCCAGGCTATCCCTCCCCACCTCCCCCTCCCACTGGCCCTCCCCTTTTCCCCGCAATAGACCCCAGTGTTTAGTACTCCCATTTCTGTGTCTATGTGTTCTCATTTTTCATCACCCGCCTATGAGTGAGAATATGCGATGTGTCCTTTTCTGTTCTTGTGTCAGTTTGCTGAGGATGATGTTCTCCAGATTCATCCATGTCCCTACAAATGACACAAACTCATCATTTCTGATTGCTGCATAATATTCCATGGTGTATATGTGCCATTTTTCCAATCCAGTCTATTATCAATGGGCATTTGGGTTGATTCCAGGTCTTTGCTATTGTAAACAGTGCTGCAATGAACATTCGTGTACATGTGTCCTTATAGTAGAACGATGTATAGTCTTTTGGATATATACCCAGTAATGGGATTGCTGGGTCAAATGGAATTTCTATTTCTAAGGCCTTGAGGAATCGCCACACTATCTTCCACAATGGTTGAACTAATTAACACTCCCACCAACAGTGTAAAAGTGTTCCTTTTTCTCCACATCCTCTCCAGCATCTGTTGTCTCCAGATTATTTAATGATCGCCATTCTAACTGGCGTGAGATGGTATCTCAATGTGGTTTTGATTTGCATCTCTCTGATGATCAGTGACGATGAGCATTTTTTCATATGATTGTTGGCGTCATATATGTCTTCTTTCTTAAAGTATCTGTTCATATCCTTTGCCCACTTTTGAAAGGGCTTGTTTGTTTTTTTCCTGTCAATCTGTTTGAGTTCTTTGTAAATTCTGGATATCAACCCTTTGTCAGATGGGTAAACTGCAAAAATTTTTTCCCATTCTGTTGGTTGCCGATTCATTCTAGTGACTGTTTCTTTTGCTGTGCAGAAGCTGTGGAGTTTCATTAGGTCCCATTTGTCTATTTTGGCTTTTGTTGCCAATGCTTTTGGTGTTTTGTTCATGAAGTCCTTGCCTACTCCTATGTCCTGGATAGTTTTGCCTAGATTTCCTTCTAGGGTTTTTATCGTGCCAGGTCTTATGTTTAAGTTTTTAATCCATCTGGAGTTAATTTTGGTATAAGGTGTCAGGAAGTGGTCCAGTTTCTGCTTTCTGCACATGGCTAGCCAGTTTTCCCAACACCATTTGTGAAACAGGGAATCCTTTCCCCATTGCTTGTTTTTGTCAGGTTTACCAAAGATTGTATAGTTGTAGATATGTTGTGTTGCCTCCGATGTCTCTGTTTTATTCCATTGGTCTATATCTCTGTTTTGGTACCAGTACCATGCTGTTTTGATTACTGTAGCCTTGTAGTATAGTTTGAAATCCGGTAGTGTGATGCCCCCCGCTGTGTTCTTTTTGCTTAGAATTGACTTGGCTATGCGGGCTCTCTTTTGGTTCCATATGAAGTTCATGGTGGTTTTTTCCAGTTCTGTGAAGAAAGTCAATGGTAGCTTGATGGGGATAGCCTTGATTCTGTAAATTACTTTGGGCAGTATAGCCATTTTCACAATATTAATTCTTTCTAACCATGAACATGGAATGTTTCTCCATCTGTTTGTGTCCTCTCTGATTTCGTTGAGCAGTGGTTTGTAGTTCTCCTTGAAGAGGTCCCTTACATTCCTTGTGAGTTGTATTTCAAGGTATTTTATTCTTTTTGTGGCAATTGTGAATGGCAGTTCATTCTTGATTTGGCTTTCTTTAAGTCTGTTATTGGTGTAGACGAATGCTTGTGATATTTTCACATTGATTTTATATCCTTAGGCTTTGCTGAAGCTGCTTATCAGTTTCAGGAGTTTTTGGGCTGAGGCGATAGGGTCTTCTAGGAATACTATCATGTCGTCTGCAAATAGAGACAATTTGGCTTCCACCTTTCCTATTTGAATACCCTTTATTTCTTTTTCTTGCCTGATTGCTCTGGCTAGAACTTCCAGTACTATATTGAATAGGAGTGGTGAAAGAGGGCATCCTTGTCTAGTGCCGGATTTCAAAGGGAATGCTTCCAGTTTTTGCCCATTCAATATGATATTGGCTGTTGGTTTGTCATAAATAGCTTTTATTACTTTGAGATACGTTCCATCGATACCGAGTTTATTGAGGGTTTTTAGCATAAAGGGCTGTTGAATTTTGTCAATTGCCTTCTCTGCATCAATTGAGATAATCATGTGTTTTTTGTTTTTGGTTCTGTTTATGTGGTGAATTACGTTGATAGACTTGCGTATGTTGAACCAGCCTTGCTGGTTCATCCCCGGGATGAATCCTACTTGATCATGATGAATAAGTTTATTGATTTGCTGTTGCAAGCGGCTTGCCAAGATTTTATTGAAGATATCTGCATCTATGTTCATCATGGATATTGGCCTGAAGTTTTCTTTTCTTGTTGGTTCTCTGCCGGGTTTTGTTATCAGAATGATGTTGGTCTTGTAAAATGATTTGGGAAGGCTTCCCTCTTTTTGGATTGTTTGAAATAGTTTTAGAAGGAATGGTACCAGTTCCTCTTTGTGTGTCTGGTAGAATTCGGCTGTGAATCCGTCCGGACCTGGGCTTTATTTGAGTGGTAGGCTCTTAATTGCTGCCTCGACTTCTGACCTTGTTATTGGTCTATTCATAGTTACAGCTTCCTCCTGGTTTAGGCTTGGGAGGACACAGGAGTCCAAGAATTTGTCCATTTCTTCCAGGTTTACTAGTTTATGTGCATAGAGTTGTTTGTAATATTCTCTGATAATGGTTTGAATTTCTGTGGAGTCTGTGGTGATTTCCCCTTTATCATTTTTTATTACATCTATTTGGTTGTTCTCCCTTTTATTTTTAATCAATCTGGCTAGTGGTCTGTCTATTTTGTTGATCTTTTCAAAAAACCAGCTCTTGGATTTATTGATTTTTTGAAGGGTTTTTCGTGTCTCAATCTCCTTCAGTTCAGCTCTGATCTTAGTTATTTCTTGTCTTCTGTTGGGTTTTGAGTTTTTTTGATCTTGCTCCTCTAGCTCTTTCAGTTTTGACAATGGGGTGTCAATTTTGGATCTCTCCATTCTCCTCATATGGGCACTTACTGCTATATACTTTCCCCTAGAGACTGCTTTAAATGTGTCCCAGTGGTTCTGGCATGTTGTGTCTTCGTTCTCATTGGTTTCGAAGAACTTCTTTATTTCTCTCTTCATTTCATTGTTTACCCAGTCAACATTCAAGAGCCAGTTGTTCAGTTTCCCTGAAGCTGTGCGTTTCTGGGTTGGTTTTTGTATTCTGAGTTCTAACTTGATTGCACTATGGTCTGAGAGGCTGTTTGTTATAATTTCAGTTGTTCTGCATTTGTTGAGAAGTGCTTTACTTCCAATTATGTGGTCAATTTTAGAGTAGGTGTGATGTGGTGCTGAGAAGAATGTATATTCTGTGGATTTGGGGTGGAGAGTTCTGTAAATGTCTATCAGGTTTGCTTGTTCCAGGTCTGAGTTCAAGCCCTGGATATCCTTGTTGATTTTCTGTCTGGTTGATCTGTCTAATATTGCCAGTGGAGTATTAAAGTCTCCCACTATTATTGTGTGGGAGTCTAAGTCTCTTTGTAAGTCATTAAGAACTTGCCTTATGTATCTGGGTGCTCCTGCATTGGTTCCATATATGTTCAAGATTGTTAGCTCTTCTTGTTGTATCGATCCTTTTACCATTATGTAATGGCCTTCTTTGTCTCTTTTGATCTTTGTTGCTTTAAAGTCTATTTTATCAGAGATGAGAATTGCAACTCCTGCTTTTTTTTGCTCTCCATTTGCGTGGTAAATCTTCCTCCATCCCTTTATTTTGAGCCTTTGTGTATCCTTGCATGTGAGATGGGTTTCCTGGATACAGCACACTGATGGGTTTTGGCTTTTTATCCAATTTGCCAGTCTGTGTCTTTTGATGGGTGCATTTAGTCCATTTGCATTTAGGGTTAATATTGTTATGTGTGAATTTGATACTGCCATTTTGATGCTAAGTGGCTGTTTTGCCTGTTAGTTGTTGTAGATTCTTCATTATTTTCATGCTCTTTAGCATTTAGTGTGATTTTGGAATGGCTGGTACTGGTTGTTCCTTTCTATGTGTAGTGCCTCTTTCAGGAGCTCTTTTAAAGCTGACCTGGTGGTGACAAAATCTCTGAGTACTTGCTTGTTCGCAAAGGATTTTATTTTTCCTTCACTTCTGAAGCTCAGTTTGTCTGGATATGAAATTCTGGGTTGAAAGTTCTTTTCTTTAAGAATGTTGAATATTGGCCCCCACTCTCTTCTGGCTTGTAGTGTTTCTGCCGAGAGATCTGCTGTGAGTCTGATGGGCTTCCCTTTGTGGGTGACCCGACCTTTCTCTCTGGCTGCCTTTAGTATTTTCTCCTTTATTTCAACCTTGTTGAATCTGACGATTATGTGCCTTGGGGTTGCTCTTCTTGCGGAATATCTTTGTGGTGTTCTCTGTATTTCCTGCATTTGAGTGTTGGCCTGTCTTGCTAGGTGGGAGAAATTTTCCTGGATGATGTCCTGAAGAGTATTTTCCAGCTTGGATTCATTCTCTTCATCCCCTTCTGGTACACCTATCAAACGTAGGTTAGGTCTTTTCACATAGTCCCACATTTCTTGGAGAGTTTGTTCATTCCTTTTTGCGCTTTTATCTCTAATCTTGGTTTCTCGTTTTATTTCATTGATCTGGTCTTCGACTTCAGATATTCTTTCTTCTGCTTGGTCAATTCGGCTATTGAAACTTGTGCATGCTTTGCGAAATTCTCGTATTGAGTTTTTCAGCTCCTTTAATTCATGCATATTCCTCTCTAAGTTATCCATTCTTGTTATCATTTCCTCATATCTTTTTTCAAGTTCCTTACTTTCTTTGCATTGATTAAATACATGTTCTTTTAGCTCACAAAAGTTTCTCACCATCCACCTTCTGAAGTCTAATTCCGTCATTTCGTCACAGTCATTCTCCATGCAGTTTTGTTCCCTTGCTGGTGAGGAGTTTTGGTCCTTTCTAGCACGCGAGGTGTTCTGGTTTCGGGTGTTTTCCTCCTTTTTTCGCTGATGTATTCCCATCTTTGTGGATATTTCTGCTTGTCATCTGCGTAGTTGCTGCCTTTTCGATTCGGTCTCTGAGTGGACACCCAGATTGTTGATGATGGAGTATTTCTGTTACTTGGTTTCCCTTCTACCAGTCTAGCCCCTTCACTGTATGACTGCTGAGGTCCACTCCAGGCCCTGCTTGTCTGGGTTGCACCTCTAGCAGTTGTGGCACAGTGAGGGATGCTACCATTTTCTTTTTCTGCTATCTTTGTCCCAGGATGATGCCTTCCAAATGTCAATCTTTTGGGTATAGAGGGGTCAGGGAGCTGCTTGAGGAGACAGTCTGTACTTTATAGGAGCTCAGTTGCTGAGCTGTGATCTCTGTTGTTCATTCAGGGCTGTTAAGCTGCTATGTTTGATTCTGCTGCAACAGAGCTCATTAAAAACCCTTTTTTTCTCAAATGCTTTGTGTTGGGGGTTTTGGTCTTTATTTTTGGATGTTCGTTGAGGTGTCCTGCCCAGCTAGGAGGCAGACTAGCCACTGTTTGCCTGCTGAGGCTCCACCCTGCTTTTGTGAGGCTTGCCCTGTTGGGGCAGGTTCTGCTGTTCTGCTGTGGTCTCCGCCACGCCCAGGCAGAGTCTCTCTGTTGTAGTGGGTTGCCTCAGCAATGGCAGGCTGTCTCAGCAGTGGGCGTGTATCTCAGTTGGGGCGGGTTGCCTCGGTAATGGTGGACGCCCCTCTTCCACAGAGCATCTCAGACCGACTGCACAGGGATCGCTTGAAATCGCAGTCTTGTTCGTCCCACTGGGCTAGCCCAAATGCTCTGTCCCTGCAATCCCCTGGGCGGGCCCACTGTGCAAGTCTCACTCAGTCTCAAGTCCAGCCCTCTCAAGTCTCAGGTTGCTGGCTCAACAGGACACCTGGACAAGCGTGCCCTGTGGGGAGCTATGGGCAGGGCCGGCCACCACCACCCCGGCTGCCGGCTTCACCAGGCAGAGAAACTGCCAGGCATCCAGCATCTCCCCTATACTTGGGAATCTCCCCCTCCATGGGCAACAAAGATCAGTCTGGAAATGCAACTCCGACTCACCTCTCCGCGGACTCAAAGAGAGCTCCAATCCTGGGTTGTTTTCACAGCGCCATCTTGAGTCCTCTGGATGGATAAGTTTTTTGATTTGCTGTTGCAATTGGCTTGCCAGTATTTTATTGAAGATTTTTGCATCTATGTTCATCATGGATATTGGCCTGAAGTTTTCTTTTCTTGCTGGTTCTCTGCCAGGTTTGGGTAACAGGATGATGTTGGTCTCATAAAATGATTTTGGAAGGATTCCCTCTTTTTGTATTATTTGGAATAGTTTCAGAAAGAATGGTATCAGTTCCACTTTGTGTGTCTGGTAGAATTCAGCTGTGAACCCATCTGGACCTGGACTTTTTTTGCATGGTAGGAGCTTAATTGCTGCCTCAACTTCAGACCTTGTTATTGGTCTATTCATAGTTTCGGCTTCCTCCTGGTTTAGGCTTGGGAGGACACCGGTGTCCAGAAATTTATCCATTTCTTCCAGTTTTACTAGTTTATGTGCATAGAGTTGTTTGTATTACTGTCTGATGATGATTTGAATTTCTGTGGAATCTGTGGTGATTTCCCCTTTAACGTTTTTTATTGCATCTATTTGGTTATTCTCTCTTTTCTTTTTTATCTGTCTGGCTAGTGGTCTGTCTATTTTGTTGATCTTTTCAAAAAACCAGCTCTTGGATTCATTGATTTTTTTTTTTTCTTATTTTTTTTTGTTTATTGGATTTTAGGTTTTGGGGTACATGAGCAGAGCATGTAAGACAGTTGCGTAGGAACACAAATGGCAGTGTGCTTTTCTTTTCTTCTCCCCTTCACCCACATTTGGCATTTCTCCCCAGGCTATCCCTCCACACCTCCCCCTCCCACTGGCCCTCCCCTTTTCCCCCCAATAGACCCCACTGTTTAGTACTCCCCTTTCTGTGTCCATGTGTTCTCATTTTTCATCACCCACCTATGAGTGAGAATATGCGGTGTTTCGTTTTCTGTTCTTGTGTCAGTTTGCTGAGGATGACGTTCTCCATATTCATCCATTGTCCCTACAAATGACACAAATTCATCATTTCTGATTGCTGCATAATATTCCATGGTGTATATGTGCCACATTGTCCCAATCCAGTCTATTATCAATGGGCATTTGGGTTGATTCCAGGTCTTTGCTATTGTAAACAGTGCTGCAATGAACATTCATGTACATGTGTCTTTATAGTAGAACAATTTATAGTCTTGTGGATATATACCCAGTAATGGGATTGCTGGGTCAAATGGAATTTCTATTTCTAAGGCCTTGAGGAATCGCCACACAGTCTTCCACAATGGTTGAACTAATTTACACTCCCACCAACAGTGTAAAAGTGTTCCTTTTTCTCCACATCCTCTCCAGCATCTGTTGTCTCCAGATTTTTTAATGATCGCCATTCTAACTGGCGTGAGATGGTATCTCAATGTGGTTTTGATTTGCATCTCTCCGATGACCAGTGACGATGAGCATTTTTTCATATGATTGTTGGCCTCATATATGTCTTCTTTCGTAAAGTGTCTGTTCATATCCTTTGCCCACTTTTGAATGGGCTTGATTGTTTTTTTTTCCTGTAAATCCGTTTGAGTTCTTTGTAAATTCTGGATATCAGCCCTTTGTCAGTTGGGTAAACTGCAAAAATTTTTTTTCCATTCTGTTGGTTGCCGATCCACTCTAGTGACTGTTTCTTTTGCCGTGCAGAAGCTGTGGAGTTTCATTAGGTCCCATTTGTCTATTTTGGCTTTTGTTGCCAATGCTTTTGGTGTTTTGTTCATAAAGTTCTTGCCTACTCCTATGTCCTGGATAGTTTTGCCTAGATTTCCTTCTAGGGTTTTTATGGTGCCAGGTCTTATGTTTAAGTCTTTAATCCATCTGGAGTTAATTTTAGTGTAAGGTGTCAGGAAGGGGTCCAGTTTCTGCTTTCTGCACATGGCTCGCCAGTTTTCCCAATACCATTTGTTAAACAGAAAATCCTTTCCCCATTGCTTGTTTTTGTCAGGTTTATCAAAGATTGTATAGTTGTATGTATGTTGTGTTGCCTCCGGTGCCTCTGTTTTGTTCCATTTGTCTATATCTCTGTTTTGGTACCAGTACCATGCTGTTTTGATTACTGTAGCCTTGTAGTATAGTTTGAAATCCGGTAGTGTGATGCCCCCCGCTGTGTTCTTTTGCTTACAATTGACTTGGCTATGCGGGCTCTGTTTTGGTTCCATATGAAGTTCATGGTGGTTTTTTCCAGTTCTGTGAAGAAAGTCAATGGTAGCTTGATGGGGATAGCGTTGATTCTGTAAATTACTTTGGGCAGTATAGCCATTTTCACGATATTAATTCTTCCTAACCATGAACATGGAATGTTTCTCCATCTGTTTGTGTCCTCTCTGATTTCGTTGAGCAGTGGTTTGTAGTTCTCCTTGAAGAGGTCCCTTACATTCTTTGTGAGTTGTATTCCAAGGTATTTTATTCTTTTTGTAGCGATTGTGAATGGCAGTTTGTTCTTGATTTTGCTTTCTTTAAGTCTGTTATTGGTGTAGACGAATGCTTGTGATTTTTTCACATTGATTTTATATGCCGAGACTTTGCTGAAGTTGCTTATCAGTTTCAGGAGTTTTTGGGCTGAGGTGATGGGGTCTTCTAGGTATACTATCATGTCTTCTGCAAATAGAGACAATTTGGCTTCCTCCTTTCCTATTTGAATACCCTTTATTTCTTTTTCTTGCCTGATTGCTCTGGCTAGAACTTCCAGAACTATATTGAATAGGAGTGGTGAAAGAGGGCATCCTTGTCTAGTGCCAGATTTCAAAGGGAATGCTTCCAATTTTTGCCCATTCAGTATAGTATTGGCTGTTGGTTTGTCATAAATAGCTTTTATTACTTTGAGATACGTTCCATTTTACGTAGAGTGTCAATTTTAGCTTTCTGCACTCTTCTCATATGGGCGCTTATTGCTAAATATTTTCCTTTAGAGACTGCTTTAAATGTGCCCCAGGGATTCTGGTATGTTGTGTCTTCATTCTCATTGGTTTTGAAGAACTTCTTTATTTCTGCCTTCATTTCATCATTTATCAAGTCAACATTCAAGAGCCAGTTGTTCAGTTTCCATGAAGCTGTGTGATTCTGTGTTAGTTTCTGAATTCTGTGTTCTAACTTGATTGCACTCTGGTCTGAGAGACTGTTATGGTTTCAGTTGCTTTGCATTTGCTGAGGAGTGCTTTATTTCCAATTATGTGGTCAATTTTAGAGTAGTTGTGATGTGGTGCTGAGAACAATGTATATTCTGTGGATTTGTGGTGGAGAGTTCTGTAAATTTCTGTCAGGTTTGCTTTTCCTCGTCTGAGTTCAAGTGCTGGATATCCTTGTTGATTTTCTGTCTGGTTGATCTGTCTAATATTGACAGTGGAGTGTTAAAGTCTCCCACTATTATTGTGTGGGAGTCTAAGTCTCTTTGTAAGTCATTAAGAACTTGCCTTATATATCTCGGTGCTCCTGTGTTGGGTTCATATATATTTAGGATTGTTAGCTCTTCTTGTTGTATCAATCCTTTTACCATTATGTAATGACCTTCTTTGTCTCTTTTCATCTTTGTTGCTTTAAAGTCTATTTCATCATAGATGAGAACTGCAACTCCTGCTTTTTTCTGCTCTCCATTTGCTTGGTAAATCTTCCTCCATCCCTTTATTTTGAACCTTTGTGTATCCTTGCATGTGAGATGGTTTTCCTGGATACAGCACACTGATGGGTTTTGATTTTTATCCAATTTGCCAGTCTGTGTCTTTTGATTGGTGCATTTAGTCCATTTACATTTAGGGTTAATATTGTTATGTGTGAATTTGATACTGCCATTTTTAAGCTAGCTGGCTGTTTTGCCCATTAGTTGATGAAGATTCTTCATTTTGTTGATGCTCTTTAACTTTTGGTGTGTTTTTGGACTGGCTGTTATTGGTTGTTCCTTTCTATGTGTAGTTCTTCTTTCAGGAGCTCTTGTGAAACAGGCCTGGTGGTGACAAAATCTCTGAGTACTTGCTTGTTCACAAAGGATTTTATTTTTCCTTCACTTATGAAGCTCAGTTTGGCTGGATATGTAATTCTGGGTTGAAAGTTCTTTTCTTTAAGGATGTTGAATACTGGCCCCACTCTCTTCTTGCTTGTAGAGTTTCTGCTGAGAGATCTGTTGTGAGTCTGATAGGCTTCCCTTTGTGGGTGACCAGACCTTTCTCTCTGGCTGCCCTTAGTATTTTTTCCTTCATTTCAACCCTGGTGAATCTGACAATTATGTGCCTTTTCGCTGCTCTTCTTGCAGAGTGTCTTTGTGGTGTCCTCTGTATTTCCTGGATTTGAGTGTTGGCCTGCCTTGCTAGGTTGGGGAAATTTTTCTGGATAATATCCTGAAGAGTATTTTCCAACTTGAATTCGTTCTCTTCATCCCCTTCTGGTACACCTATCAAACGTAAGTTAGGTCTCTTCACATAGTCCCACATTTCTTGGAGACTTTGTTCATTCCTTTTTGCGTTTTTTTCTCTAATCTTTGTTTCCCATTTTATTTCATTGAGTTGATCTTTGACTGCTGATATTCTTTCTTCTGTTTGGTAAATTCAGCTATTGATACTTGTGCATGCTTTGCAAAGTTCTCATGTTGTGTTTTTCAGCTCCTTCAATTCATTCATATTTCTCTCTAAGTTACCCATTCTTGTTATCATTTCCTCAAATTTTTTTTCAAATCTTTTTTCAAGGTTCTTAGTTTCTTTTCATTGATTTAGAACATGTTCTTTTAGCTCACAGAATTTTCTCATTACCCACCTTCTGAAGCCTGATTCCATTATTTCATCACAGTCGTTTTCTGTCCAGCTTTGTTCCCTTGCTGGTGAGGAGTTTTGGTCCTTTGTAGGAGGCGAGGTGTTCTGGTTTTGGGTGTTTTCCTCCTTTTTGGGCTGGCTTTTTCCCATCTTTGTGGATTTATCCACCTGTCATCTGAGTAGTTGCTGACTTTTTGATTGGGTCTCTGAGTGGATGCCCAGATTGTTGATGATGAGGTATTTTTGTTACTTGGTTTTCCTTCTACCAGTCTAGTCCCTCTGCTGTATGACTGCTGAGGTCCACTCCAGGCCCTGCTTGTCTGGGGTACACCTGTAGCAGCTGCAGAACAGTGAGGGATGCTACCAGTTTCTTCTTCTGCTATCTTTCTCCCAGAATGATGCCCGCCTAATGTCAGTCTGATCAGTTCTTTCTGAGGTTACTCTGGATATACAGGGGTCAGGGAGCTGCTTGAGGAGACAGTCTGTACTTTATAGGAGCTCAAGTGCTGAGCTGTGAGCTCCATTGTTCATTCAGGGCTGTTAGGCTGCTATGTTTATGTCTGCTGCAGCAGAACTCTTAAAACCCCTTTTTTTCCTCAGATGCTCTGTCTCGGGGAGTTGGGGCTTTCTTTATGAGTGTCCGTTGCACTCAGGACTATTGTTAAATGAATAAATGGTTAATGTAGGACTATTATTCAGCCTTAAAAATGGAGGCAAATTTGCCATGGCCACAGATCAACCTGGGGAGTACATTAGAACAAGTGAAATAAGCCAGACACAGAAAGAATTGAATTACCTCACATAATAGGTGAGGAACCTATAAAATTATCTCACATATATGTGAGGAACTTATAAATAAAGGAGGTTCAAATATATGGAAAGAGAATAAAACAAGGTCTAGGCTAGAGGAAGGAAATGGGAAAATATAGGTCAAAGGGTAAAAAGCACTAGATATGTGGGCTGAACAGCTTAGAGATCTAATATGCAACATCAAGTCTATGGCTAATGGTAATGTGTTGTGTTAAAAATTTTTGCTAAATGAATAAATTATAGTCATTTTTGCCAAGAGACAGTTGAGATGAGTTGGTGGGCTTGTAATTTGTTTCATTATAATTACCATTTATATATATTACATATATAATATGTATTCTGTATATACCACTATTCTGTATACCTTAAATAGGCAGAATAAAATATACAAAAATACCCATCAAATTATCACACACAGAAAAGGACAAATAGAGAGAGCCTTGAGCATAGTTGTAGGTACAGTACATGCATCACAAGGGTTATTGCAGGGAAGATAGCAACAACATTCACTAAAGTAATCTTAATCACTTTCTATGCACATTTATTTCTAACTTTCTCTTAATATATATTATAATAACCGATTTAATTATTGACTTTTTTTTTTAACAAAATCTAGGTTAAGACCATTTAAAGCCTTAATCTCACTCATCATGAAATTTCCTCTTAGTAAGAACCAAAACAGTTTCTGGAATCCAATATGAATGTTAAAAAAAGATGTATTCATAAGATAATTTCACAACACATCAGATAATTATTAGGTCCTGATAATGTTGTAAGGAAGAGGCCATGGCTAGAGATTAAGATGCCAAAAGTGAATATGGAAACAAAGTGGAAATGGTAAAAGATGTATTCTAAGCATAAGGCACTGTGTTTGTGAATGTATGCCTCAATAAAGAATTTTGTAAGTTTAGTTTAGCTGCAGTAAGAAAATTTTGTTGAGGAGTTAGCTTAGGACTTCAATAATGTTGGAAAGTTGATTGAGGTACTAATTTACTCCCCATTATATATAATGAAACTTAAGTTTGGATATTACTAGCTAATGACCTATTTTCCATTTGTATCTGACATGCCTATTTGGCAAAGGGTTACTTTACATGAAATAAACATGTACTTTAACTATCTATGTTTCCAAAGTAACTACTTTTCATCAATGGCCAATATTGGCTAAAGTAAGACAAATTCCTGAAAAATGGTATTTTTTCTCCTAATATTTATTTATAATATTTGAAGGACTTATCTTCAATTGTTCTCATTTCTAACATTTCTACATCGAATCCATCATCACCAGTGTTGGCCCTAATCTGAAAATATTTAAGCATTCCAATGCTTTCTTTCTTTTCCTTTCCTTTTTTTTTGAGATGGAGTTCTGCTCTTGTTGCCCAGGCTGGAGTGCAATGGTGTGATCTTGGCTCACCACACCCTCCACCTCCCAGGTTCAAGTGATTCTCCTGCCTCAGCCTCCCAAGTAGCTTGGACTACAGGCATGCGCCACCACTCCCGGCTAATTTTGTATTTTTTCAATAGAGACAGAGTTTTTCCATGTTGGTCAGGCTGGTCTTGAGCTCCCGACTTCAGGTGATCTGCCTGCCTTAGCCTCCCAAAGTGCTAGGACTACAGGTGTGGGTCACAGTGGCCAGCACATCTGAATACTTTCAACACATTAAATTCTAGCACTGTACCATTAACCAGGAAGCCATCTTCTCTCTCCTTGTGTGTTGTAATTGTTTTCTAGCTGTATTCTTACTTTCCTGATTGTGTCGACTATTATCAACTAAGTACACAGAGTGATCTTTGAAAAATGTAAGACAGGTAACAACATCTCTTTGTTTAAGACATTTTGAATGAATGTAGTCTTCATCTGAGTAAGTCAAGCTTTTAAATATTTCCTGCAAGGCCCTCATTCATCTACACTCCTTTTACTTATCTGTCCTGCTCTCCTACTAATCCCACTCATTCATTTTATTCTGGCCTCAGTTTTCCACTTTTTGTGCTTTTGCATTTGCTGTTTGCTCTACCTGGAATGCTTTCCCTCAACATACGTATGTGGCTTCTTTCAATTTTCATTTAAGTTATTTGCCAGAACTAATAAATGACAGAGTCAAAATTTGAACATGAGTAATCTGGCTTGAGAATCTTTACACGACCTTTATGTATAAATGTGATTAAATTTCCTAGTTTTATGACCTACCAATATTCAAAACCTTTCCCATAGTTTCCTCAAACATTTAAAGGTTTCTATTTTATACTTTTCTTCTTTACTCTGCCTCTTGAGTTGTTACATGTTGACTTCCCTCTCTTTCTCATTAAATGTTCTATGACGTAAATGGTTTATTGGATATGAGATTAAGGGGAAGTGTCATATCTTATAATGTTCTCTCTTTTATTTCCCCTCTATTCCACTAACCGCTCATTAAAATATTTCCTCTCCTTAAGATAAATGTATCTTCTTGTGTCTGGCATGGGATAGAAGAAACGGTCATTGCATTTTGAAGCCTGAGCACACCCTTGAGGTCTTTTCCATGGTCTTTAGTAGTTAATGTAGCTTTAGTAGGTAATGAAAGTGTTTCTTCTTTATTAAAAATGTGTAGCTCCTAAGAGAAATTCTGGTGAAGACATTTTTTTACACCTAGTTATATGTGCTCTGAACTCAAGTATGAATATTCTCATTTGTAGTGTTGGCTCTGCCAAAACACATGTATTTATAGAAATATTTCTGGTAACACTCTGATTACATACTTTGAGATTCATTGAATTTGAGACCGTTATCAAGAGTCTTTAGGAAAATAGTGACATGAAAGCAAACTGCTCTGTTCTCTCATCTAGCCTTTCCAAAATTGAATAGTGTCAAAGATAATAAACCAAAACAGGAAAATGAAGTCATCACCATTGAGCCTAGAAGTAGTGACAAATGTATGCTAAAACTATTGAAAAATTATTGCTAAATTTATTACAAAGATGAGCAAATAGAACTTAATTAAGTGGAATTGGAGCTGCCCTCCAAATGAATAAACTCTAGTGGTACAGGAAGCAGTAAAGGAAAGCATAGAAACATCCTGCTAACATTGATTCAAGTGAAAAAGCAATGTTTAGAGGTCAGCTAAAGGAAAAACACAGGTAATAATTTGTTTAAAAACCCTTTTGTCATTGTGGAAAACATGAACGTAAGAATATCAAAAACAGTATTTGTGACTATGTGCATTGTGAGAAAGTTATTCTGTTGCAAGTTATTTTTCTTCTGAAATAAAGTGGAATTCATTATCTGGAAGTATGAAGGACAGAGTAAGCACATATGGAAATAACACATTGAAATCTCTTTGGACACTGGGAACTGCTGTCAGAGGATGAATATGCTGTTGAAATAAAACTACCCCAGGTAACACAAGTTTTGAAGAACATCTTCTGAACACTGTAACAGAAATAAAATGAGTTATGTGAAACAAAAAATGAGCTATGATATGATAAGAGAGAATTTGAATATAACAAGAAAATGCGTTGGCACATTTTTAAAATAATAAGAAAACAGCACAGTAATTCTGTTTAATAAATTTTAAAAAATCAGATGACAGGATATAAGCTGGAAAGGATGTCTTTTGAACAAAGTCAAAAATGAAATTATTAAAAGCATTAAGAGGAGAGATAATAGACACAAAGAAAATATATATAATATGGTTAACTGCTATACTGAAGAGAAAAAAAACATTGAAAGGTATAGTACTTAAAAGTACTGAATTTTAAAAGTAAAAGATTCTGTAGTTTCAAATGGTACCCAATAACATTGGACATTCATGAGCCATTCAAGTGGAATATAACACAAAAATTTTAATCATTAACATTTATTGAGCACTGTCTTAGTCAGCTTGACCTATAATTCTAAATCAATCACCATAGACTAAGTGGCTTAAATGACAAACATTTACTTCTAGTATTTCTGGAGGAAGGGAAATTCAAAATCAAGGTGTTGGTAGATTCAGTATCTGGTGAAGGCCCTCCTCTTGGTTTGCCTATGGTTGCATTCTTACTGTATTTTCACCTGGTGGAGACAGAGTCAAATGTCTTCCTTGTCTTACAAGGACATGAATCTCATCATTGGTTTCCAACCTCATAACCTCATCTAAATCTAATTACCTCCCAAATTTCTACCTACCAATAGCACCACAATGGAGGTCAGAGTTTCAACATTTGAAATTTGAGATAACTCAAACATTCAATCCATAACAAGCACTAATGCCATGATTGTACTAAGTTCTTTGCAAATATCACTTACTGAATATGTTTAATAGTCTTACGAAGTCAGCACCATTATAATCATTCTCTATTTAGGAAAAAGGGCATAAAGAATATCTTGACAAAGTAAACTATCTAGTATGTGAAAGCTGGGGCTTACATTCAGGCATTCTAAATGTAATAAAGATAAAATTTGAAACCTTAATAAAAGAGAAATGAAATATTTGACTTTGAAGATTTGATTTATATTTTAAATGTGGTAAACTTATAAATCAGTAGCTATTACAGGTGATTTTGTTTGTAAGGAGAAATACAAATACTGATAATTAAGAAAGAAGGCTAATATACCTATTAATGTAGAATAAATTCACAGTTTAGAAAAGTGTAGGCTATTGAAACAGTTCTTCTATTTTTTCTTCTTCCTTGTATTCCTCTCTGTCTCTTTTTTCTTAGCTTTGTTTAAGGAAGGAATTATAATCGCTTAAGTTGGATAATAATTTCTAATATGAAAATAAGGGTCAAATTTCAAATTAGTAACACAAAAAAGGCATTTTTGTAAACTTTCCCAATTTTTGAATCTTAGCTTAAAATATTTTAAACAATGTGTAATCTAAAACAAACAAAATAACTGTTGGTCAAACTCAACCCATATTCTGAGCTTTTGTCCTCTAATAAAAGGTAAGATCACAACATATTTTTAGATGGCATTTTATAAACATTGAAGTTTGTATCTGATTTTTATTATTGTTGGGCATTAGTAAAATTCTACCTTTTGGCAAGATGTAAAGTACAAATGTTCAATGTTTATTTAAATGAATAAAAATGTTCCTTAAAAATAAACTGTGTTAGAGGAAGGCTTTATAAGAGCTTTTGAAATTTGAAAGGCCAAACAATTACATATCAATAAATAAAAATGTATCTTTTTTCCACATAGGGCTGAGCTGAAACCATATTGATAAGCCACCTAGAGCTTTTGTTTGTTTGTTTTTAAAAACACCCACAGAGAAGTAGGTAGTAAGTACCTCACTCAGTCAGCAAATATGTATTCATTACCTACTTTGTGTGCCAAAAGTTGAATGCAACTCTTATGTAAAACAGACATTGTTCAATACCTTCCTGGATAATTTAGTCATTTTTAATTTCTAATAGTGAGTGCAAGAAAGAAAGAGAGATGGAGAGAGAGTGGAAGGGTGAGAGAGTGGGAGGGTGATGGGGCTGGAAAGTAAAAGGAGAGCACATAAAGGAAGAACACCCACAAAATTTGAACTATGTGGTATCTTGTCAAAACTTCCAAGATGAAACCATTATAGAATATATCCCTAGATTCATTAATTAGTAAATTTGTTTTGTTGTTAAATTAGGTAAAAATTTAATGAAACCTACCCAAAATGATATCTTTTTGGGGTTGCTGGTGGAAAGAATTATTAGTCTTAAGACATTCTGTTTGGCCATCGTTATAGATCTGTGCCAGTTGTTCATCAAAATCTCTTAAGTTTATTGCAATAAAAGTAAATAAACTGTATCATCTACATAACATCTATAGTTTTTATCTTTTTTCTAACTTCTATTAAATTTTATATAATTTATGGTTCATGATAAATAAAGGACTTATCTAGTTAGATTTTTGTCCAACTATACTTTGAATAATTGGAGGATGGACTGCGTTCTCACTTCACAACTTTTGAGAACAATAAAATGGCATAGAATTAAAGAATATTAATGCAAGAAAGAATGTAAGGGATTATCCTGCATTCACATTTCGTAGGTGTAAAGCCTGGGATCTAAAGAAATATTTCATCAAGAGTTTATAGGAACATATATAGGTGGCCTACATAGAAAGTAGTTGAGCACTTTAAATGAAAATACCAAAATGTCCGTTTATGAGATATGCTTAAAATTCATCTGTATTTTTAAGATGATACATGCTGTGCAATCAGTTTAGTTCATAGGTAAAGAGCATTATTTCTAATCTTGATTGCAGCAATTTCCTGCAAGTTTTGGCTGGTACTATTTTTGACTTTTGAGGCTATGAGCTCTGCTGTGCCTGGCTCACTGCTGGAATTTCATCAGTAGTGTTTACGAGTCATGTGAGCTGATAGCCACACAGCTTAGCCTGAGTAAGCTATAAAGTTCCGCCAATGGTGGCAGAGGTCAGCATGTGAAAGAAGAGTAGGGATTTGAAATCAGCTGCTAGAATTGGTGTTATTGCTGGGGAACATGATGATACTAGCAGAACCAAGTAGCTCAGTATAAAGCAAATAACAGGGATTAAAAATATTTCATTAACCAGCACACATAATCATTCTTCTGGTCTTTGTCCTAATGGACTTTGGAGCATCTTGCTTCTAATATTTTCAAGTGATGATATAGAACAAATGTCTTTAGTGTTGTATTTGGAATTTGTTCCTTGTGAATTGTATGCTTTCTATAATCTCTAAACCGGATGATTTTGATCTTTAATAAAAAAGCTATAGTTGACCAATATGATCCAGTATTATAAATATCAGTTGGTTATTTCATGTTGATGGATGATTCTTATTTTAGTAGTAATACACCATGGTGACATCAGATAAACAACAGTAAAGAAAAACATTGTCTGGGACTCTTTTTCAAGGATATGATTTTCCATAGGATGTCATTTAAAGTTTTATTTTGGAGACAGAAAAGCAACATTTTATAAAGCAAAAATCCCATTACTGGGTATATAGCCAAAAGATTATAAATCATTCTATTATAAGGACCTATGCACACGAATGTTCATTGCAGCACTGTTTACAATAGCAAAAACCTGGAACCAACCCAAATGCCCATTGATAATAGACTGGACAGAGAAAATGTGGCACATATGCACCATGGACTACCATGCAGCTGGAGTTCGTGTCCTTTGTAGGGACATGGATGAACCTGGAAACCATCTTTTTCAGCAAACTGACACAAGAACAGAAAATCAAATACCACATGTTCTCACTCATAGGTGGGTGTTGAACAATGAGAACAGATGGACGCAGGAAGGGGAACATCACACACTGGGGTTTGTTGGGGGGAACTAGGGGAGGGAGAGTGGGGTATGGGGAGTTGGGGAGGGATAACATGGGGAAACATGTCAGATATAGGTGAAGGGGAGGAAGGAAGCAAACCACATTGCCATGTATATACCTATGCAACAATCTTGCATGTTCTTCACATGTACCCCAAAACCTAAAACGCAATAAAATATGTATTTAAAAAAAGCAAAAACTGTCATACTCTAAAAAATAAATCTTTCAGAGAAAGAAAAAGACACAAAAGGAACATTACTAGATGCAAAGCTAAGTTTTGCTACTGTATTTCAGGTCAGTGGTTTTATATAGTGCTTGAGAAAACTCATCACTCCTTGTTGTCCAGTGCAATTATACGGTGTTGGCATCTACAAAGAAAGATTTTTGTAAATTTTCTGTAATGCTAATTTGTTCAAAGCCTACAGGGAAATCTTTGTAAAATGTTTTATTTGTATGTGAGATATAACAAGACAATTAAATTCTATAAAATGTTTTCATGCATTTTTGCGATCTCTTTCAATTGTTATTTCTAATGGACTAACAGTTCTATGATATGTGTGTTTCTCCCACATCTTTTTGTAATCTCTCAATTGAATTTACTACAAAATTCTTTATAAAACCACAAGGCATTGAAATAGGAAAGAGGAAAAGAGATTGATTTGTTTTATAGTTTACAGATCTTAAATACTGTTATTCTGAAGCCAAAGATGACTAATTGGTAAATATCATTGGAAAATGAAAATAAATACATTACCAAAATGAGAATTTTTATTATATCCAAATTGAAAAGATATTTCTTTAAGGCTATCAAGAAAAGCCTGTCTACTTTAGGCACGCTTAGGAGTCAAATCTTCAAAGATATCAGGTTTTAAATAATCTATTTTTTTCTTCTTATAAAGAAAAAACAACTGTATTTATCATTATGAATTTATATAGATAGAACTACTTATAACTTTTCAAGCACCATTTAACTTTTAATATTTAATCATTGTAATTATGTCATAATATAAAATATTGATTAACCTCCATAACTAAATAGTATTTAATTTTTTTCTAATTATTTTCACTTTTATTATACCAGTAGTTCTGTGTTCTAGCAAATACTCATTTTCAGTTAATAGAAGAGGAGATTTTTATGGCCAGGTTGAGATTGTTCCTACCCCAGACCAATGATTATTTTAATGCCATTTTGAACCTTGACCAAACATTTCCTTCTCATCACAAAGTACCAATTCTTCTTACAAAAAGTATTAATGTGCATTTGCACTTCTGGCAAATGGCCAGAAAGCTCTGCATTGCCATTTCCAAATAGAGGCAAAGCAAAGGAAACATAACTTGGGGAATAAAAGAGTGTAGTAGAATAACTGCCTTTAGCCCTTCCACTAAGGGATTTATAAACTATTTAGCCAGAGAGATAGTGATTAAGGTTGTTAATAATCCACTCTTCTTCCAGTGACAAGGTTGTATGATACTTCCCAACACCTCAGAGCTAGATATGGTCATGTGAGTTTTTCTTAAGAACATATTAGCAGAAATGATATGTATACCATTCTGGCCGAAGCATTAAATAGTTGTTCATGTTTTCTTTTTTTTCTTCCTGTTTTTTTGAATGTCTTTGTTCACATGGAAACTGGAAATGTTTAGAGATGGTGGCTACTCTTTCTCAATGTACTGACTGAAAAATATGACAAGCAGAGCATCTTAATGTCCTCATGTATGTGGAGCATACATTTTTATTAGCATACAGTAAATTTATTTTTGGTGTGTTTTTGTGGGTTTCTCTAGATTTATTGATTTTAATAATACCAACATGGTAGGCATAGGAAATATTTCCCTCATCTCCAAAAATTCTTTCTTGCTGTAATTTTGTAGTCATAGTCAATCACTCTCCTCTGAGTTAATCTTTGGCAACTATCAATATTTTCTCTGTTCTTATAGTTTAATCTTTTTCAGAGTGTTATTTGAAATAGAACTACACAGGATGTAACATTTGGATACTGGCTTTATTCACTTAGCATACTGTCTTTCAGATTTTTATGTGTTATCCACAACTCTTCATTTCTGAGAATCCACTGCTTTTCATTTTTGAGTAGTTTTCCATTAAATAAATGAACCAGTTTTTCTATCCATTCACCAATTAAAGGGCATTTTGGTGGTTTCCAGTTTTAACATGATTATGAATAAAGGTGTTACAAATCTTGTTCACGCATTTTTTTGGAACATATATTAGAGTTCTCTGGAGGGACAAAACTAATAAGATACATGTATATAGAAAATGGAGTTTACTAAGGAGATTTAAACCATAGGATCACAAAAGTGAAGTCCCACAACAGCCGTCTACAAGTTGAGGAGCAAGGAAGTAAGAAGTGTCTCAGCCTGAGTCCCAAAACCTCAAAAGTAGAGAAGCCAGCAGTGCAGCCTTTAGTCTGTGACTGGGGGCCTGAGAGTCACTGGTGTAAGTACAAGAGTTCAAAATCCAAAGAACTTGGAGTCTGATGTTTGAGGGTGGGAAGCATCCAGCAGAAGAGAAAGATGAAGGCCAGAAGACTCAGCAAGTCAGCTTCTCCTCTCTTCTGCCTGCTTTATTCTAGCTGTGCTGGAAGTTGATTGTATGGTGTCCACCCACATTGAGGGTGGGTCTGCCTCTCCCTGTCCACTGACTCAATGTTAATCTCTTTTGGCAACACCCTCACAGGCACACTCACGAACAATACATTGTTCCTTCAATCCAATCAAGTTGACACTTAATACTAATCAACACAAATTCTATATTTAGAAGTAGAATTGCTGGACCATATGATAATTGTATGTGTAATCCTCAAACTTCCAGCACAGCTATACAATTTTACATTTCCACCAGCAATGTATGAGAGTTGCAGTTGTTCTGCGTCTTTAACAGCACATGATATTGTAAGCTTTTACAAATGCAACAACTGTGTAGTAGTATCTCATTATAGTATTAATTTGCATTTTCAAATGGAAGATGTTAAACATATTTTCATGTACATATTTTTCATTTGCATTTTTCATGTCCTTACCTTGTACATCTGTTTGATCAAGTGTCTGCTAAATATTTGTCCTTTTTTAAAAATATATATATTTTATTGCATTTTACATTTTTTGCATTTTACGTATATATAAAATATATATTTTATCACATTGCATTTTACGTACCTGTGAAGAACATGAAAAATTGTTGCATACACACATGGCAATGTGGTTTGTTGCCTTTCTCCCCATCACCTATATCCAGCATTTCTCCCCAAGTTATTCCTCCCCAATTCCCCACCCCCTGCTGTCCCTCCCCTAGGTCCCCACCCACAGACCCCAGTGTGTGATGCTCCCCTCCCTGTGTCCATGTGTTCTCATTGTTCAACACCTGCCTATGAGTGAGAACATGGGGTGTTTGATTTTCTGTTCTTGTGCCAGTTTGCTGAGAATGATGGTTTTCAGGTTCATCCATGTCCCTGCCAAGTAGAAATAAATGTTATGTCTAGAATGGATTAACCTAAACAATTCCAGAATAACACTAGCAGAGATCACACATAAATGAAATGCAGGCTGGGCGTGGTGGCTCAAGCCTATAATCCCAGCACTTTGGGAGGCCGAGGTGGGTGGATCATCCTGGTCAACATGGTGAAACCCCGTCTCTACTAAAAATAAAAAAATTAGCTGGGCATGGTGGCGTGTGCCTGTAATCCCAGCTACTCAGGAGGCTGAGGCAGGAGAATTGCCTGAACCCAGGAGGCGGAGGTTGCGGTGAGCCAAGATTGCGCCATTGCACTCCAGCCTGGGTAACAAGAGCAAAACTCCGTCTCAAAAAAAAAAAAAAAAAAAAAGAAACGCAGCCCTTTCCATACTTTATCCTGTAAGAACAGATCAGTCTTCAAGACATGACAGTTAAAACAGAGGCCTTTTAAATACACAGATCATTAATGGATAATGTATTCAATGGAAGGCCTATAGCAAAGGTACACCTTGCAGCTTTTCTTCCAAATATCAAATATAAAAGAAGACATATCTTAAAAGTCTTTTAGGCATTTTCACTGGTTTCTGAATTACTCACAGGAAGCTCTAACTTAGTTGTATAGAGTTTGATTTGGGTAGCTGAGTTACTCAACTTTTGTTCCATCAAAGTGTTTAACTATGCTTGAGACACTTTCATACATTTTCACAGCACTTATTCTCACTTTTCATCACAGGAAGAATTTATTAAAGCATCCACATTAGGAAAAAACCTCGCGTAGGTGGAGCGTTTCATACATAAGGGACAAAAGTTCTGTATCTTTACCTCTGTGTTTCTATTTGACTCTTTGAGAAGGAAACTCGGCTGAGAGTATGTCAGGATTGAGTAAGTCACTTCTGTACTTGTCAGCATGGTGTTCCTCAGATGTATTGAATTTAAGCTGTCCTGTGATGGAAGGTACCAGAAATAAGCAGTTTTGCAGTACTGTTCTGAGAATGTATCTTTCAGTTTCTGAAAAATGTGCACCACTGTTGGAACGTTTGGGTTTCTTGATAAAAACACTCAGAAGTCAGACGATATGCCATGTTACCTTGCTAAGCTCTATGGAATATCCCAGGGAGTTTCATTTGACTATCAAGTTTGGTTGCCAAATCTGTGCTTCCTCAAACTAAAAATAATGATAGACTTTAAGATCTTCCATCACTTCCTTAAATGAATGCAGTGCTGCCTTCAAACTACTTCCTACAAAGATGGTATCAGAGATGTGACCTTGAAGATTCATTCAAAGGGTTCTTGTAAAGGATAGGACATTTTTTTAAAAACAATGATAACACTGAAATCAAAATTAACAATGAGGACAAATTCTTAGCTGGCTACTGGTTATTCCATCCAATATTGCATCACCATTTTTGTCACTTAAAAATAAAGAAGTGCTAGCATGAGGCCCACTAACATTTTTAAAGTGCCATGCCTGCCTATCCAATGAGAATACCAATTTTCCTTTAGTCATTTCCCCTTTTTTTTTCCTGTTTTGAAAAAGAGCAGAAATGACATTGTCCACTCTTAAAAGCAGTTGTGATTGATGGAAAAATAAAGAAACTTCTGCAGTTGTTCCTAATGCGACCCATAATAAGCACTGATTTTGCCAATCACATGAGGAAAGGCACAGGAAAGGCACAGTGGGTAGATAGCTTGAGGATATATTTCTGAAAGTCTAGAAGAAACAACTTTTATTTTGGAAGATAATCCACTGCACACAGAGTAAACTTGGCCATGACAGTAATACTCCATATTTAGTCCCCACTTCTCAGTTATGGTAGTGTGAAATTTCACAGCCAAAATTTCTACTTCAGCTTCATAAGGCAGGAAGCCCAGAGTCCCCTCTCACGTTATGAGATTCACAAACAAACCTCACCAACAGAAGTGGGTGCTCTTCTCCTGATATGTCCACTACACTGTCAGTGATGGCTGTGGTTTGGATATTTGACCCTCCAAATTCATGTTAAAATTTGATGCCCCATGTTAAAGGTGGGGCCTAACAGGAGGGGTTTGGGTCATGGGATAAATCACTCATGAATCACTTGGTGTCATCCTTGTGGTAAAGTGTGAGTTCTTGCTCTCACACTTGCTCTCCGCTGCTTGTTGAAAGAAACCTGGCATCTCCCTCCCTTCTCTTTTTCCAGTCATGTTGTCTCTGCATGCACCCACTCCCCTTTCCCTTCCACCCTAAGTTGAAGCAGGCTGAGACCCTCGCCAGATGCAGATGCTGGTGCCATGCTTCTTGTACACCCTGCAGAACCAAAGGCCAAATAAACCCTCTTTTCTTTGTAAGTTTCCCAGCCTCAGGTATTCCTTTATAGCAACACAAACTGACAAAGAGTGATAATGACAAGGAAGTGTGAGATTCTCACTTCCCTTAGACTTTCTTCCCTAATGCAGCTCTCACAGATTTCTAGCATAGGACTCTACTGTGTTTCCAAACATAACAGTGTGTTAGCCACTGTTGTGTCAAAGTGCTTTCTTAGGACCTCTTCACAAAAATTTATCCAGCACTCTAGCAGCAGCTTGAAAGTTATCAGGAGTAAAACAACCTCCTGGAGTTTCTTCACCCCAGAAGGAATGTTTAGCTTTCCCATAAGAATCAACATTTCAAATAGAGATTTTATGTTTAGCTTTCCCATGAGAATCAAAACTTCAGATAGAGACTTTATGTGTTTTTGTTTTCTTTTTTGTCAAAGGTTAATGGTAAAAGATTCTAATCCTGTTCTTCATCCCCTTCTCTCTACTGGGGTTCTGAGCATTGTTGTTATTGGTTAGAGTGTGTGTGTGTGTGTGTGTGTGTGTGTGTGTGCATTTTTCTCTTCAGTTTTGTAAACTTTTTCTTCTTCAAGTTTTCTGATTTCATCTTCACTCAATTTTTTTATTCATTTTCCCTATCATGGAGATTGTTTAAATGACTGCTGGCATTGACTATTGTTGATATCGCATTATCTTAAATAACCATCCTATAAGCAGTGCTTCTACAGATCATAAGCGGTCTCAAAGTAGTTGGTACATATTTGACAATGTTTGTTTAGTTGATGAGATGTTTGATTTTCTATCTACTCTGCTCTGCTTCTGGCATCTGGCTGGATCTGGTGGGAAGCCAAAAAAAGCCAGGTCAGACTGCATGCTCTTCTATAGTGCAATCTGTGGTAGTGCAGCCTCAGGCAGCCTCTGTTGAGCTCAGCCTTCTTTTCCTTGCCTTCTCAGGGCAGTCTGCTGGCCATAGAGCCCCAGGAGGGGAGAACGCATGTTGTATTTTAACAGATTTTTTTAAAATATCTATCGATAGAGTTTTATAGTATTTTCTTTTTTTTGAGACAGAGTCTCACTCTCATCCAGGCTGGAGTGCAGTAGCAGAATCTCTGCTCACTGCAGCCTCCACCTCCCAGGTTCAAGTGATTGTCCCACCTCAGCCTCTCGAGTAGCTCAGACTACAGCTGGGACAACCACTTCTGGATAACCTTTGTATTTTTAGTAAAGAGAGGGTTTCACCACATTGGGCAGGCTGGTCTCCAACTTCTGGCCTCAAGTCATCCACCCACACCAGCCTCCCAAGAGCTGGGATAACCGGAGAGAGCCACTAGGCCCAGCTGTATTACTTTTTTATTTTGTTAATAGAATGAAGTATAGATTGCGTTTTGAATGTTGACCCAACTTTATATTTCTAGTGGAATAAATCCCACTAGGTTATATTTGATGTAGTATTCTTTTTACATATGGATATATTTAATTTGAAAATAATTCTTTGTAGATTTTTGCATCTATGTTCAAAATGAATATTGGTCTTTTCTTATACTGGCTGTCTCAAATTTTATTATCAAGTTAATTCTCCCTTCTTGCTCTAGACTGGGTTCTCCAAAGAAACAGAACTGAGATGATATATGTTATATATGTATGTGTGTATGTTTTATAGAAATTGGATCACATGATTATGGAGACTGAGAAGTCCCACAATCTGCCATCTGCAAGCCGGTGAACCATGAAAGATGGCGGCATAATTCAGTCCAAGTCCTAAAGCCTGTAGGTCGGGTGTATGGAGGTGATGATGCAATTCCTGTTCTGACTCTGAAGGCCAGAGAACTAGGATTTAATGTCTAAGGGTGGAAAAGAGAAGACGGATGCCTCAGTTTAAGAAGAGAGAGCAAATTTGCTCATTGTTTTTTTTTTGGTTCTATTTGGGCCCACAGTAGATTGGATAATGTCCACCCACATTGGTGAGAATAATTTTCTTTACTCAGCTACTGATTTAAATGTTCATCTCTGCTGGATATACCCTCACAGACACACCAGAAATAATGTTCTAGCAGCTATCTTGGGCATTCCTTAGCCCAATCAAGTGGACACATAAAATTAACCATCACACTCTTTTCTATTTTCTGGAAGTGATGCATAGAATTGGTGTTATTTCTTCTTTTCACGTTCAGTAAAATTTTCCAGTGAAAATAGCTGAGACTTAAGTTTTCCCTTTCAAAGGTTTTAAAAGATGGATTACATTTTTAAAATATTTGTAGGAATACTCAGGTTTTCTATTTCTTCTCAGCTGAGTTTTGTTATACAAGCATACCCTGCCTTCAATAAAATTACATTGTATATGGGGAATAGATGGTGTAGGTCCTTACATAACAAGTGTTATAAACTGAGGGATGCATAGTCTGGTGAGCAGTAACATTGTGATCCATTAAGTATTCTATAATATTGCAAGAATCAGAAAAAATTAATTTATAATATTAGCTAGATTTTCTTCTGTAGGAGGAAGAATCCAGAAGAAACTACTCTCTCGGCAATTTTATTTACATTTCTAAATAGACTTTTCCTGAGGACACCTTTAAATAAAGAGCTTTTCTTATACTTTCAAATATAATATTATTTAGAATGCAATGTAGTTGTGTGGTTGTGTTTTTTTTTTGTACCTCACTAGTTATATAAATACTAGTAATGTTTGTTTATATGATCATCTGTTTACACTTGGATGCAATTGTCATGCAGGAATATCTGTTGAATGAATGAAGGGTTGAATAATAAATGAATGAATGGACAGAGAAATAAAGAGAAGGAAGACAGAAAGAGAGGGAGGGAGGAAGGAAGGAAAGAAGGAAAGATGGAGGGAAGGATGAAAAGAGGGAAAAAGGGAAGGAGAGGAGGGAGAGAGGAAGAAAGGGAAGGGAGGGAGGGAGGAAGGAAGGAAGGAAGGAAGGAAGGAAAGAAGGAGTCTTTAGTTATGCATTATAGCCATAAAGAAGGAGGGAAGGAGGGAGGAAGGGAAGAAAGGAAGTAAGGAAGTGAGGGAAGGAGGGAGAGAGTGAAGAAGGGAGGGAGGGAGGAAAGAAGGGAGGAAGGGAAGGAAAGGAAGGAGTCTTTAGTTACGCATTATAGCCGTAACAGAAGAATATCTCACCACCTTCTGACTCATTATAGAAAGACCCAAAAGACTGTACTTAACCAACATATCTCTTTTTCAGAATATTGTATCAAATACAGGAATAGTCAATGAATTAGTTTTGTGTCAGTCATATTACTTTTACATTTCTTTTGATCAAAATTGCATTATGATTTTATTCAATTATATTATTTTCTTAAATAAATATATTTAAGTGTAATTAAATATACTTTGAAGTTACATAACATAAAAGTTTGTGGATGTAAGGACACATTAATAAGTTCATTAGTATCTGGGATAATGTTTACTATTGTTGAAATTTTAGATGTAATACATTATTATGAACATAAAAACATTATAAAGGGAAGTGAACATTTTATGAAAAGCAGATATGTTGACTATAATTCTGTGGTTTAGCTTTATTATTATGATTATTGTTGTTTTTTTTTTTTTTTTGGGACGGAGTCTCACTCTGTTACCCAGGCTGTAGTGCAACATGTGATCTTGACTTACTACAACCTCCGTCTCCCAGGTTCAAGCTATTCTCTTGCCTCAGCCTCCCCAGTAGCTGGGATTGCAGGCATGGGCCACCATGCCTAGCTAATTGGTTTAGCTTTATTTTATTTATTAACTTTCTTTTCATTCCTATTCATGTATACCACAGAGTTATTAATATGGTTTTGCAGCTGTATTTGAATATTACATTTTATTATTTAGTTTATGCTTAATAGTATTTAACAGATGTTTCTCATTATCCTCACATATAAATTATTGCATACTCACAGTTTTTGATAAGTTCACACTAGCTTGTGTTATTGATCTAGGACCAGAGTGATTGGGATTTTGGATTGTTTTGTATTTTAAAATATTTTCATATATATAAAATGATATTTCTTGAGGATGCCACCCATGTCTAAATGCAAAAATACTCATAGCCTGAAGGAAATTTTATACAATATTTTAATAATTTCATGCATGAAGCAAAGTTTTGACTGCTCTTTGACTACGGCCTATCACAAGAGGTCAAATGTGACATTTTCACTTGAGGTGTCATGTTTATGCTCAAAAAGTTTCAGATTTCAGAACATTTCAGACTGGACGTTTAGATTAAGGATGTCCAATCTATACGTTCTGCTGGGAGTTTAGGCTAGTTAGGTACAGAAGCCAATAAAGAATTAGACTTTTAAAAATGTATAATTTAAAAAGTATTATTGATGTGATTAACAGTTTTGCACCTGGCATACAAATGGGGTATGTGTTGATATTAGTGGCAAAAGGGAATCCTCTCTATTCTACCCTAAAAATCATTATAGAAAGTACCCTAAACATATTAATAACTGACTTCATCAGCCTCTCAGGAGGCTTCATGTCTACTATTGGGGACTTAGGTATTTTCAATGAATATCAAATAATTTGAATGTTGCCTAAACTAAATGTAATTAAGAAATTTTCAGTTAGGGCTGGAACAAAATCATACACATTAAACCTAAATATAAAAAAGTTTGCATTTCTTTAATTTGCTGCATCTATGTAAATCCTACCCTCCACTGGTCTGGATAATAAAAAATTCAATATGTTTAGAAATTCAGAATGAAAGTAAAATAATAATGAATGTACAGTGATGCAGCATTGTGTTTAGAACCAAGGTCTGCCCAAATCAAATCTATCACATGTCTATCTAGCCCCCTTACTCTCTTGCTGAGAAACATAAAAACAGCTATGCTGTACTAACATACATCAAAACCTCCTCCAGTTTGCCTATCCTGTCTCCAGGACAGCAATTCCCACTAACTCCCATTGTGCAATATTTATTCTATTCATGTCAGTCCCTCCTAGGTCACCTATTTATCTGTTGATGTTATTCTGCCATTGAAGCTTTTGTTGATTTCAGTGCATGCCAGAAGACTGTAGAAAGAAGAATGGCAGGGCTGAAGGATATGTCCTCTCTACATTATTAAGCTTCTTTGAAAATAGGCATAAAAGTGATGTTTCTAGGTTTATTTAAAAATAGAGTTGGCATGGTTTTTATCTTATAACTTACATATGTATGTACATATTTCCAAGTTAGAGTTTTGTGGAAAACACATTGATGTAACTCTACTTTTGCTCTTTGACAAAATAATCAGAGACTTTATTCAATTCTTTACAAGAGGGCTGGGTACACCACACATTTTGTACTATACTATTGTTTCATTCCTAGCACATTTATACAGTATACATCACACATTTATACTAGCATTCCTAGTCACATTTATACAGTGGTTCTTTTTTCCATATCTCTGTTCTTTTACTTTCTAGATAAATTTGATTGTATTATTTCCACTATTTTTTCCTCTTTTTTTTTTTTAGTGAAAATCTTTGAATCTCTACATATACTCTAATAAATGGTAATGGTTTAGTTTGTGGACTCTTCTTTAACGTGTTCCAGATGAAGATTTTTCACTTACAAAACAAAATATTATAATGTACTTTGACTAAATCTGTAAAAATATTTCAAGAAGCAAAGCACATTTTGATTGTCTATCAAAATCAGGTTTAACTTTATTAATAAAAATGTAAGACTGATTATATTTTCATTGTTTTCTTCACTTATTGTCTTGAAATATTTGTGATAATATTTTATATGTTAGATCAATAGAACATGGTTAAGAGAAGTCTTATTCTGCACCTCCAAAATGACCATAAGGTAATAATTTCTAGAAAAAAAAAACTTCAAGAGGTTTTAACAATGAATCTAGTCAAGTTTATATGACTTAGATTTTCAGTTTCTCAAGATTCTGTATACCAGAAAATCATGCATGAAGACATGTGAGGAAAATTATTTCTCCTCATTTGACTATATCACAGAAAATATATGGTCACATCTGGGAATATAGCCACTCTTCAGAGTGTTGACTCTGATTTTTACTTTGAATGTTGATGAATCATTTATTTGAATATAATGGTTCATAACATTCTAAAGATGATTGGATAGTAAACCCACAATCTAAAAAGGTCACAATATTTTATATGATTTATTTTATCTTTGTAAAGGAACAAGCAGAATATATAGCTAAAAGTAATTATAATATCTCAAATCATTAGTGACAAAGAAATATTTTGTACTGATTTTTTCCTACTTGTTTTATGCTCATATTTTATCTCTCCTTCCATAGGTTCTGAAAGAAATTCTCGAGCTGATCAGTTTTATTGTTTGAGTACTTACTTTATTATATAATTTCCCATATAAATGACACATATCTCCATTTTGGAATAATTTTATTTGGCAGCTAATGGAGCATTACATTTGCTACATGTTACTAGCAAAGCAGAGTATTAGGCATAGATATGCCTTTTGTTTTCATTCTATTTCTTAGCATCGAATAGCCTTTGATCCATGGAGACTGTCTCTACCCTCCATGTTCTCCCATTTCATTCAGAAAGAGCCAGAGGAAGGAGAGTAGAATTTGGAAGAAGATTAACAGTACCTGATTTGACTTTTTGAAGGTTGGAGATAGGTCAGGCTGCAGCCAATGTTTTACAAGGCATGGATTTTTCGTGAAACATTCATTTTTGTGCACCCATTGTTCAAATTCTATTTCTTTCCTTGCTGTGCTCATGAATCTCTTTAATCTCTACTGATTATAATAATCACAAACTTTATGGGTTAGGTGTTCAGAAAGCAACTCAGTTAAGCTGTGTTTTTCTTCAAGACAAAAAAAAAATAAGACATTTTATGTTTGGTTGTCATAGTTCTATTATTATTTTATCCTCCAGTAATTTTTTCCACCACATTACTTTGTAAGAATTTGAAAGTTCTGTACCATGATTTATTAAGAAACCATAAAAAAACTAATAAATGCATCAACCAGAAGTTTGTTATTACCAAAGAGGCATTTTCAGTAAAGTACAATTTAGCTTTTTATGAAATTTGTAGCCATTCATGTTTTAAGCTGTATAGATTACTTTGATTTTCCTTATGTTTTACCATAGAGATAAATATTGTCCATAATCACTGATTTTTCATAGTAGATATATAAATGGACACTCTCGTATGTGTGCTATGGCATCAGGTCATGAAGGCCCATAATACATGTGATGTGGATGAAAGAGAAGATATTTTTTCAAAGTAAAAATTGCTACACTTCTTTTAGTTTATATTACTGTTCTCTTCATGATAGAAAATATGGTATGCTTCATGATAGAAAACATGGTATTATTCATGGCTGCCCGCTATACAGCCTTTTCCTATTTCTTAAAATAGTAGCCCACCTTTTAAGAACACACTATTATGTAGTCACGTAACTGATTTGGCTGTTAATCATTTACATGTATGCCTAATTTTTAATATTAAAATAAAATTTAGTTAACCTTATTTTAGATATGTATTTAAAGAGTACTTCTAACAAGACCCATTTCTAGAACAGCAATCTTTAGATGAAATTGTGTATGTATATATGTAAAATCTATTGACAATTATTACTAGATTTATATTTTCACCAATAATTGCAGAGAATTCAATTTCACCACTTTACCTACTTGCTTGCTTTTGATCCCATTAAATCTTTGCTAGTGAGGTAAATGCTCTGTTATTAACTGTACATTTATTTGATTCATACTGGGATTTATTTTTATCGAACATTTTATGTTTTACTTTTTGTGAAGTTCTTCCTTCTATACTGGTATTAAACTAATTATACATTCTAAGTATTAATTATTTAGGTTATATTTTAAATTTTTCAAATCAGTGTCATTTAAATTTTAATTATTTAAATGTGATTAATAGTACTAGTATTTAAATTTTTCTTTTTAAAATATATCAGTTTCCTATTTATGTTTTCTACTTCTTGAGTCGTTCTCTTTTGTGAGACTGTATATATTTCAACTACATGTTTATTGTATTAGTAGTTATATAGTTTATTTTTTTAATTCATATTTTTGGTCAATCAGACATAATTTTGTACTACTTAAAATGATGCAAGGATATATTTTTGATATTTGTTAATGATATAAGTATTATATATTATAAAATGCCTAATTTATTATATTTCTACGTGTACTTGGTCTTGCTTCATGACTTTTTTTTAAACTATATAATTTTATTATATATATACCACATGATACCTATCTACTGTGGCTTTTTCAAGGCCGTATCAAAGAGATGATGATGGAAGACAATTGTGGAGTTACGATGTTAAACATTTACTGGATTTGACTATTATAAGGAACTCAATTTCTAATTTTTGAGCAAATTTGATCATTCTGCTGAGGGATTAATTTGGCTTATAAATGCCAGTAGTTTGAACAGCAGTTGCTACTTACTTAGTGGATTAGTATGTAGTAATGATGTTTTTGAAATGCAAGATTTATTTTGTATAAAGAATTTACCCTAAGTGGCATCAGATGTTAGTATAGTCAGGTCACTCCATTCATTTCTATCTCCTGTGAAAACCAAGATAAATATACAGACACGTACACATGAACCAAAAACCACAGTTCGTTATTGAGATTTTAGTGAAGGCAACATTTGTCTTGAATTACAAAATAACCTTTTCTTACTTATTCTCAGTAATACTTCAGTGATGGTTGTCAGTAAGAATGTAGATATTCACGCTGTGATAATTAGTATGTGCCTAATTTTAATTACTAATTCTACTTGTGTATTTGGCATTATTTCCTGTGGCATACCATGCTGTGAAGTATATTCACACAAAGTCAATTCTTTTCATTAATATTAATATTGAAGAAAATCACAGGAACACATAATTTTGTATAAGAGCTATTAAAGACAGCCAAAGAAACATGCTTTCACTTGTATAGCTCACTTAAGTATCAGATGATTTCCTATAATTGAATTAAATATACCAAACATTACCTCAAGGGAAAAGAATTCAATCATCCTTTATTTGATATAATTGTTTTCGTCTCATTGGCTTTGCCCATGGCATCCTTCCAGCTACAAATGCAAAATATTTGAATACATATATTCATGGATTAAAAATGCTCCAAGTATAACAATGTACACAGGAATTAGTAAAACTCAGCAATATATGGCATGGAATATCCTTAAAATTAAATCACATAGTATTCAGACTTGTAAAAACTAACAGGCATATTAGGCATGGTCTTTTAGTAATTATACATTTCTAACCACAAATATAATCCTTCAAATCCAAGAAACAAATATTTATTTATAGTAAAATTTTTCCTTTTCTTTTCTCTCACCATCAGATGAGCAGGATGGACAAACCCATCACATAATTTATTACACATTAAACTGTCATTATTTTGTTGCCTCACTTATGGGAATGCTGGTCAAATATGCAACAGAATAGGGAAGTATCCTTTTAAAATAAAGCACACACTAAAAAAATGTTAGGTTTAATTACAAGTAATCATTTTAAGGAAATGTTTCTCTTAAAAATATCTGTGGTATTCTAATATAAAATTGACTTGATATTTAGATTTTTGTTGATTTTGAAAAGTTCACCCTAGTTAAAAAAATACCTCTTTTTATACAACTAAATGAGTTTTCTCTTTAAGCTATTGCATCAGATAGAAATATTTTTCACTTACATACTTAGAGTACTAATGAAGGACAATTTATTTTCTTATTTGTTTACACTGATTTTATTTTAACAGGAGGTCATCAGAAGAAAAGCCACAATACGTTGTTCTGAAAAATTTGATGCTGACCAGAATGAATCATTGTTAAAATGTATTTTCATGGAATCATAACTCCTCTTCATTTTGAGTAGCAAACTCTAAAATAAAATAAAGTGAATATGCCAAATTTTTCAAGGAATCTTGGTAATAAATAGGACTGTGATATATGAGTTAGCACTCAAGACGGAAATAATTTAGGGTGCATAAAATATTCAGGATAAATAATTTTACTCAATAATCCTAAAAATTAATTTTAATGGCTGTTGTGAATAGTGTCTCAATGAACATGAAAGGTCAAATATCTTTAATAGGTAATTTCATTTTTGCAGGGTGTAATTATGATGTATTTATTATTTTTAAAGACAGGGTCTTGCACTGTTGCCCAGACAGAAGTGCAGTGGTGTGATCACTTACTGCAGATGCAAACTCCTGGGCTCAAGGGATCATTCTGCTTCAGTCTACCCAGTAGTAGACTAGTAACACAGGTCTGGTAACACAAACCTAGTAGTAGAACTACAGGTTTATATCACCATACTTGGCTAATTAAAGAAAAAAAAAGTACAGATAGAGTCTTGCTAGGTTGTCCAGGCTGGTCTTGAGCACAGCAGGAATCAAGCCCTCCTCCCATTTGGTCCCCAAAAGCACTCGGATTACAATGTGAGTCACCATGCCTGATCTATAATTGGACATTTTCATTTCTAAATGTTGAGTTAAAAACTCACAGTATTAAAAATTGTCATCATTCATGGTAACAAAAATAAAATAGAGATAGAGATAGAGAAAGATTGCTGATAATTTCAAATCTGTTAATTCTGAGATTCATGAAACAAAGATTCCAAGGAGGAATTAATGTTTTATATTATATTGCATAGATATAGGGAACACAACATGGTGTTTTTACATAGGTAGTGAAATGGTTACAAGAGTCAAACCAAATAATATACCATTTTCTCACATAGTTACACTTGTGTGTGTGTGTGTGTGTGGCAAGATCATGTAAAATACACTCTTTTAGCAAAAATCTTGAATACTGTTATTATTAACTATAGTCCTTACATTTTAGGTTAAATCTCTAGACTTGTTTATTCTATGTATCTGCTACTTTGTATATTTTGACTGACATCCTCCGGTTTTTCTCCTCCCTTCACCCCCTGCTCCTGGTAACCATCGTTTAATTTTCTTTTGAGAAGTTGACTTTTTTTTTTTTTTAGATTCCACATATTATGAGGTCATGCAGTATTTTTATTTCTTTGTCTGATTGTTTCACTTAGTATAATGATGTTAGGTTCATCCATGTTGTGGCAAATGGCAGGATCTCTTGTTTAAAGGCTGACTAATATTACATATTAGATTACATGTATATATTTTATCACAATTTCTTTATCTATCTGTCAATGGACACTTCAGTTGTTTCCATTATCATGGCTATTATGAACAGTGTCTCCATGAACCTGAAAGTTCTAATATCTTTAATAGGCAATTTCATTTTTGTAGAGCATGGAGAAAAGGGAACTTTTGTACACTCTTGGTGGAACTACAAGGTGGTACAGCCACTGTGCAAGAAAGTGTAAAATTTCCTATAGAAATTTAAAATAGAACTAACATATGATCCAGCAATTCCTCTTCTGCGGATATACCCGAGATAAATTAAGACCTGTAGAGATTAAATTTAATACATCTCATTGATTACTATCTTTTGCTTTTTCTTCATCAATCATTTGAATAAAATCAGTTCATATGCATGATTTGTTTGTCTATATTTTAAAATACACAGCTTATTTATATTATTAAATATTTATATTAGACACAATTTAATATTCACACATTTTACTTGGCTAACACTTGTGCTTTAAAATAATAAGAAATTTTCATACCGAGACTATCTGAAAAATTCAGTCACTAAACAACAAGTAAGTAACCAGGAAATCTAGTTACATCACTTAAAAAGCAGTTGATACTTCACTCTAAACTAGGGTAGGAGCTAATGGAATTGCTTAATGAAAGCAAATAAAGTACATTTTGACCATCTTTATTTCCAATAAAACATTGACTTTATATTAATTTTTCAATTCAATTATCAACTATATTTGTACCATTGTACAGTACATTTGGCCTTGTAATAGAATTTTTAAAAATTGTTTTTATTATTTTATTTTTCTGATGATAAAAAGAGATCCAGAAAAAAATGTCTGCTATTTGTTTAAAATTTTCTTGACTTATTAGGTAAAATTGTATTTAAAACTGCTTAAAAGCAGAAAGTAACAAATTTAGAAGATAAGAGGATTCTGACTGGGAAGATACTTCCCAGAGGTTTAATTTAGTAAGTAATTACTAACATAGTTTATCATGAAAATCATAAATAGTAGAAATAATTTAACCAAAAGCAGCTGGTTGCCATAGAAACAATATACATTCACTCTGGTGCTGACTGAAAGGAACATATCTTGGAACTAACACAGGCTACATAGTTTGGATATCTTTGTGAATCTTTCTTTTTCTCTAGTTTTTCTGTCCTAGTAAAAGATGGTGAGATTGAAGGTCGGGTGGGCATTTACAAATGAGAACATTCTTCTTGACCTTAGCTATTATTAGCAGAAGGTGACTCAGAATCCTTTTTGTTCAAGAGACAGGACAAATATTTACTCAAAAATCTAAAATTTGAAATAAGATGGAAAATAGATTTCAAATTGAGTGCTGTGCTTGATTGATTTGATTGTGACTGTCTGAAGGGGTAGTGCAGCTAGCTTCCTTACACTCAACATAAAAGAATACAATAGTTAAAAAAGTAAAAAGCTACCAGTTTGGGAGACAAAACTGCAAGTAGTATTGTCTACTCTCTAACATGAGCAGGGAGAGCACACAAGAACAAAACACTGGAGTATGCAAAATTCTAAAACTCCAAACAATTAGTATTACCTATAATCAGTGTTTCTAGCCTGGAGATTTTCTTACCCCAAATTCCAGTATACAAACCAACAAAGTAACAAACATACACATTTCTGATTCTATAATCAGAAAGAAGGAATTAAAAAATTAGCTCACTTGGACTCCCTGTAAAGTTTTAGCCACAAAATCAATTTCTTCTGTAGATTTTGGGATCATTTTTGAAAATTGTACATTCATATCATCTGTTAAGACTCCTTTTAGTAAATTAATAACATTTATATTACTTTTAATTGTGCACTTTGATGGGGAAGTTGGCTTGCATTTGGATGTCTGCATCAGAGAGAAAGCAACAGGCCTAGCACTAGCAAATGAGTAAACCAAAATAATTTTCAAAAAAGATTTTTAGATTGTGGGGCATGGTGCATGTTTTACATATTTGTTTATTAGGATATTATGTAATAAGCATGATTACATTAAATTGGCAGTAAAGAAAATATTTATTAGGAAAAATAATACAATGATGGTTTCCCAACATTTTCACATCTTTTCTTCAATACAATCATGTATAAAGCAGATAAAAGTGAAGCTGTCCTAGTTGAATCAGAAATGTAAGACTGAGTGCCTCAAATGCTCAAATTCTTTTTCCACCACCCCACCTCAATGGAAACAGCCTCTGAATAGATTTTGCTGTATTTCTCATGAGATGAGGATCAAATTACTGGAAGACAGTTTAAGAACAAGTTTTGACTCTTTTTCTCAGCAAGTATCAGAGTTGTTTTTAATAAACAGAGATATTAAAATTTAATAAAACCTCCTTTTATCTTCAAAACAAATGCAAAAGAAAAAACAAAAATAGGTCACTATATGGAGAACATGTGTGTGTGGACACAAACCTAGAGTATGGAGACAAATCAAAAGGCAGACTCATTAATCTAGAGAAGAAAGTACTGTGATAAAAATCATAATTGTGACAAGCCTGGGTGAAGTGGGAGAAAGGGAGGAGAGTAGACAGATTCAAATGACATTTAGTTGGCAGGATTCAGAGGATTAGGGGATTGCAGTAGTTTACTAACTTTGAGAAAGTTAAGGAGGAGAGACAAGTCAAGGATGAATACGTCTCCTATTTTGAATGTAAGTGCTCAAAATATGGCTCCACAGAAGTCAAGGAGAAAAACAAAAACCCTGCCACCCATAGCATGGCAGGAGAGGAACTAGGGAAACAGCATGTTCTCTCCTCACTGTCTCCCTGTCATCTGATATTCTCTAGAGGCAACAGGAAATGGGCAAGGGAAATTTAATTATTCAGTTCAGGAAGCTTTGTCTTCCCAGGGCACAGAGTAGGGAAAACGAGGGTAAGAAATGAATCTGGAAGAATAAATAAAAAATACTCAACACAGCTGCTAATTTCAAGGATGTGATAACTCTGAATATTCTATGCATTTATCATGTCATTTCATATAATCCTCCAGTAATCACCTCTCACATTCTTTGAAAGTAAACTAGTTTTAGAAGCTTTTTAAAGGCTTTATGCTTTAATTTACATAATATAATGAGTTCACTGATTGTACTCTTCTTGGCACTCTGAATTGCCATAACAACCTTTCATTTTCAAACATATCTTGTGTCTTTCTTGTAAATTGTGGCTGCATAATTTCTACTTAACCTCTGTACCCATGTGTCATCCTGCTTTTTCAATTTTCGTAACTAACATTCTGATCTCACTCTTTAATAAAGTTCTGTTTATAATCCTGACTAGTTGTATTGTCTTTTATTTATAAATTGTATTCTGTCCTGTATTTTCCCTTTTGTCACATAAAACTTGTAAATACAAGACAAAACACATATTTCAAGAGATTATATTTCCAAAGGCACTTATTTTAGGTAATTGGATTGAGATATATTAATATAAAAAGTGCTGTATAAAACAAACCACTTAAATGAAGTTTTCATCACCTAGTAGTTAGTTGTATTTCTTTAATATCTTCAAGGATATAGCTAATGTCAAGAGATAAATACACATATTTTCTTCCTGTAGAAAATTTAATGTGTATCTGTGCATTACACCTTATCAAAACATGTGTTATCTTATCTCAATATTTTACAGATGAAGAAAGTGAGACTTTGAAATGATAAGTATATTGCCCAAGACATCAGCTAAAAAATGACAAAATAGCAAACCCAGCTAAATTTAGAGCCTCCATAATTTGTGTACAGTTGACTTGCACAAATATTTAAGGTGCATGTAAACAGATTATTACAATCTCACTTTTAGAGGTAAACATACTGAGATTATTTAATATTGGTTTGATAAGAAAGTCCCAAGTTTCTAAGTATCTGTGAAAAGGAACAAATACTCATATAAAAAAATAGCAGGTACATACTTATCAGTCCCTTACAAGAAAAGGATTGGGCAGCAAAGAGAGATATAACAGGTCACCTCAAGAAAAAAAAATAGCTTTTACAAGAGACCATGGCATGATAAGAACTGTGTTATTATAAGCTTACAACTGTTGTCATCCATCATACTTGGAATACAAATAAGAATGAGATTTAAAAAAGGATATATGCAGGCAAATCTGAGTTTAAATTATAATAGCTTTCTAAAGCTTTTCAAAGCTTTTCTCAAGAAGCATTTATTTATTTTTTTCATCAAAAGCAATTAAATAAGTAACTCAGCATCACAGGTAAGGCGAATGCAGATGACTCCAGATCTGCAATAGAGAGCAGACATTGCTTCTATAATCAAATGGAAATCTCATCAGCATTATGAAAGTAACCAGAGCAGCTGCCTTTGAATTCTGCCAAAGAGACAGATGCTCTTGGAACATCCCCCTCCACTGCTGCTGCATGAGTCCCAGTAGGGCACTATTGTCATGCCATCCCACTTATATTTTATTATTTTACTCATAGCCACATTTTACTCAGACTATTAAAACTTTGATGGAAATTAAATGCCATGTGTTCACATTAGATTTTCACTAGCAGCTCTATTCTGTATGAAATATTTTAGTCTGAGAAGAACCCAAGTTTCACTGAAAACTTCCTTATCAATTCACATATTACATTTTTTTAAATTTAGCACTAATATCTTAAAGGACAAAGGTCTCAGTTTTACACTGTTAAAATAAAATTACTGAAACCTATGATTAGTAGTATAACAAATGTTTGCATCAAATAACATTAAAAATATGGCATACATATCAGGTAGAAGGTTGTATTTATCTAGACAAATATTAAATCATTTTCCCATGTACGTTCATTGTGACTGCTTTAAATTAGGGTTAATTGTTTCTAATAAATGGGAAAAAATCCCAAATCATATTGTTTTAATCAGGTGTTCAGAAAGGTTAAAACACAAGATAATTTACCCCAGTTTTCTAAATTATGTCTGAAAAGTGCATTTTCTTAATTGTTGATATTTTATGGTTTTATGAATTTGAACAAAAGGCCATATAATTATAAATGGTACAATATTTTAAGCCTGTATTCAGAAAATTGAAATTTTGAGTTGCTGGGTTATAAACAGAGCACGTAACACAATATAGTAAAAAAAAAAACAAAAAAACAAATAAATACTATTCAGGACATAGGCATAGACAAAGACTTCATGATGAAAATGCCAAAGCAATTGCAAAAATGGAAGCCAAAATTGACAAATGGTTCTAATTAAACTAAAGAGCTTCTGCGCAGCCAAGAAGCTATCATCAGAGTGAACAGGCAGCCTACAGAATGGGAGAAAATGTTTGCAATCTACCCATCTGACAAAGTTCTAATATCCATAATTTACAAGGAACTTAAACAAATTTACGAGAAAAAATAAACAACCCCATCAAAAAGTGGTCAAAGTATATCAACAAACGCTCCTCAAAAGAAGATATTTATGCTGCCAACAAACGTGAAAAAAAGCTCAAGATCACTGATCATCAGAGAAGTGCAAATCAAAATCACAATGAGATACTATCTCACACCAGTTGGAATGGTGATTATTAAAAAGTCAAGAAACAGTAGATGCTGGTGAGGCTGTGGAGAAATAAAAACACTTTTACCCTGTTGGTGGGAATGTAAATTAGTTCAATCATTGTGGAGATGATATCATAATTCCTCAAGAATTTAGAAGCAGAAATATTATTTGACCCAGCAATTCCATTGCTGAATATATATCTGAAAATATATCAAATATGAATCATTCTATTATAAAGACACAATGCAAAACCAAGTGTGGTGGCTCACAACTCTAATCCCAGCACCTTGGGGGGCTGAGGTGAGCATATCATGAGGTCACCAGTTTGAGACCATCCTGGCCAACATGCTGAAACCCTGTCTCTACTAAAAATACAAAAATTTAGCTGGGCTTGGTGGCAGGTACCTGTTATTTCAGCTACTCAGGAGGCTGATGAAGAATTGCTTGAACCTGGGAGGCATAGGTTGCAGTGAGCCGAGATTGTGTCACTGCACTCCAGCCTGGGTGACAGAGTAGGACTGTGTCTCAGAAAAAAAAAAGAAAAGACATGTGCACATGTATGTCTATTGCAGCACTCTTTACAATAGGAAAGTCATGGAACCAACCCAAATGCCCATTAATGATAGACTAGTAAGTATATACCATGGAATACTATGCAGCCATAAAAAGAGACAAGATCATGTTCTTTGCAGGAGCATGGATGAAGCTGGAAGCATTGGCCTCAGAAAACTAACACACAAAGAGAAAACCAAACACAGTGTGTTCTCACTTGTAAGTGAGATTTGAACAGTGAGGACGCATGGACACAGGGAGGGGAACAACACATACCAGGGCCTGTTGCAGGGTTGGGGGCCAGGGGAAGAAACTTAGAAGATGGATCAGTACGTGCAGCAAACCACTATGGCACATGTATACCTATGTAACAAATCTGCACGTTCTACACATTTATCTGGGAACTTAAAGTAAAATAAAAAATATTAATAATAAGAAATTGTTGGCATATTTGATCCTTAAGTTTATTCAAAATATCACATAAGTTGCATTGAAATTAGTAGCCTTAAGACTGAGGAATATAGTATAGTGGTCACGGTTATGGGTACTAAGCCAGACTGCCACGCTCAAAGTATATGTTCCATATAATGACTGGGCAAACTTTGATAAGTTAGTTAAATTGTCTGTATTTGTCTTTTTTATAAACTGTGCATAATATTTGTATATATGTCATAGGGTATTGCGAGGAGTAAATGAGTTACTTTGTAAAGTACATACAACAGTGTCTGGCATATAGTAAATGTACCACTTTTTCAAATATGTTTTCCAATAAATATTTGTCCAATACTTTTTTTAAAGTTAATTTCAAGCTACATGAGTATATCTCTTTTTGTGTATGTATGGTAAGAAATGCTTGACAAATATTATTTTATTAGTCCCTTATATGTTTTTCTATCAAAAATATGATAGGATTGTCAACTACTGAGACTTACTGGGACAGATAATACAAGGTAAATTAAAAGCCATGCAGTGAATTGGGAGCACATAAACCATGACCCTGTAGGCTTAAGTCCTTATTTGTAAAACTAAAAAGGAAGGTGCTATAAGTAGATGATACATCTCTTCTGAATCTAGAAATGAGAATTTGACTATTACTGATTAAATTCATAAGAAAAAGTGTCTCTTCTAAAATACAAGGACGTTAAAAATGTAAGAGAGCTATATACATAATAATTAGTATGTTGGTAATCAGTTGAAATTTTTACAATTTACTACTGTTATTTTCCAATAATATTATGCATTGTTTTAATTGATTATTTAAACATATCAAATTAGGGAACAAGAATACCATTAAATATTTGAACATAGATGACAGTCATTTGAACTCATTATATAAGCAAAAACTGTAAATTAGAAAGATTTATTTTGCACACAGAGTCACAAAAGAAATTCATGACATAATAGTCTCTTTCTAGTTAAATCTAACAGAAACAACTTCAGAAATATAAGTTATGAATATTACAGCAATTACACTTATATCTACTTTATAGATTTCCATCTGTTTGGTCTTGTAACATTGTTAATTTATTGACTGTGCTGATGAGTTTAAAGTAAAAATTATGCTACAATAAGTAGTTCAACTAACTTGTTAAGTTATAGTGGTTTTCCTGAATTGATATAGCATAAAAACTTTTCAGATTTTCTTGGTTTTAGAACATCTAATATCTCATTTACACATGAAAGATAAAATTACATTCTAGTTATCTGACAGTAGGCTGAACATTGCTGTATTTAGAGCGGACATAATTCTCATGGCATTGTCAAAGGAAAACACCTTGTAGCATCTTTTCCCAAATTAATATTTTTAAAATAAGACTATGTGGCCACAAGAATTTTAAAATACATAAATACCTGAATATTTCCATTACATGATTTTGTTTAGATCAAAGTTTCTGCTTTGTGTTATCAAAGAGAAAAGAGTGACTTTTTAAACAAAATTAAGCAATCTGCATTTTAAAGCATTTATACATTTGTGAAGCCTTTTGAAATGTACTAAACCTAACTTGTTAGACTATATTTAACTATTTTCAAATCCTTAGGTTATGATTATTTTAAGATTTATCTTTCTTGTCATCAGCACTTGGACAAGGAGTGGAGAAATTTCTTGGATGAAAAAGCCTGTAGATAGAAAAAGATGTAGAGAAGGGTTAGAAAAGAAGCTTGATTTAGGTGGTGTTGAATATAAGAAGTTTGTTACTTAAGTGGAGATATTGAATAGACAAATGAATATGAGTCTGAATCAAAAGTGAATGATACTGGCAATTATTACCACACAACTGGTATGTACAGCATAAGACCTGATAAGAACATTTAAGTATTAATATATGCAGAGCAGATAGGAAGAAGCAAGCAAACTAAGACAGAATGGCTAGTATTGTCAAAAGACTGAGAATAGCATCCAAGAAACCAAGTTAAAGGTGTGCTTAAAGCATCTGTAACTGCATCATTTACACACACACACACACACACACACTCACACACACACACACACACACACACACAGATAGATATATAAGATGAAGACTGAGACTTAATCTTGAGTCCAGTGATATAAGTGGGGTCAACTTCTTACTGGAGTGAGCATAACACAAAATGTAAGATGAAATGGAGACAAAAAAATAGACATTGGGCATATGTTAACTTGACAAGATTTTTTAAGTTATATGGCAATGATGAATGACTAAAAGTCATTGATTTTTTTTGAAATAATAAGGGTGAGAGATAACAAGCTTAGAAAATTCTTAGGAATTCTTGTGTAAGTAAATGAACTATAGAATAAAATAGACAATAGCAAAAGTTAAAAACTAAGACTAATGCTTGACATAAATCTTGGGAAATGCTAATAAAGAAAAAAAGAAAATATGAGTGAACAACGGTAGGGAGGGAGAAATGATGTAATGTGTACAGTGTATACCATATGGGTGTTGGTTACACTAAAAACTTCAAATTTGTCACTATACAATATGTGAAAGTAATGAAACTGTACTCATACCTCCTAAATTTATTTTAACAATTTTGAATAAAAAATTTTAAATAGCTTTTAACACATCAAAGATTTATAAAATATAATATAAAAATATTGAAATAAATTTTATTCCTATAAATTTGCAAATGTATTTGAAAAGAATAAATTTATGTAAAACCATACATATAAAAATGACAGGAAAATAGAAATATTGGATAAATTACTTATTAATAAGTAGAAATTAATTAAATTTTTGTATTCTGCTCTACATTTCCTATACCTATACACTAATTTTTTTCCTGGTGAAGTTCACATAATACTTAAGTGCTTTATCATCTCTTTCTAATACAGGCTTTTTTCCCTTATGAAGAAATATCTAAATATCTTTAGATGATAAGGAGAGAAATACCAGATATAGGTGATGGAGGTATGAAGGCAGCAAACCACCTTGCCATGTATGTACCCAAGCAACAATCCTGCATGATCTTCACATGTACCCCAGAACCTAAAGTACAATTAAAAAAATGTTTGGTTAACTGAATTCCATAGTATATTAAAAATGCATTATAAATGTAAGTTGAGCACATGGAAAAAAAGAACAAGTCAGCATACGAAGAAAAATGGAAAGAGTTCCAACCAGCAAGAAAAACACTTGAAAGTACTGAATTAGGAAAGACCTTGAAATATTCAAGGAAACTAGAAAGGAAACACAGTGACTTCGATCTGTCAGACACTGCTTGAACTAACGACCTGGAAGCAATTGGCAATTTCAACACCAGATCATGCGCATTACATGATTTTGATACCTCGATATTTTTGTGAAGCTGCTCCTTGGGTGACTGCTGTGGCAAAAGAAAGTATCTTATAGAAATCAATATGGAACAGGGAATAAGAGGGAAGGTGTTCAGATTGAATCCAATATTTAAGAAGATGTGCAATACCCAACAAGCACACACATACACTGGAGAAAATGCAGAAAGGAGCATTTGGATTTGTATGTTGTAAGCACAGTGAAGAAGTAGAGATAAATAAAGCATTAGAAGGATGACAAGATTATTCCTCCTTCCAACATCTCAGAATAAGCACTTTGAGTCCTTGCCATGGATTAAAAAATAAAATTCAACCCGGCAGAGACCCAATGAGAAAAGAAAACTTAAGGTCAATATCCATGATGAACATAGATGCAAAAATCTTCAACAAAATATTGGCAAGCCGATTGCAACAGCAAATCAAAAAACTTATTCATCATGATCAAGTAGGATTCATCCCGGGGATGCAAGGCTGGTTCAACATACACAAGTCTATAAACGTAATTCACCACATAAACAGAACCAAGGACAAAAACCACATGATTATCTCAATTGACACAGAGAAGGCATTTGACAAAATTCAACAGCCCTTTATGCTAAAAACCCTCAATAAACTCGGTATCGATGGAACATATCTCAAAGTAATAAAAGCTATTTATGACAAACCAACAGCCAATATCATACTGAATGGGCAAAAACTGGAAGCATTCCCTTTGAAATCTGGCACTAGACAAGGATGCCCTCTTTCACCACTCCTATTCAATATAGTTCTGGAAGTTCTAGCCAGAGCAATCAGGCAAGAAAAAGAAATAAAGGGTATTCAAATAGGAAAGGTGGAAGCCAAATTGTCTCTATTGGCAGACGACATGATAGTATACCTAGAAGACCCCATCGCCTAGGCCAAAAACTCCTGAAACTGATAAGCAACTTCAGCAAAGTCTCAGTATATAAAATCAATGTGCAAAAATCACAAGCCTTCCTCTACACCAATAACAGACTTAAAGAGAGTCAAATCAAGAACGAACTGCCATTCACAATTGCTACAAAAAGAATAAAATACTTTGGAATACAACTCACAAGGAACGTAAGGGACCTCTTCAGGGAAAACTAAAAACCACCACTCAATGAAATCAGAGAGGACACAAACAGATGGAGAAACATTCCATGTTCATGGTTAGGAAGAATTAATATCATGAAAATGGTTATACTGCCCAAAGTAATTTACAGAATCAACGCTATCCCCATCAAGCTACCATTGACTTTCTTCACAGAACTGGAAAAAACACCATGAACTTCATATGGAACCAAAAGAGAGTCCGCATAGCCAAGTCAATTCTAAGCAAAAAGAACACAGCGGGGGGCATCACACTACCGGATTTCAAACTATATTATAAGGCTACAGTAATCAAAACAGCATGGTACTGGTACCAAAACAGAGATATAGATCAATGGAACAGAACAGAGGCATCAGAGGCAACACAACATAGCTACAACCATACAATCTTTGATAAACCTGACAAAAACAAGCAATGGGGAAAGGATTCCCTGTTCAACAAATGGTGCTGGGAAAACTGGCTAGCCATGTGTAGAAAGCAGAAACTGGACCCCTTCCTGACACCTTACACCAAAATTAACTCCAGATGGATTAAAGACTTAAACATAAGACCCGGCACCATAAAAACCCTAGAAGGAAATCTAGGCAAAACCATCCAGGACATAGGAGTAGGCAAGGACTTCATGAACAAAACACCAAAAGCATTGGCAACAAAAGCCAAAATAGACAAATGGGATCTAATGAAACTCCACAGCTTCTGCACAGCAAAAGAAACAGTCTCTAGTGTGAATCGGCAACCAACAGAATGGGAAAAAATTTTTTCAGTTTACCTATCTGACAAAGGGCTGATATCCAGAATTTACAAAGAACTCAAACAGATTTACAGGAAAAACCCAAACAAGACCATTCAAAAGTGGGCAAAGAATATGAACAGACACTTTATGAAAGAAGACATATATGACGCCAACAGTCATATGAAAAAATGCTCATCGTCACTGGTCATCAGAGAGATGCAAATCAAAACCACATTGAGATACCATCTCACGCCATTCTAACTGGCGATCATTAAAAAATCTGGAGACAACAGATCCTGGAGAGGATGTGGAGAAAAAGGAACACTTTTACACTGTTGGTGGGAGTATAAATTAGTCCAACCATTGTGGAAGATGGTGTGTCGATTCCTCAAGGCCTTAGAAATAGAAATTCCATTTGACCCAGCAATCCCATTACTGGGCATATATCCAAAGGACTATAAATCATTCTACTACAAGGACACATGCACACAAATGTTCATTGCAGCACTGTTTACAATAGCAAAGACCTGGAATCAACCCAAATGCCCATCGATGATAGACTGGATTGGGAAAATGTGGCACATATACACCATAAAATTTTATGCGGCAATCAGAAATGATGAGTTCGTGTCGTTTGTAGGGATATGGATAAATCTGGAGAACATCATTCTCAGCAAACTGACACAAGAACAGAAAATGAAACACCACATATTCTCACTCATAGGTGGGTGATGAAAAATGAGAACACATGGACACAGAGAGGGGAGTACTAAACACTGGGGTCTATAGGGGGGAAAGGGGAGGGCCAGTGGGAGGGGGAGGTGGGGAGGGATTGCCAGGGGAGAAATACCAAATGTGGGTGAAGGGGAGAGAGCAAACAAAACACACTGCCATGTGTGTACCTATGCAACTGCCTTGCATGCTCTGCACATGTACCCCAAAACCTAAAATGCAATACAAAAAATAAAATAAAATATAAATATGCCTACACATAACTAATGGGAAGGAAAACAAAGGCTGTATCATTTTTAGAAGATTTTGAAAACAAGAAATTTAGTTTTGATATAATACCAGACATCATAAAACCTGAATGCTTGAAAGCCATATTCAAGAGCACTCTCAAATTTCTCTACTCGCCTTAGAATTTGGTTTCATTCTTCTACATGAGCATAAAAAAGGGTGTGAGAAACAGTACAGAGCAGTAATACAGAAAAGTTTCTAGTTCAAATAAATTTACGAGTTCAAAATGATTATACAGTAAATATAGAATTTTCAATGTTTTCTACTTCTCACTGGTACAAATCTTGAATTGTACTGTCCATTAAACTAACTACTGACAACACATGGACATACCACTGTTGCAGAAAATTCTATTGGACAGTGCTGTTATAGGATGAGTACCATATGAAAGGACATCAGTTTCCTTACTAAATATACACTGCATGATGGTAGCATCTTTTTTCTAGATAACATTGTTTTCTACAGTATGCTTTGAAAATGCATCATGACAAATGGAACGTAATGTGTTTTTAAAAAATGCATGTATGTGGTGAAATTGATATCAGTGAATGAGTCTTTACAATGCAATGGTAAAACAATAAACAGCTAGGTAGATGGTATTAAGAAAATGTGCACAATATATGAAAAAATTTGGACCCCTACGAAGGTAGACTTAGTGAATTAGAGAATTAAGTACAAAATATAAACCTAAAAATCAAACCAAAGAACTGAAAAAGGAAATGACATTCTTAAACAATCTTTAAAGCACAGAAAAAAAAGATAAATATATGTTTCATTATATAAAAACAAGATAGTTCTTCAGTGAAAGTTATCTTAGCTATAAATAATTTTTAAAATGACCTGTTAAAAGAAAATAGGTCTCAACTTAACAATTGTAAACCCCAAGTATGCATATCAAATACCTCCAAAAAGGTAAATGACAAAAAATCAATTAGAAAATTATATGAAAAGGTAAATTATAAAAACAGCAATATGAAAAGTGAGTAACTACATGAAGAGATAGTTAAGCTGTATTAATCAAGATAATGAATATGACATGGCATGGCATTTTATAGCAAGTAAATAGACAAACATTTGGAATTTGAAAATAGGAATAATATGAACCCTTACACAAAACAACAATGTAAAAAAGAAAACTCTTGATGAAAGAAAGTGTGAATCTAGGATTTATATCCAGCCAAAATGATCTTTAGGGACTAAATCATTTTTGATGAGTTGTCTAAATGAGAAAGATCTATTTTTCTAAGAGGTGATTAGGAAAACTTCGGCAAAAGTCTGATTGTAATCATATTGGTATAAATAAATATAGATCTAAGAAGAAAAAGTAAAGCTGAGGGAGGAATACTAATGTACAAATGTTATATGTTGTGACAAAGTAGAAAAAATTCAACAATTAAATTGGAAGATAAAGGAGACATGGAAAAGAAAAATAGAATAAGCTTAAATATAGGCAATAAATGGTAGTTAAAAATTCTGATAAAAACAGACATGTCAAGCAGTAAAAAGGCTAATCATTACTTATAGGAATTTTAAAAGTAAAATTATATGCAATAAAACAAAAATACAAATCTAAACACTTTCTAAAAGTAGAAATAAAGTAGTAATTATTAATAAAAGGCATCAAAGGGTAATTAAAGGATATACAAAGTAAAACACATCATTGTACAATAATCTGATGTAGTTGGGACCAAACATGTCAGTCACATCAATAAATATGAGTGGGTTCAACTCATCTGTTAAAAGAAAACTATTTCCAATGTGGCTTTCAAATCAAGACCCAGCTATATAATATATATAAGACACACCTAGAACAATGTGATACGTAAGAGCTATACATAAAGACATGGCAAACAGAAATAACAAAGGCAAATAGGAATTGAGATATTAAAGAAATTAAAATTCAAATTTAAAAATGGCCATTAGGTATTATTTTTAATGCAAAATGCCAAAATCCATGAGGAAACCATAATAATTTTACATATCTATGCAAAAAATGACCCAGCAACTAGTTTTGAAACAAAAACTAGGGAAGATACAAGGAGACATTAATAGGCAAAATATTAAGAAGAGGCTTTCATATAAATCACTAATTATAAGACAGATGAAGTAAAATATTAGTAAATAATATATGATTTTATATTATTATAAATAAGATGCCATATATATATATAGCAAATTTTTACCCTGATAATCAACAATGTACCTTCTTTCCAAGTGTCCTTAAAATATTCAAAAGAATTGATATGTTAGTTCACACATAAAAAAGATCAATATTATATAAATTAGAAATATATAAACAATATATCTGGTTACAATATAATAAAACAAGAAATTAACAACAAAAATCATATTTCTCATGAAAATTACAAAACTCTCCATTAATTAACTCTTGGGTTACAGTAAAATTATACAAAAAAACTAAAGAATTTCTAATAAATAATTATAAGGAAACACTGCAAATCACAATCTGGAATTTTAAAGCAGTGATGAGAAATAAATTAATAATAATTAAGACTTACCAGTGTAGATGAAGTGTTAGTAGAGAATTAAATGCTCAGCTCAATGACTGGAATAAAAAAGTAAACCAAAGGAAGAATAAGTAAGGAGATAGTGATGCTAAAAGCAGAAATTAGTAAGTATGGAATTGAGAAGGCACTTATGCAGTTATCTTCACTGCTATTTATCCTTATATTCGAGGTACTTGCCAATACACAAGACAAATAATTTAGTGTAATAAAAATTGGTAAAGAAGAAATATAATTATCTTGATTTGCAGCTATTATGAACTTTTATTTTTATAAAACTCTGGAAAATCTACGATAAAAGAAATAAAATAAAAATAATTCAATAAGTTAGCAGGGAATAAAATTAACATATAGAAATATATAGCTGTAATATATACAAGCAATTATCAGGTGGAAACATTATGGCAAAGAAAAATTCATGTACATAGCAACAAGCAATATTAACTTGTAAAACTTAGAAATTAGCTTTCTATTATTGCTTTAAAAAAATGTTACATGTTTAGTGACTTAACACAGTACAAATGTTTTGGACTTTGATAAATCAGAAATCTGATAATCTCACTGTGCTAAAATTAAAGTGTTCACAGCCTATCTTCTTACCTGAGGCTCTATTAGAGAAGCTGTTCACTGCTCGTTCAAGTTGACATAATTTTATTTTTTGTGGTTGTAGAACTGAGTCTTCATTTTCTTACTTGCTCTAATTTGCAAGTCATTTTTAGCCTGTAGAGGCCACTAATATTTTGGCCTTTGAATTCCTTTCTCCTCAAATTAAACAACAGCATAGTCAAATACTTTTAATGTCACAGCTCTCTGATCCACTCTTTGATTTCCACTTTTATGAACTCATATAATTAGGTTTGGTCTACCCAATAATCCAGGATAATCTGTCATGTCTCAAAGGCTTTAATCTTAATCACAACTGTAAAGTCCTGTTTTACATGTATGTTAACATATTCATAGGTCACCAAAGTTAAGACATAATCTGTGTGTTGGGGTGTGGGTGTAATGGAAGGAGATAGGCATTATTTCTGTTTATTATAGAAATAAGTATCCACAAAACCTAATCGAGGATATTTTTAAAGAATTCTAGAATAACACAAAAGTAGACCTGCCAAAGAGAAAGATTTTTACTTGCTTTTAATAGGAGGTGTCAACTTCATAAAGATGTAATTCCCTTAAAATGTAATGCAACTTCAATAAATATATAAACGAATATTTCATTGACATTAGTTTACCTAATATTAAAGATCCAATAGAAAAACAAACATGCAATAATAGGTAGAAAAATATAAGAAAAGAAAAATACAACCAGATATGGTTTGGATTTCTGTTCCTGCTCAAATCTCATGTCTAATTGTAAAATCTCCAATGTTGGAGGAGGGGCCTCCTCCTTCCACACTGGTGGAATGTGATTGGAACATAGGGGTGAACTTTCCCCTTGCTGTCTCGTGATAGTGAGTTCTCATGAGACCTGGTTGTTTAAAAGTGTTTAGTGCTTCTCCCCGTTTGCTGTCTTTCTCATGCTCCAGATATGTAGGTTGTGCCTTCTTCCCCTTCACCTTCTGCCATGACTGTAAGTTTCCTGATGTTTCCCCAGCCATGCTTCCTGTACAGCCTGCAGAACTGACCTAATAAACCTCTTTTCTTTATAAATTACTGAACCTCATGTAGTTCTTTATAGCAATGTGATAACAGACTAAGACAGAAAATTGGTTAAAGGAAGTGGGGTATTGCTATAAAAATACCTGAAAATGTAGGAGCAGCTTTGGAAATGGGTAATTGGCAGAAGTTTCAAAAGTTTGGAGGGCTCTAAAGGAGACAGGAAGATGAGGGAAAGTTTGGAACTTCATAGAGACTCATTAAATCAATGTAACCAAAATGCTGACAATGATATGGACAGTGAAGTCTAGGCTGAGTTGGTATCAGATGAAAAGGAACTTATTGGGAACTAGAGAAAAGGTCACTTTTGTTTTGCATTAGTCAAGAGGTTAGAAGAATTGTGCCCCTTCTCTAGAGAACTGTGGAATGCCGAACTTGAGAGAGATGACTTAGGGTATCTGGTAGAAGAAATTTCTAAGCAGCAAAGCATTCAAGATGTGACCTGGTTTCTCCTAAACTCACATGTTTATATTCATGAGCTAAGAGATGATCTGATCTGAAACTGGAAATTGTATTTAAAAGGGAAGCAGAGTGTAACAGTTTAGAAAAATTTCAGCCTGACCATGTGTTGGAAAAGAAAATCCCATTTTTCTGGAAGGAATTCCTGCCAGCTGCAAAAATTTGCATAAGTAAAGAGAAACCCAATGTTAACAGCCAAGAAAATGGGGAAAATGCCTACAAGGCATTACAGACACCTTCATGACAGCCCCTCCCATGTGGCCTAGGAGGGGTCAATGGTTTTGTGGTCAAGGTCCAGGTCTCTAGTGCCCTGCACAATCTTTAGTTATTGCTCCCTATATCTCAGCTGCTCCAGCTCCAGCCATGGCTAAAAGGGTCACAGGTATGTGCTAGGCTGCTGCTCCAGAGGCTGCAAGCCATAAGCCTTGATGGCTTCCATATGATGTTAAGTCTGCAGGTACACCAGAGGACAAGAATAGAGGCTTGGGAGCTGATATGGTTTGACTCTGTGTTCCCACCCAAATCTCATAGCAAATTGTAATCTCTATAATCCCCCTGTGTCAAGAGCAGGAACTAATGGAAGGTGATTAGATCATGGGTGCCATGTTCTCCATGCTTTTCTGATGATAGTGAGTGAGTTCTCATGAGAAATGATAATTTTTTATGGGGCTCTTTCTGCTTCCTTCCTTTCCTCTCTCTTTCCTGACACCATGTAAGATTTACCTCTTCCCCTTCCACTATGATTGTAGGTTTCTTGAGGCCTCCCCAGCCCCGTGGAACTGTCAGTGAAACACTTTTTTTAAAAATATATATAAATTACCCAGTCTCAGGTATGTCTTCATAGTAGTGTGAAAACTTGTGAATACAGTACGTTGGCATCTGTAGAGTGGGGCACTACTATAAAGATACTTGAAAATGTGGAAGCAACTTTGCAACTGGGTACCAGGCAGAGGTTGGAAGAGTTGGGAGGATTAAGAAAAAGACAGAAAAATGTGGGAAAGTTTGGAATTTCCTAGAAATTTTTTGGCTGGTTTTGACTACAATGCATGTAGTGATATGAACAATGAAGTTCAGGCTGAAGTGGTTTCAGATGGAGAGGAGGAGCTTCTTGGAAACTAGAGCAAAGGTAACTTTTGCTATGCTTTAGCAAAGACACTGGCAGCATTTTGCCCCTGTCTAGAAAGCTTTGTAATTTTTGAAGCTGAAGTAGATGATTTAGGGTATCTGTTGGTAGAAATTTCTAAGCAGCAAAGTGTTCAAGAGGTAACCTGGGTACTCTTAAGAGTATTCAGTTCTATGCATTCACAATGAGATGGTTTGAAATTGAAACTTATTTTTAAAAGAGAAGCAGAACATAAAAGTTTGGAAAATTTGCATCCTCATGATACAATGGGAAAGAAAAACACATTTTAGTAGAGAAACTCAAGACAGCTGCAGAAATTTGCATAAGTAACAAACAGTGGAAGGTTAATCTCCAGGAAAATGGGTAAAATAACTCCATGGCATTTCACTGAACTTCAAGGCAGCCCCTCCCATCATAAGCCCAAAGGCCTAGAAGGACAAATGGTTCCCAGGACAAACCCAGATCCCTTGCTGCTCTATGCAGCCTTGGGACATGGCAGCTTGCATCCTAGCCTTGTCAGCTCCAGTCATGGCTAAAAGGGGCCAAGTTACAGCTCACATCATTGCTTCAAAGGGTACAATTCCCAAGCCTTGGCAAATTCCACATGGTGTTGGACCTGTGGGTTCACAGCAGTCATGAATTGAGGTATGGGAATATCTGATTTCAGAGGATGTATGGAAATGCCTAGATGTATCCACTGAAGTCTGCTGCAGAGGTGGAGCCCTCATTAAGAATCTTTCCCTAGGGCAGTGCAGAATGGAAATGTGGGGTAAGAACCCCCACACAGAGACTGCACTGGGGCACTGCCTAGTAGAGCTGTTATAAGTGAATCACTGTCCTCAGGACCCCAGAATCACAGATGTATCAGCAGATTGCACTGTGTGCCTGGAAAAGCCATGAATACTCAATTCCAGCCCATGAGAGCAGCTGGAAGGCAAGCTGTACCATGGAAATCAGCAGGGTGGAGCTGCTCAAGGTTGTAGGAGATCACTTTCTGTATCTGCATGAACTGGTTGTGAGACATGGAGTCAAAAGGAATCATTTAGAAGCTTTAAGATTTATTGAATGCCCTGCCTGGTTTTGGACTTGCATGGGGTCTGTAGAACCTTTGTTTTGGCAAATTTCTCCCATTTGAAATAGGAACATTTCCCTGTACCCACATTGTGTCTTGGAAGTAACTAACTTGTTTTTTTTTATTTTACCACTCATAGCCAGATGGAAGTTTCCTTATCTCAGATGAGACTATGAACTGCGGACTTTTTAGTTCATGGTGAAATGAGTTAAGACTTTGTGGTACTATTGAAAAGGCATAACTGGTTTTGTAATGTGAAAATACGTGAGATTTGGGAGGGGCCAGCAGAGGAATGATATGGTTGGCTCTGTGTCTCCACCCAAATTTCATCTCAAATTGTAATCCCATAATCCCTACATGTCATGGGCAGGACTGTTCTCATGATAGTGAATTCCCATGTGATCTGATGATTCTATAAGAGTCTTCTTTCCCTTCACTCATTTGCTCTCTTTCATTTGCCATCATTTAAGATGTGCTTCTTCCCCTTCCTTTATGATTATAAGTTTCCTGAGACCTCTTCAGCCCTGTAGAATTGTAAGCCAATTAAACCTGTTTTATTTATAAATTACCCAGTCTTGGAAATGTCTTTATAGCAGTATGAAAATGGACTAATACAGAAGCTGACATCCAGATTTTACAGAATGTATGAAAATGCCTGGATGTCCAGGCTCATGTCTGCTGCAGGAGAAGAGCCCTCATGGTGAACCTCTACTAGGGCAGTGCAGAGGGAAAATGTAGGGTTGTAACCCAAATACAGAGTCCCCAGTGGGGCACTGCTTCCTGGACATGTGCAAAAAGGGCCATTGTCCTCCAGACCCCAGAACGATAGATCCACTGTCAGCCCGCACTGTGCACCTGACAAAAACCACAAGCACTCAATGACAGCCTGTGAAAGCAGCTATGGGGAATGTACCCTGCAGAGTCGCAGAAAAAGTGATGTCCAAGGACTTGTGTCACTGGCCTGGATGTCAGAAATTGAGTCAAAGAATGTTATTTTGGAGCTTTAAGATTCAATGATAGCCCTGCTGGGTTCAAAATCATATGGGGCCTCTAGTTCTTTTTGGGGGGTTGATTTATTCCTTTTGGAATGGTTGTATTTACCTAACACCTGTCCCCCATTGTATCTTAGAAGTAACTAACTTGTTTTCAATTTTAAAGACTTGTAGATGGAAGAGACTTGCCTTGTTTCAGATGAGACTTTGGACTATGAACTTCTGAGTTAATGCTGAAATGAGTTAAGACTTTGGGAACTGTTGTGAAGGGGGGATTGTATTTTGCAATGTGAAAAGGTTATGACATTTGGGAAAGGCAGAATCAGAATAATATGTTTTGGATTTTTGTCCTCACCCAAATACTGTCAAATTTTAATCTTTGATGCTAGAGGAGTAAACTGTTGGGATGTGATTGCATCATGTGGGTGGATTTCCCCCTTGCTGTTGTCAGTGAGTTCTCAATAAATCTGGTTGCTTAAAATTGTGTCACATCTCTCCTCCTTTGCTCTCTTTCTCATGCTCCAGCCGTGTAGAATATGCCTTTTTCTCCTTCACTTTCTGCCATAATTGAAAGTTTTCTGAGGCCTCCAAAGCAAGGTTTCCTGTACAGCCTGCAGAATGGTGAGCCAATTAAACCTCTTTTCTTTATATATGACCCAGTATCAGGTATTTATTTATAGCAATGTGAGAATGAACAAATAAACAATCCTACAAAATGAAATATGCTATTAAATCTCTACACTAAAAGAGTGTGACACCTAGTACATGTTAAAGGTAGCATCTTAAAACATTGAGACCAAGTTAAACTTTTAAGTAAATGGGTCTGGTACAATGAGTAGTTATTTGCAAAAGGATAATATTGAATAAGTAACTCATAGTATATAAGATAAACTATGAAAAAACAGAAATGTCAAGGATAAAATGCTTTCATGCTTAATAAGATGTTAGTGCAGTCTGTTTCATTCTTTATGAAAAAAATATGGCTTAAAATCCAGATGCAATAAAATGCAACATTGAAAAATCCAGGAGGATAAAATAAAATTTTGGCATGGCAAAAACACTATGAACAAAGTTCAAAGTTAAAGACACTTAAGAAACTGCAAGAAAAATCTATGTAACATATTCTATGGAAAGAAAGGATATCATGCCTAATACACATATAAAGTCCAAAAATCTGATATGAAATTAGAAAATAAGCATAAGATAATTATCTATATAGATAATAGGTAGTAAATTGTTCTCACACATATGAGAGAGTGCTGAAACTCACTTAAACATAAACCTTGTACATCTGGATGAGACATCTAAATCTAAGCACCTCCAAATTGAGACAAAAGATTATAATTAAGAGCACAATGTCCTAAGGTAAGGAATAGGCGAATAGAATGACAAAAAGATGGAAGAAATTAGCACAATGCTACCTTATGTCAACTTATTGCCTCTGTGACTTATAATGGGATGTGTGAATTATAATGTGTTGTAAAATGATCATTGAAACTGGAAGAGATTTTTTTGAAATACTGCAATCACAGATGTGTTGTCATGTTGTTGGAGTTTTGGGGTTTAGGGGAGCACTCAGCTTACTCCCTGGTGGGCTCCAGGCTCTTGGTCTCTCACTCTCTCAAGAACGAAAGAAAAGACCACAGTAGGTGTGCTCATAAAGTAAATAACAGCCCCTAAAGAGTGTTTGCAGAAAGTAATTTATTTAGATAGAGAAAAAGAAAAAGGAGAGAGCAAAAGAAAAGAGAGAGAAAGGCTTCCATGAAGAGTGTGGAAGGGGACACCAGAAGGGAAATCTGCCCGGATGAGGGACTTTTAACCTGGGAGGAATTCCCACCTTCTCCAAGTTTCCTGGCCAATGAAAAGAGTTCCTTTAAACTTCCAGTGGAGTGATTGACTTTTGAACTTTTCCCCTGTTCATGAAAATTAAAACAGGAACCATTAAATCTCCCAAATGGAGAGGCATGGAAGGGGGTCACGGTGCTGGGAAGTTCTTGCCTTTGAAACTACACCCCCCTCATGAACCAGAAAGAGAACACATTCCCTTATTCCCCCCTCTGAACAGGAAAGTTCAACTTCTGTGGGAACATGGGCTTTGATTGCTCTTTCTTTCTACTGAAATGGGGTATAGAAGGGGCCCTGCAGTTGAGGTTTCCTCCAGAGGGGAGCCTTTCAGGGGTGCAAGGTGGATCCTGAGGTCCACAATAGAGCTCACAAGCCAAAGACATTCGGGATTCCAGTGGCAGGATTACATGTGACCTTATGGTTCTAGAAGAAACGAATGTGACAATGTGGTTAGAGATGAGAAGACCGGAGGCCAACAACAGAATGGTTACAAATGAGCCTAAGGGAGAATAGAGCCAGGACAGTCAGTTGTTAAACAAGCTTCATGATACTGTTTCTTGTAGGTCTTTAGCCCTGTGTTTGATTGATTCCTGAGTTCTTTAACTATGTTTAAAGCAACGCTTAACTGGTTTACAAAGTAGCAGCATTTTTCCTAGAAAGAGACAGGTTCCCTTCCCACTATGAAAAGGATATTCGAAGTTTGAGAGTTATTTTGATTGGGCCAACTTCTCCTACTACCTGTAGGGGGCAGAGTTGGGGCATCCGGGTACCTGAGATGTCCTGGCCATTTTGGCCCTCGCTAGCTCCTGCTAGGGTACGGGAGCTGAGGAGCCCAGGTTGTCATTGGTGGAGGTAGTTGCCACAGGGAGTCCCACATATAGAGGTAGTTTTGAGGAAGGCTGAATAGGGTATGGAGTACAGGCCTGATAGATCTGAGACTTATTCCTTGGGGAAAAGAAAAGTTGCACATAGGGGACCTCAAACCATTTTTACAATACAGGTCTAATTGAAGAATAGTGTCATAATTTATACTTCCCTTGGAGGCCAGGTTTTTCCACTTGGCAGGGGATAATTTGGCCATGCTGTTTTCAGAGAAAAATGAGCTGCTGCTTCTTCAAAGATCATGTGTCAAATTGATTCCAATTATTCAGTATACACTTTAATGGGGACTTGATCTTGGGAAGATTGGCACCCATCTGAAATCGAACACAAGGAATGCCAGCATTCCCGGTTAATGTTAAAGATGCTGGACCTGAGGTGTCCCTCAGGTAAGATACTGGTAATGGAGTGTCCTCCAGTCAGTATCTCGAAATTTCAGTGCCCAAGGTGCGTGATCATTTTTTGGGGGGGACCTCCCATGTACTGGATTCGAATCATGCCTACCAGCGTCACAGGACACTAACACTCACTGTCCGTATGCCTCCACTGATCACTATAGAGGCATGAAGGGCTGCTGGGTTGAGTGGTTCATACCAGTGAGCCCTTGATGAGGCCAGTGAGACTCAGGAGATGGGTACCAATATTTCCCAGCAAAAGACCAATTTACACAGGTCAGTTTATAAAACTGCCACAGACGGTAAACTTCTAGGGAGGGGCCATTAGAACACAGTTCAAAGAAGGCTGACCACATGGCTGAGGCTGGAATAATACCCGCAGGGCCTGGGCCTTCTTTTCTAACCCATTTTCCATTGTAAGAAACGCCCTTAGGGATGGGAGGCCTGCCATTAACTATTTGGGCACTTGAACCATGTAAATGCTAAGCACAGAGCTGAGCATTAAAAAATATTTCTCTAACTTGCATGCACCTTACCTTTGTGAAAGCTGAATTACTATCCCAAATATATAGAAAACGTAACAGAAACAGACATGGAGAGTAGCAAATTAAGTTATTCAAGTCCAAGCAGATAGTATGCAACAAATGTGATATTTGAATTCCAGTCAATCTGAACCCAAATTTCTTGTTATTTTTTGTTAACAATTTAACTATTCAACACTAATTCTAGGTCCCAAACTGTATTTTTTTCAGTGTACCATACAATAAATAAACATGTCCTTGATTCTTAGCTGTACAACCACATTATTTTCTTCAAAATGTGGCATAGCACTTAACTGATAACCATATTGAATCCATCAGTGATCAGATGGGCAGTGGTTATTTATTTTTCCTCTCCTAGGTAGGTATTGCTTGGGATATTAAGTAGGTGATAAGGACTGTAAGAGACTGAACTGGGTGTGAAGGTAGTTGTGAACTGACTTTGGAACAACCTGGTGTGGATTCAAAAAATAAATGGGAATGACTACTGTTTTAGTATTTTAACTGATGCTATAACAAAATACATGAGACTGTGTAATTTATAAAGAACAGAAATTGTATTTGTTATGGTTCTGAAGACCAGGACGTCCAAGATCAAGATGCTGGCAGGTTTGCTTGTCTGGAAGCTGCTCCCTGCTTCCCAAATTGCACCTTGTTGCTGTATCCTCTCAGAGGAGGATGCTGTGTCCTTCCATTGTACAAGACAGAAGGACAAACCAGCTGAATGCTTCAGGAAGCATATTTTATAAGGATCTTAATTCCATTTATGAGGTAGGAGCCCTTATGGCATGATTACCTTTGAAAGCCCCACTTCTTAATACAATCACATTGGCCATAGAATTTCAGTACCTGATATTTGGAGGGCACACACTTAAACCAAATCAACTGCAGTAGAGAGCAAAACAGAAGATGAGCCAAGCAGAAAGTAAATACAAAATATCAAACCAAATGCTCTAATGTTAAGATGGAAATCAAGTGGTAGGTTATGATTTGGAAACTAGACATCAAAACTATTAAATAAATTTTGTATAAGATGTTTTATGTGGTGTCAATGTAGATATAGGGACGTTCTCTGCATCTCTAAAACTTACCTAAGTAGAATGAGAGCTATTAAAGGGTTCACACCAGTTTTTCAAATGACAGCCATAAAGTGCAACATTAAAAATTGTCTCATGCAAACTCCTTGATGTTAGGGGTAAGGAAATTGGGACTCAGAGAGGTTAAAGTGATTTACACCAAGTTACATAACTGTTTTATGGCAGAGACTTTACTATATAAAATTTTAATATCACATGTGAAAAATGTCATTATAAAAATGACCTGTTTATTTATTATAAAAATCAGTTATGGAATATGAAAGTGTGCTAAAGAAGAAAAAGTCACCCTTCACAGCTTAGTGAAGAGATTTCATTAAAAATATTGTGACAATTCAAATTATGTATTAGAAACTCAGAAACAAAACGTTATGTCCACAAATTCAGAATTCTTTCTGTTCATGCATATTTGATTTCTCATAAGAAAGAATGGTATTTCTTCAATTATAGAGGTCTGAGGTCAAATGTGTTTGAAAAATAAAATATTTTATATAAATTGTTTGGTTTGGATGTGATGTGTGTCCCTTCCAAATTTCATGTAGAAGTGTGATCCTTGGTGTTGGAGCTGGGGCCTGTGAGAGGTGTGTAGGTCATGGAGGCAGATTCTTCATGAATGTCTTGGTGCCATCCTTGTACGAATGAGTGAGTTCTCTTTCTGAATTTATACAAGTCAGGTTGTTGAAAGAGTGCTGCGCCTCCACCCTTCCTCTTGTTTACTCTCTCAGCCTGTGATATGCTGACTTCCTTCACCTTCTACCATGATTATAAGCTTTTTGAGGCCCTCACCAAAAGCTGAACTCATGCTGTACATCCTGCAAAATCATAAGCCAAATTAAACCTATTTTCTCTATAAATGCTTTTATAGGTATTCCTGCATAGCCTCAGGTATTCCATTATAGCAATACAGAAATTGATTAATATAACAACGCTCTTGGAGATTCACAATATTTATCAATGCAGTAAAGCATTTGCATTGTCCAGCAGTGAAAACGTGTATTTTACTTTGTATAGCCCATTGTTTCCCAAATATACTTGAACATGAAACATATTTTTCATAACACACTTTATATAATTTCACTAAATAATCACATGAATAAAAAACAATCAATCCCATTTTTATCATTATGCAATTATTTGTTACCTGTGTCAGTTTCCATCTGAATAATGCAGGTCTAAAATCTGAAGAAATTAATTTTTCTAATTTGTTTAAACTTGTCTTAAGGCATTTAGCAGTCAGTTTTGAACCATGATTTTTAAAAAGCTATGTATGATTTCTGTTATAATTTTTTTTACCAATTTTTATTTCCTGCATATATTATATACTTCACTGCCAAGCACACATTAGTACATAATAGTAACTGAATAAATAAATTGCATGTGTTTTCTTAGGTCATTCTATTTTCCCTTCTTCCTTAAAATTTTTAATTATTATTTTAATAGTTTTTTGCTAGTGTACAAATTATTCTTTCAGTACAGTTTTTACCCATAATTTTCCACTTATATTATTTTGCTTCATTGAAATGATAAAGTCTAAAGCAACTTAATACTTAAGATCATAGAGGAGGACGATGTTTTATCTGGGGAAGCCAAAAATAATTCATTTTGTCCTTCACTTAGAAGTTGTTCTCAAAGACGCCAATCATTATTTTTCTTCATCAATTCATTGTAGGTCTAGTAACTTGAAACACATATTCCAATGATTTTTTTGCTTTAATATACCTATCACATGAATGTGAATCTTTACAAATCATATGTAAGTGATCACAACTTAAATAAAACACTTATATTTAAAAGGTCTTTTTTGAGTAGAAGTGCAATTTTTGACTTTAAATATAGGCTTGCTCTTCATAGAAAATCTTTTTCTCTTGAAACTTTATTTTCTATAGTCTTTCAAAATATAAATGTTTTAAATCAAAACACATAAGATATTCTGATATTGGTGATAAAAATAACAGATACACATAACCTAAAATGTTCAATATTTGATCAGCTTTTACAAAATAAACATTTAATAGTTGGAAAATAATATTGCATATCTACACTGAGCATTTAGCCACATAGCTAAACGACTACCACAAAATAGTATACATTGCTATATAAACAGTTTCCCAACTCTGCAGTAGCTTAGAAACAGAAAATCACATTCATTAAGTGCTCAGTCTCTGGGACCAAATCCTGGGGCCAAATCCTGGCTGTGGAACTCACTGTGTGACTCACCAATTACGTGTAGTTACTTTATGCTATACTATATGTATTATAGTTTATTCATTTAGTATTTATAAAGTAGAAATATAAATTTGCCTACCTAGTAGATTTCTGAGAGTTAAGTCAGTTGATACTTGTGGAAGAATTCGATTAATGCCTGGCACATAGCTATTTCATAATACATCACCTTAGATGATGGACTATCACCCAGAAAGTGCGGGAAATATTCTGAAAATAAAAAGGCTCCATTTAGAACCTAGTGTTTCTCCATCTCTCCTTTATATCTCCCTCCTTTGTGCCTTTTCCTTAATATTCTACTCTTTCTCATGTTTATTGGTTTTCCTTTCTTGTTATCTTGAAATTATCACATTAGAAAATAAATCACTAGTAAAGTAAATAATTAGAGTAAATGATAACAAAGGAAAGCTTTTATAATTTGAAAATAAATATGCTATACAGTCTAAAAATTAATCAGGCTGGGAAGCAATATTAAATTAATCAAACAGATGGTAATGAAGACAGTATTCATAGCCCATTGTGAATAGTGACACAGAAAATGACTCAGACATCAAGTAATGGAAATAACAGTTATACTTGATAGGTTAAGGCAGCTAGACATGAGCTTCAGTGCAATTAAACAGAGAAGAGCAACATTATTCAAAATCTGTATACTTAAAATTTGTATAATATTTGGAAAAGAAAAGTAGGAAAGAAAATTATACTAGAAATATTTGTGAAAAATATAGTTATTTAATCAAAAGACAATTTAAATATGGTTTATTGGCAAATTTGGAAATCCTACAGCAGTCTCCTCTTATCAGAGCAGGATATGTTCCGTGGCATTATGAGGATACTTGAATCCTCAGATGGTACCAAACTCTGTATACATTACATTTTTTTCCCCACACATGCATACCTTTGATACAGTTCAATTTATTACCTACACCCAGTAAGAGACTGACAACAATAACTAATAATAAAATATACTATAATAAAAGTGATTGAGAAATTATGAATTGATAATTTCTGATATTTTCCATTTAATAATTTTAAATTGAGATTGACCACAAGTTACTGAAGTTTTAAAAAGTAAAACTGTGGTTTAGCAGTAACTACTGTACATATTGGAAATTTTCTCCATAATATCTCATTTGAATAACACGATTGTTACTGTAATAATGTTTATACTACAAATGCAGGATAAATTAGTGTGCAGTATATATTACAAAAGAGTAACTTGGAAACTAACAAGGATATGATGGTATAATAACAAAAATAATACATACTGGATTTTAAAGTATAAAAATATAAAATATTCATAGTTCTTTTTTGATTGTGTGTTAAACTGAAAATATGTGTGATATATTGGGTTAAATAAAATGCTACTAATTTTAATATTATTTGTATTTATTTTACTTTATAAAGATGAGGGCAACAAAAAACCTTAATCACATAGGTAACTCTCATTATATTTCTACTGGGCAGAGCTAATGGAGATGGTGGTTTTAAAACAATGATATATTCCTTTGTACTTTTGAAAAAAGTGAAAATGAATATTTTCTTATGACAGAATTCAAAACTTGACAATAACAATTAAGAAATCAATCAAGCCTGCAACATAATATTAAGAGCTCAATAAGTTAATTTTTACATTTTATTGCATCAATATTTATGTATATTGTAATAACTGTAAACAACTTAGACTTGAATATTATCTCTATCACTTCCTAGATCTCTAGGATCTTTAACCTTTTACTTTAAGCCAATGCTTTTCATCATCTAACAAAGAAACCACCTTTCTTATATTATATGATTGCAGGTTGAGAGTTTTAAATAATAATCCATATTTAGGCAACAGTAGGAAATATTATCATTAGCTGTTATTGTTGTAGTTGAAATTGATAGAAACTTTGGAATTTTCTTTGCTTGTATGAGTATGTGGATTGGCTGGCAGGTGTATTTATGCCCTTCTGCTGTCTCCATCAACAATGTTATAAAAGGCATAGCAGGGAAATCACCAGCTAGAGCATGAAAGTAAAGCTATTTTACATTCATCTTCCCTTCAGGAAGAAATATTGAAATGTCAGTTGGTGCACTGCCTGACACACTGTGAAATCATTTACTTTCCATTGGGATTATGAGACCTGATGATGCGCTGCCTATTTTGAACATGACTTCACTGAGAGAGCTGCTGCAACATGGCCATCTGTTTGGGTATCTCAGCTGAGATGTATTTCAAAGTATATCTTCCTTTTTCTCCATTTCTCAGCACAGGCATTTAAAATCCATAAATCAATATTTGAAAAGTATTTTTCTCAAAGCATCTGAATCAAGAGAGCAGTGGATTTAGATTCAGGAGACCTTGTTTCTTATGTATATATACACATACATTTATATATGTGTATATATATATATATATATGTATATGTATATATATGTGTATATATATATATTGCACTCTAGGTTCTGGGGTACATGTGCAGAACATGCAGGATTGTTGCATAGGTACATACAGGGCAATGTGGTTTGCTGCCTCCATCCCACCATCACCTATATATGGCATTTTTCCCCATGTTATCTCTCCCCAACCTCCTTACCCCCAGCCGTCCCTCCCCTGTTCCCCCTCAACAGACCCCAGTGTGTGATGCTTCCCTCCCTGTGTCTATGAGTTCTCATTGTTCAACACTCACCCATGTGTGAGAACATGTGGTGTTTGGCTTTCTGTTCTTGGTTCCATTTGCTGAGAATGATGGTTTCCAGATTCATTCATGTCCTTACAAAGGACACCAACTCATCATTTTTTATGACTGCATAGTATTCCATGGTGTATATGTGCCACATTTTTCTTGTCCAGTCTATCATTGATGGGCATTTCAGTTAGTTCCAGGTCTTTGCTATAGTAAACAGTGCCGCAATGAACATATGTGTGCATGTGTCTTTATAATAGAACCATTAATAATCCTTTGGATATATACCCAGTAATGGGATTGATGGGTCAAATGGAATTTCTATTTCTAGGTCCTTGAAGAATTGCCACACTGTCTTCCACGGTGGTTGAACTAATTTATACCCCAACCAACAGTGTAAAAGTGTTCCAATTCCTTCACATTCTCTCCAGCATCTGTTGTCTCCACATTTTGTAATGATCGCCATTCTAACTGGCAAGAGTTGGTATCTCAATGTGGTTTTGATTTTCTTTTCCTTAATGACCAGTGATGATGAGCATTTTTTTATGTTTGTTGGCCTCACTTTTGAATGTATGTGTATTTTTTTTTTTTTTTTACTGGTAAATCTGTTTTAGTTCTTTGTAGAGTCTGGATATTAGCCCTTTATCAGATGAGTAGATTGCCAAAATTTTTTTCCATTCTGTTGATTGCTGGTTCACTATAATAATTATTTTTTTGCTGTATACAAGCTCTAAAGTTTAATTAGATCCAATTTGTTTATTTTGGTTTTTGTTGCCAATGCTTTTGGTGTTTTAGTCATAAAGTCCTTGCCTATGCCTATGTATTGAATGGTTTTGTCTAGGTTTTCTTCTAGGTTTTTATGGCATTAGGTATTATGTTTAAGTCTTTAATTCATCTGGAGTTAATTTTAATATAAGATATCAGGAAGGGGTCCAGTTTCTGCTTTATGCACATGGCTAGCCAGCTTTTCCAACACCATTTATTAAACAGGGAATCCTTTCCCCACTGCTTGTTTTTGTGAGGATTGTCAAAGATCAGATAGTTGTAGATGTGTGGCATTGCCTCCAAGGACTCTGTTCTGTTTCATTGATCTATATCTCTGTTTTGGAACCAATACTATGCTGTTTTATTTCTGTAGCCTTGTGGTATAGTTTGAAGTCAGGTAGTGTGATGCCTACAGCTTTGTTCTTTTTGCTTAGGATTGTCTTTGCTATGTGAGCTCTCTTTTCAGTTGGGAAAGGAGGAAGTCATATTGTTTCTACCTGAGGATGACATGATTGTGTATTTAGAAGACCCTATTGTCTCAGCCCCAAATCTCCTGAAACAGATAAGCAACTTCAGCAAAGTCTCAGCATACAAAATCAATGTGCAGAAATCACTAGCATTCCTTTTTTTTCAGTGGGACGGGAGAATTGCAAGGAATTAGGTGTTTAGAGGAATGTATTGAGTAGAGGTCAGGAACTAGGATGCTGAAAAGTAAAAAAAAGGAGGGAAGGAGAGGAAGAAAGAGGAAGAAAAAGAGGGAGAGATAACAGGAATATTGCTTCATTCTAAAAATGGTTATTAATAATGGCAGATCAATATTTTGTGATTTAAAATGGAGAACTCTATAAATATTTATTGAGTTTACTTGTTCTGGATCTGAGTTGAAGTCCTGGATATCCTTATTAATTTTCTGTCTTGTTGAATCTAAATCTCATTATGGGTCTTATGTATCTGGGTATTAAGATCTCTTATTGTTACATTGATCCTTTTACCACTGTATCTTTGTTGCTTCGAAATCTATTTTATCAAATGTGAGAATTGCAACTCCTGCTTTTGGTTTATTTATTTATTTTTGCTCTCCATTTGGTTGGTAAATTTTTCTCCAACCCTTTATTTTGAGTCTTTGTGTATCTTTGGATACAGTGTTAGGTTTTGGCTGTATCTTTTGATTGGGGGATTTAGTCTATTTAAATTTAGAGTTACTGCCATTTGATGTTAACTGGCTATTTTATCCATTCGTTGATGTAAATTCTTCTTTATGTTGATGCTCTTTACTTTTTGGTATATTTTTAGAAAGGCTCATACTGGTTGTTCCTTTCTATGGATAATGCTTCTAACAAAAGTTCTTGTAAAGCAGGCCCGGTGGTAATAAAATCTCTGAGTACTTGCTTGTTCATAAAAGATTTTATTTTTCCTTCAATTGTGAAGCTTAGTTTGGCAGGATATGAGATTCTAGGCTGAAAGTTCTGTTCTTTAAATATGTTGAATATTGGCCCCCACTCTCTTCTGGCTTGTAGAGTTTCTGCTGAGAGATCTGCTGTAAGTCCAATAGGCTTCCCTTTATGGGTAACCTGGCCTTTCTCTCTGGCTGCCCTTAGTATTTTCTCCTTTGTTTTGATCCTGGTGAATCTAACGATTATGTGCCTTGGGGTTGCTCTTCTTGAGGAATATCTTTCTGGTGTTCTCTGTATTACCTGGGGTTGAATAGTGTCCTGCTTTGCTAGATTGGGAAAATTTTCCTGGATAATATCCTGAAAAGTATTTTCCAGCTTGGATTCATTCTCTCCATCACATTCAGGTACACCAATCAAACTTAGATTGGGTCTTTTCACATAGTCCCATATTTCTTGGAGACTTTGCTCATTCCTTTTCATTCTTTTTTCTCTATTCTTGTCTTGTCGTTTTATTTCACTAAGTTGGTCTTCAACCTCTGATATCCTTTCTTCTGCTTGATTCATTCTGCTATTTAAACTTGTGCATATTTCACTAAGTTGTTGTATTGTATTTTTTAGCTCCTTTAGTTCATTTATATTCCTCTCTATATTGTCTATTCATTTCAGCATTTTGTCAAACCTTTTTTCAAAGTTCTTAGTTTCTTTACATTGGGTTAGAACAAGTTCTTTTATTTCCCAGAAGTTTATCATCTACCTTCTAAAGCCTACTTCAGATAATGGAACACAGTCCTGTTCCTTCAGGGCTTGTTCCGTTGCTGATGAGGAACTGCAATCCCCTGTAGAGGGAGAGGCGTTCTGATTTTGGGTATGCTCAGCCTTCTTAGGCTGTTTTTTTCCCTTTATTATAAATTTATCCATCTGTCATCTTTACAATTACCACCTTTCTAATTAGGTTTCTGAGTCAACGTCCAATTTATTGATTCCCAGTGCTGGGATTCAAGCAACCCACTGCACCAGCCAAAATAGCAGCGATAAGACTGATGGTGCTCTTCTGCCTGGGAATCTCTAGTCTGGCTTCCTTCTTGAGTCTGTAACAAGTGGCTCTGCCTTTCTGGAGCTCCAAACACCGGTCAGTAAGGGAACCAGTCCCGTTTACTCTGCATGAAGAGCTGCCACGCCAAGGCGCTGGCAAAACCGCTGTGCCGGCCACAAGAGTTGCGCTGGCGACCCGTGGGGCTCCTCCACTAGAAATCTGCTGGTCCATGTGTGACAAAAATTTATCTGAAAGTGTGGCATCCTCTCGTTCTCTGAGCTTTCACTGGGAGCTACAATCCTGAGCTGTTAGTGATCAGCCATCTGGGATCTCTTTCCCAAGCATTCCTATACACCAATTACAGACTAAAAGAGAGCCAAATCAAGAACAAACTGCCATTCACAATTGCTCCAAAGAGAACAAAATACCTAGGAATACAACTAACAAAGGATGTAAAGGACCTCTTCAAGGAGAACTACAAACCACTGCTCAAGGAAATAAGATAGGACACAGATGGAAAACATTTCATGCTTATGGTTAGGAAGAATCAATTTTGTGAAAATGTCCATACTGCCCCAAGTAATTTATAGATTAAATGCTATCCCCATCAACCAACCTATGACCCTCTGCACAGAACTGGAAAAATCCACCTTAAACTTCATATGGAACCAAAAGGAGACCTTGTTTATGTTCCTAGCATGGCCACTAATGAGTTCTGTGACTTTACAAGTTCTCCTATCTTTAATTTCTTTTTTCATTTATACATCGAAGAGTTTGAATGGAATATTTCAAAATATTTGTTTGAAATATAATTTTCTAAAATGTTTTATCATTCTTGAAATGAAACCATTGTTATGATTTTTGTGCTATTTTCCTGATACATACCTTTTTCATATCACTGCCACTTAATGATTCATTGAGAAGTTATTTGAAATTCTACTTTTAATATGGTTCTAGGTGTTAGAAAAACAATAAAAACTACAGGCTTATGGATCTTGCAGTCTGGTGGGAGAAAGAAACACTAATCAAATATTTATGCAAGATTATGATTATTTATAAACTGAGCATGGAGTAACATGTTAGAACCCTCTACTGCTTCAGAGGACAGCAGTAAAAGAGACCTTAACTCTGTAAAAGATAAGATCCATGCAGAGGCAAATAAAAGCTGAAGGTAAAACAGGAACACAGGCAAAACCCTGATTTATCACTAGGCATGGGTAAGTATAACCTGCTATTTGAACAATTTGAGCTAATGGTATTTTTAAATAGACTGAAGTTTCCCTCCACCCACCAAACCCCAAAGTAGATTAATTTGATGGAATGATGGGTGTGATGCAATTGCATGGAGGTGGCATCTTAGGGAAGTGATTAGGTCATGAGGGTAGAGCCATCATGAATAGGATTTGTGTCCTCATAAAAGGAACCTCAGAGATCTCCCCACCCTTCCTTCCCTTCAAAGACACTGAAAGATTTATGAACCAGGAAGCAGGCCCTCACAAGACATTAAATCTACCAGTGCCTTGATTTTGGATTTCATAGCCTCCAGAACCATATAAATACTTTTTTTGTTTGTTTGTAAGCCACCCAGCCTATGCTAAGTAATTATAGCAGCCCAATGAACACACGTATATTCATTGAACTACAGCAGTATATAACCAGAGGGATGGTGCCACTTCTCATACTGGGCCATAAATATTTCTCATTAATATTTCTCCAGTCTCTTTCTCCTTCTACTATCTTGAGGGAAATGTGCAATGACCTTAATAAACATGGAAGAAATTTGCTGTGTGGCCTTTTTTTTTTTTTTTTGCTTGTAGCAGTTTTATTCATAATTTTTAAAAACTGAGAATAATATTCTTCAACAGATGAATGAATAAACTGGTACACACATCTGTAATGGAATATTGCTCAGCAATAAAAAGCAGTGTACCACTGATACATATTTAACAACTTGGATGAATATCAGGGCATTATATTGAATGACAGAACCCAGTCACAAAAGTTTATATGGTATAATTCCAATTATATGACATTCTTAAAGTCAAAACTGTAGTTATGGAGATTTCTGTGGTTGCCAGGGTGTATAGGTTGAGGGAGTGTGACTATAAAGTATATAAGGGAGACGTTTTTGGCATGATGAAACTGTTATATATTCCATTTGAAATGGTGATAACAAGAATCTAAACATTTGTTAAAATTCATAAAAGTCTATACCTTAAGAAAGTCAATTTTCACATAGAAACAGTACAAATTTAAAACAAAAATGTATAATAAGTGAAAGATGATGACATAAAATTTCACAAGTATTAGTTTTATTTTTTAAAAGATACATAATAATATGTAGAGGAGCTAAATACCCAGAGAACAGTCTGGATATTTATATTATTCCTTTTCTATATTTTAGGGGGATTTTCTACACCAGAAGTGAATTACTTTTACACAACTATAAAACTTTATCATTTATTTTAATTTTGTAATAATCATGAGTTCAGAGGATCACATTTGGCACATTTGGTTTCCATGATTGTTGCTCTTAAAACTTCACAGGTAAAATGTATTATTTGTATGTTAAAGATTAATTTAATTGCTCTTTGAAATGTCCTGTAAAATATTTAATGGTGGAAAAATTAAAAGTGGTATTTCATGTTTTAAAACATAATAGTATTTAAATAATTACTATATTGTTGAAAGTTTCCAGATAATTTTTAATTACATTTTTTTAAAACTCAGAAATATTTTAAGACTTTTTAACTTATACCTAAACTTAAAATATTCTTTTTCCCTTTTTCCAATTTGAAAATTCCATATACTACAGACAAATAATGGACAGAATAAATTAACTTGAAAAAGACATCTGTTCTGGATCTTTGATGACTAATACCTGTAATGCAGAAGGTAATATGGATGAAACCAGAAACCATCATTCTCAGCAAACTGACACAAGAATGGAAAACCAAACATTGCATGTTCTCACTCATATGTGGGTGTTGAACAACGAGAACACACAGACAAAGGGAGGGAAACATCACACACCAGGGCCTGTAGGGTAGGGAGCAAGGGGAGGAATAGCAGGGGATGGGGGGATTGGGGAGGGATTGCCTTAGGAGAAATATCTACTGTAGATGAGAGAGCAATGTATGCAGCAAACCACCATGATGGCATATGCATACCTATAACAAACCTGCATGATCTTCACATGTACCCAGACTTAAAGTATAATAAATAATTTTGTTTTAAAAAAGGAAATGCAGAGCCATAGGCTCCAGGCCAGATCTACTGAATCAGAATCAACTTTTTAACAGGATCTCCAAATTTATCTATATTTACTTGTATGATCATTGAAATTTAACCTTTTTAATAATCAGGTAACTTGGTATTTTGTATCAATCACAAGCAGTATTATAACATACTAACTAGAAATGCTCAGGGTCTTCTTATTTTTATTAATTTACCAAAAGTTCTTGCAAGCTGTATCATAGTTTTTCTATTATACTTTGAATACTTGGGTGTCTTGAATGCCTTACCTTCTGTGGCCATTTCTTGGCAAAGAAGAATTAATAAATTGAGGGCATCAACTAAACTTTATATAAGCTAGAGATAAATTCTTGTTATGATTCAGCCATTACACATTTTTGTTTGTTATTAAATAGTAGCACTTCCTTAATGAATACAGAAATGTTATTTTGGAACTATGTAATTCTATAGTATACTCATAGGCTATATAGTATTGGATCAGCAATTAGTAGTTTCTAAGATATTGACATTGGAGGTTAGAAAGATGTAGTCTCCCTGTGTACTGGCAATACAATTCTTAAAGCTGTTGCCCTTGATGACTTAAACTGGCTACATGCTTCCTAACTCTGTGGTTCTAAACAATGTAACAACTAAAGTTACACTGTATATTGGTTGGTATTTTCTGCTTTCAGCAAGATATTTTATGAAAAAGATAAATGCAATAAAGAATTAGGAAGCTTACAAAGCAACATAAAAGAAAATATAGAAGCAAAACGTATCCTGATATTTGGAGTCTTTCAAAAGTTAAAAAAAAATCTGGCTCCATCTGGACTATCAACACTTAGATTTGAGCAACAGACTGTTTCAGGAAAACAAAAAATAGCTGCCCTTGTGCAAATTTCAGATTAACTTATTCTAACCTATATAAGCCTATTATTTAAGATGACCTGAAGGCATTCAATCATGTTCAGCATAAGACAGAGAGAGAGAGAGAGAGAGAGAGAGAGAGAGAGAGAGAGAGAGAGAGAGAGAGAGAGAGAGAGAGAGATTAATTTAAGAAACAAATACATAAAGCAGACTTTAGGATTAGAATTATGGTATAATTTTACTTGTGGTTAGATGTTTTCTGGTGCATAAATGAACAGGAGTCAAATAGATTAGATCAACAAATTTTTGAAGGGTTGTTTGTCAAGAAATTAAAGTAGAATTTTAAAAAAAAAACTTTGTTTACTTGTAGCTTAAGTCAAAACTCAGCCTCCGAACTTGAACCAGTAAAATGTGAACTATAGCAACTGGGCTTATCCCAAAGAATGCATGTACTCCAACAACGACTTTAAATATGTGTGCAGAAGATAATGAAAATGAAAGAGTTTCAGAGGATGGAGTTCGGGGTCTTTAGTATGTAGTGTAAACTGTGTTAAACAGAGAATTAGCATTCAGTCATGCTAGAATTGAAAATGGTTCCATTTTAAATTTAATAAAAATATATTATTTCTATGGTCCAATGACTGTTTCCTTTTTTCTTTTTATTTGCTTTTCTATTTTAAAAATATATATTATATTAAATTATAAATTATAATAGTACTGTTATAATAGTATAATATTAGTATAATAGTACAATATAATTAAAAATTTATATTAAATTATTATGTTATAATAGTAGTTATAATAGTATAATAGACAAGTTATAACAGTACTGTATTCATGAAGTATGATGTAATGTTTTGATATATGTATCAAATGTGGAATAATTAAATAGAACTGATTAATCTAATTTTCTATGAGTCTGAATTCTAGCTTGTATATGAGTACAATCTTAGCTTCTATCTTCTATCATTTACCATCACATTATTTTAATTTTTTAGAATCATAATATTTTATATATGTGTCTTTTCTACATAGAGTTGGATTTTTGATATGGTATCCAATCTAAAACTATTTCCCTTTTTCTGAGTTAATTAAGCTAGTGAGTTACTAAGCTACCTTATAGTTTATAATATGTTGATGAATTATGTTTAGAATGTTTTCTTATCTTTATTCATTTTTAAGAATTACTATTCTAGTTTTAGAAGTTAGTTTTCATAATTTTTGTAATACTGTCTCTCCTTTAATTAAATTAACTTCTATTTGGATTATTAGAAAAAATTTTACAGGAAAAACTAAGAACTTTTTTTTTTGTAAGAAAACATTTAATGGTCCATTTTCAAGGCATGGTACATCGAAGTACTGGCAACTCCTGCAGATGTGACTTGCATGATTCCCTGCTATTAGGGAGAATATGCTGTTTCTTTTTTCCCTTTAAGTTTATCCAAATTTTGCTATAGTATTTTTATTTTGTCAGAATAAATACGAATTACATACTATTCTTAAAGTTGTTCCTGCTTTTATAAATGTGTTAATACATTAAACACTGTTTCTATCTGCCTTGTCAGAGGTTAATGGGATATGCTTGTCTTTTATAGATTCATGAGAAAAGACTTTTAAAATAGTATTTTAAGAGTTGTTTATTTATTTATTTAATTTACTACAACTTAGTTATAGATACAGCTTCTGTTAATTGCCAAATATAATGTCACAAAGGTTTTTCCTATGTTTTCTTCTAGGAATTGTATAGTTTAGCTTTAACTCAAAATAGGCCTTTAATCTATTTTGAGCTAATTAATCACATATGGAATGAGGTTAGGTCACAGCTTTACTCTTTTGCATGTGAATATTCCATTTTTTCTTAACATCATTGGCTAAAAATATTTGTCCATTCACCATTAAATAGTATTGGCACTCTTGTCTATAATCATTTGGCCACATATTTTGATGGCCACATATCAAACATTTCTGAGTTTGATAGTCTATTCCATTAGCCTATATTTACACCATACCACACCATTTTGATTACTATAATTTTGTATTAAATTTTAAAATCAGGAAGAATAAGATCTTCTACTTTGTTTTTATTTTTCAATGTTGTTTTGCTCCATCAAACCCTTGAGATATCATATTAATTTTATACTTTTTCTTCCTTCTCCAAAATATATAATTAGAATTTTTATAGGGATTGTGTTGACTCTGTAAGTCACTTTTAATTGTATTAGCATGTTAATATTTAGTCTTTCAAGCTATGAATACATAATATATTTCTACTTAATGCCTTTAATTTTTTAAAAACACAGTTTGTAATTTTCATTGTACAAGGCTTTGGCCTCCTTGGTTAAATTTATTCCCCAATATTTTATTCTTTCTTATGCTAAAGTAAGTGGAATTTTCCTTGTTCGTGTATAAAAATGGAACTGATTTTTGAGTGTTATTTTTGTATTCTCTAACACTGCTAAATTTGTTCATAAGCTCTAACAGTTCTGTTTTATTTTGTTTATTTTGCAGTGGAGTCTTCTGGGATTTCTATATATTAAATTATGTAATCTGTTAAATAGAGATAATTTTACTTATTCTTTACAATTTTGATGCCCTTCATTTATGTTTTTTACCAAATTACTCTATTTAGGACTTCTAGTATTATGTTAAATAGAAGTGTTGATAGTGGGCATCCTTGTCTTATTTGTGATGTTTGAGAAAAAGCTTCAGTATGCCATCACAAAGTATGATGTTAATTGTGGGTGTTTCATATATGACCTTTATTATGTTGAAGTAGTCTATTTTTTCTTAGCTTGCTGAGTGTTTTGTTTTTCCAAAAACGATGGTAAATTTTTTTCAAATGCTTTTTGTACATCAATTTAGATAATAATGTATAATTTTTAAAATTCTATTATTGTGGCTTATTATAATAATTTATTTTCTGATGTTTAACCATTCTGAGATCTAAACCATACTTCTTTTGGTTGTCTAAGCTCTTGAATTAGGTAAGATAGAAATCAATTCCTCAACCATTACAGCCAGTTCAGTACACCAAAGATCAGGTCTGCTCTGTTCTCTCCCAGGTTTGAAGATGTTATCTGAGGACCTGACCTCTGCTTCCCTAAAACACAGTGTGCTAAGGTGTGGGTGGGAAAAGAGAAAGTCAAAATGCCACAGAAATTTCTAGTATTTTAAATATTGTCTTTTGTTTGATTGGACATTTGCTTGGTTGTTGCAGATTTTTGATTTATGGAGCTCCTATAAAGTTATTTCAGCCATGCTAGTTGTTTTTCTAAAAAATGTTTCTGTGGGGGAAACAAGGGATTGACTGAGTGTCTCCAAAGCTTAGGTTGTTGAAAAGTAGTTTTACTGAATCCATGGACATCCCTAACTTCTCTTGAACTTCTTGAGAATATTGCTTCACTTGGTTTACATGCTGTTATATACATCCTCCTAGTTTTTTTCTTTGTAAGTGACTTTGTCTTTTTACTTGGAAGATCAGTGATTTTGGTTATCTATAGTTTCAAGTCTAAAAGACAAAAGTGCCTAAAAGTTAATAATTCTAATTCAATTTTACAAGATATGAGTGTACACTTTCAAAATATTGATTCAGATCATCTTTCTAGAGCCTTTTCTCTCATTGTAATTTCAAATAGTAGTTCTATTTTATTATGATGACTTTCTTCTTCAGGGATTCCAATTATACAGTAGAGGGTCTTTGTTGCCTACATTCTGAATCAATTACATTTGTTCATTATTTTTATCTCTTATTTTGTTGGTGTATCCTTTGGTTTATTCCTTTCCTCAAGTTGCCTTTTTATTGAGTTAAATAACTATCCCTTGAGAATTTTTAGATTCAGTCTTAGTTTATAGATATTTTTGTCTTTCTTAATTTCATGCCTCAGGTCAAGAACTTGGTTTCAAATTTTCTTGTGTATGTGAATCCGTTTTACAGTTTTATTGAGAAATAATCTATGTACTACATAATTCAACAATTTAAAGAGTATGATTGAATGATTTTTAGGATATTCACAGAATTCTGCAACTATCACTATAACCTAAATTTTAAACATATTTTTATCACCCAGAATGAAACCTGTGCCTTTTGTCACACACTTCCCATGCACCTCTCTAGGTCCTGGCACTCACTGATCTACTTTCTGTCTCTGTGGATTTGTCTTTTCTGAACATTTAAAATAAATGAAAACATAAAATATGTTGTCTTTTGTGACTGGCTTCTTTTACTCGGCATGTTATTTTTTAGATCAATTCACATTTCCTGCTTTGGTGCTTACTTCTGGTCCATTTAAATTCTAAGATGTTGACTTTCTGATTCATACCATTCTTTCATTTTTCCCATTGCTTATTTAATGTTATTTAATTTATGTTTGAGAGCTGTATTATAATTTTCCTCTGCTTCATAATTGTTGTTGGTATGTGTTTTCATCTACTAAAAAGTTTTGACACTTTCTGCTTTCTTCTAGTAAATTTAGAGTGGATGCTCTGTGAATTTTTGTGTTTTTAAGTACCTTTTATTTTTCTGAAACTGTAATTATAGTTAATTACATGCAGATGAGGCTGAGTGGTTTCAATGGCTTACTAAAATTGTTATTCAAGCTTACCATATTCTGTTGGTACAATTAAGGAAAGTTTCTTTACTAACTGTTGCCTTTCTCCTGTGTGTGTTTTGAGTATTAGAGAGGTAAAGTTGCTTCTGATGTGATTTTTGTTTGTTTGTTTTGAAGGGTCCATATTTTTCACTGTGTTTTTTCTCTCTCTCTTTTTTCCCCAGCTCCCAAATAATGTCCCCCTTCATGTGGACTCTATCATCCATTGCAAAGTAATACTTTTTCACTTCTTTACCTACATATGTCCTAGTCTTTTCTTTTTAATTCCCTAAGAGGCATTTCTTTTGATGCACAGATACTTAACATGTTTTAATTTTTCTGTTATTCAGAGTGATGCTTTCTCCTTCAAGGATGATGTTTTCTGTGTTTTCCTATTGTTAAGACTGTTGCCAAGTCCTCTGTGTCATGGATATTTTTTCTGCTTCTCCATTTACGAAAGGTCACAAAGTAGGCTTTATTGGTTGTAGATGTTTATGTAAATTGGAGATTTTATAAATTTTTATCTATTATACTTTAGAAATGGGTTATAGCTGACTTTATATATTTTGAATTTGTCTGATAAAATTTCATATTTAGTGGCCAGTCATTATCCTATCTTAAAAATAAGATAACATTTTAAGAAATAGAATATTTTACTTCTTTTCTCTACCGCAAACTGTTAGAATCATTGTGGTGAATAATCTAAATGGCCTTGCCGATTATTATTTTATGTAATTGTCCTGGAGTTTGACAGATTTTAATATGTCAAACAAGAACAGTGTACATTTGAAATAAGTTTTGGAAATAGAGATTACTAGTGTTCATTGGTATCTCTGGTATTGGTTTTCTTGTATAAAAAAGACTAAATTTCTAAGATTTCTCTTAATTAGGTGGGGCCATGTGCATATTTCTGGTCATTAAAATGTGTGTGGAAGAAATGTATGATTTTTAGGCAAACATAGAAAATAAGTCATTAGAAAATTATAGTCTCTCATTCTCCCCTGATAGAAGAATAAGAGAGGCAGCTTTACCTTGTAAGCGGGAAGCCATAAAATGGCAGTGGCTAAAACTACTGCGTGGGTTTACCATATCCTGACAAATATGGTTTAGAGAAAGTTTGGAATAATCTCCTTAGAATATGAACAGGTATCTAGGCACCTGTGTTTCACATACAAAAATTTAACTTTACATACTCAAATAATCATTAAATCATTAACAATTTTAAACTAAGTTCCTTAGAGGAAAAAGCTAGAAGAAAGTCTTCAAACATACTATAATTAGGAAACCAAAAACTTTTCGTATTCCTCTGAAAGTCACATTCATCTATATATAAACTGTCAAATAAAATAGTACACTGTTTAAGGTAGGAAACTGCAACATTTATATCTTAAAAAATAGGCAGCCAGAAGTATTTATATATCAAGTTTGGTTAAAGGAGATATATTGAAAATTGGATGTTTGTGAGGAATAATTTACAAGACTTTTTAGATCTCCAAATTTGTAAAATTACATAAAATATAGAAAATAAATATATAAAATGTATAAAATCTATAAAGCACTCTCATACAAATTATATTTTAGTGAACATTTTAATTTTTAAAAGGGTAACATCCCAAATATCACTGTTAATTTAAGTTTAATTTATTTTGATATTAAATTTTTTTCTACTAGAATTAAGTATATTCTATAGTTTATATATCATTATAGTAATGTTAATTATAAACTTAAGCTAAATTGGCAAAGCTAAAATGGTAACAGTAAATGATTGTGATTGATGCTGTCATATATGTGTGTGCTACAAACAGCATGAATGTATATTTAGAAACATGTTTTTCCATTACCGAACATTTTAATTCTAACTGAAATGTGTTATGCTGTATTATGAAATGTATTATGTATTATGGCTAGTCTCTTTGTGTTTTCTGCCTTGGTAGGGAATACTTTCTCAGTTATGTATTCCACTATTGCCTCCTTTCCTATTAACTTCACATTATGCAAATGAAACTGCTTCTTAAAATTCTTGAACTAATCCTTGCTCATAAAATTGGTTGCTTCAAATGCTGTGCTGGTAACTTTGGTACCTGTGATTGTAAGGAAACATTTGTATTTTTACGGGCTTCTGGCATCTTTCTAAATTGTGTTTCCACCAATAATAACGTTTCCTATGCACATCTTCATAACACATTAATTATTTTTTAACTGCCACGAGTTATTCTCTCTTAAACTATGAATAACATTTTTAATAACTCAAAAACTGTATGAAATAAATTTTATCTTTATTTCTATATGGATATTGTAGAGTTAGCTGGGTCACAGTCAAATTCATCAAAACCTTCTATATTCTAGTTAAGATTTGCTGACATAGCTTCATTTTCAGATCTTACAAGAAGGATTATCTTGGTTTTCTAGATGATTCTCAGTGAGACACAGTGTTATTTATTATTTTTATTTTAAACTTAGAGTACTAGATATAGGATATTGATTTGACATGAGTTAAGCTGTACTGAAACATAGGTGTTCATATTTACTAAGTTAACAAAACAATCCTACAATAGAGCCTCAAGCGTTCCACAAAATCTACAAACACAAATATCACATATTATACACACATGAGCACATAAATATACACATAAATCATAGAATTCCTCAGTCTTTACTCAATACAAAAATAGTTGTTTTTTATTTCCCTGAATACCAAATAACAAGAGAAAAAATCAATATTCATCAACAGATAATTAGATAAAGAAACTTAGTATATCTCTTATGGATACTACTCAGCCACAAAAAGAATGAAATCGTGTCTTTTGTAACAACATGAATGGAACCGGAGGCCATGATCCTAGCTGAAATAACTTACAAGGAAAAGTCAAATACCACATGTTCTCATTTATAAAGTGGGAGCTAAGCAATGGGGACAAATGGGCATCTAGACTTCTACAGGGGAATAATAGACATTGGCAACTACAAAATGATAAACATTGGAGACTACAAAATATAGGAAGGTGAGGGAAAGTGAGGGTTGAAAAATTACTTAATAGATACAGTGTTGACTATTTCAGTCATGGGTATACTAAAAGCCCGGACTTCACCAGTATGCAACATACATGTGAAAGAAAGCTGCTCCTGTACCTCCTTAATATAATAAAATAAATAAATAATAAAAATTTCACTGAATATCAAGAACATAGTATACGTGCACCTAACAGAGTCTTTTAATACATGTTTGATAAATTTTAAAGTATTCTCCAGCCCTCTAGCAGAGAGGAGTGAACTGGTAGGAATTTGTTTCTATTTTTTGTCCTCAAGCCATGGTGAACAAAATGTAGTGTCTTTTGCCTAATTATGTATTTGTTTTACATGAAGAAAAGGATATACAATAATTACTTAAAAATGAAATACATTTTACTGTAACAGCAAAAGTACTGCCAATTGGTAATGCATTTGGGTTACATATTACTAAGATATTGATTAAAAAGGGAGAGTTGTCTTTCCCCACTAGTCACCAATGAGGTGGTTACATAATTCACAATTTATTAAAGAATACAATTTTTCATTTATTTCAAACATTGTTTTATTCTAAAAAACAGGAGTAGCAATATCTTTAAATTTCTTAGAGTGAAAATTATGTCTGTTAAAGTTTTTAACCATACATTTTATTTCAGGCTCTCTTCTCATGATAAATAGCTGACAAAGAGTAGATTTGAATGTTACATTTTGCATTCAAATCTTTTCAAACACATTTAATTAAGCTATTTTTAATGTCTGGTATCAGTAAGTATACTTCAAAGAGTCATATCAGACTCTCCTGATGAGATTTCTAAATTTTTTATCTTGGGGAGGATAGTCAATGAGTATCTATATCACCCTTTAGGGGTTTGCAATTCCTTTTCTGAATTTAATATGCTAACAACTCCACTAACCATGAACTACACCAAAACATTTCTAAATGTACATGATAATATGAATTAATAGATTCCTGAATATTTTTGTCATTCACATGACGATTTGTCCCTGAAGTTACTTTATCAATTTATCAAAAATTTTGATAAAAATAGATTACAGATTTGGTTTTTGACAGTCATTCTGTAATCTAGACCAGTGGTTCTCAAGTATAACTTGTTTCAGAATTATGTGAATAGCTTTATAAATATTCATATGTTAGCCTGATCTCTTGTGGTTGTTACTCAGCAGTTTGGGAGCTGCATCACAATATTTTATAAGCTTCCCCAAATGATTAGCTTGAATGCCAGCATTTGGGAAACTTTGCTCCAAACTAAATTCTCACCATTGGAGTACCATACCTAGAATCAAAAGGAGAATCAGCATATCTAAGTAGCATAGGTTTTCTTTTTGTTAAAAAAGCCACATATCTATGTGAATATATATAAGAATATTATATGATATACAGTATACAAATATATGTGGGCATATATATGTATTATATAATATACATGTGTTTTATATATATGTGTATATCTATTACATATGTATATATACACACAGACATCAGATTTTATTTTCCTTTGCTCCATGAGCCACCTGCTTTAGAGTTTTAGAATTTTACAGTATGAACAATAAGCTGTTTCCAACCACTTGTTTTTCCCATGCAAAATCAAGAGGTTTGGGTGGGGCCAAGAATCTTCATGTATAACACAGTCCCCAGATAAATACTTACAACTTGAGTCTCCAGTAATGAGTAGGACAATGAAAAATGTCATTTGTTTATTGAGTGAATATTTTTACTACCTATTATTTTAAGATTTCTCTTGATTTCTCAAAACAGAAGATTCAATTATCCTATATCGTATCTCCATACTCTATATGGTTAGGCTTTGTGTTTCCACCAAAATAACATCTTGAATTGTAATCCCCATAATCCCACATGTCAAGGGAGAGAACAGTGGAGATAATTGAATCATGGGGGTAGTTTCCCTTATGCTGTTCTCTCATGATAGTGAGTGAGTTCTCATGAGACCTGATGGTTTTATAAGGGCCTCTTTTCTCCTTCACTCTGCGCTTCTCCTTCCTGCCTCCTTGTGAAGAAAGTGCCTTGCTTCACCTTCACTTTCTGCCGTGATTGTAACTTTCCTGATGCTTCCCTAGTTGTGCTGAACTGTGAATCAATTAAACGTCTATTCTTCACTAATTATCCAGTCTCAGGCAGTATTTTATGGCAGTATGAAAATGGACTGAGACTTGACTATGACTTTTCAAAAAAAAGTGGAAGACATGCCACACATATTATTCTAAAGGCTATGTTAAGGCCCACATAATTCAACAGAGTACATGTTTTCTGTAAGACCAGGCTCTCTTTCCAAGTGAAGAAAGAAAAAGAGACAGGAAATAATCACACACTTACGTATACCATATGCTTCTTCACATTTTTAATCTTTCCACAACTGTTTTAATTAAGCAGTTTTTTTGAGTAACTTGACCAAGTTCATGGAGTCAATACAAATTTAGGTCTTCCTAATGTCAAATTTCATTAATTTTTATTATAGATCGTCCAAAAATGTGGTGAAACAGTGGAAGAGAATGGAAACTCTTTAGTTAAGACACTAGATAATGTTGGGTTCAATTCATTATTTGGTCATTCTCTTGGTAAGACTAGTGCTGCAAATATCTGGAATTCTGATTATTGATAACATTAAAATCTGCAGCTATTATGTTTTGTAAAGTATATCCCTGATCAATATGCAATGTTATCAGGATTATTTTAATGTTGTTCTATGTTCCCAATTTCTTAGAATATTGAAATAAAAATTAAATATTATTAATTTTTTCAAGGCAGGAATCCAATAGGACCCAATATATCAAACACTTTTATTTCTCCCAACTTTTATTTTAGATTCAGAGAGTATATGCCCAGGTTTGTCACAGGGGATAATGGTGTGCCACCAGGGTTTGGGGTACAAATGATTTTGTCACCCAGGTAATGAGCTTAATACCAGATAGTTGTATTTTATCCTTATTCTCCACCCACCCTCCAAGTAAATTTTAGTGTCTACTCTTCTCTTTGTTTCCATGTATAGTCAATGTTTAATTCCCACTTATAAATGAGACTCTGTGTTATTTGGTGTTTTTTTATGCATGTGTTATTTCACTTAGCATAATCACCTTCAGCTTCATCTAGATTGCTGCAGAGGATAAGACTTCCTTCTTTTTTTATAGCTCTGTAGTATTCTGTGATGTGTTTGTGCCACATTTTCTTTATCCAGTCCACCATTAATGACATTTTAAGTTGATTTCCTGTATTTGCTATTGTAAAACAAAATGTGCTGCAATGAACACACACATGCATGTGTCTTTATGGTAATATGATTTATATTCCTTTAGGTATATACCTAGTAATAGGATTGTTCGGTCAAATGGTTATTCTGTTTTAAATTCTTTGACAAATATCCAAACTACTTTACACAGTAGCTGAACTAATTTACCTTCCCACCAGCAATGTATAAGCTTTCCCTTTTCTCTGGACCTCACCAACATCTGTTGTTTTTTGGCTAAAAATGGCTTTTTGACTGATGTTGAACATTTTTTCATGTGCTTGTTCTGTGTGTGTTTTATTTTTGAGAAGTATCTGTTCATGTCCTTTGCCCATTTTTTAATGGGATTTTTTTTTCTGCTGATTTGTTTAAGTTCCTTATAGATTCTGAATATTAGGCCACTGCTGGCTGTTTAGTCAACCCACACAATGGGAGAGAATGTTTACGAACTGTGCTACTATCTTAATAGTTTCTTTTACTGTGCAGAATTGGGTCCCACTTGCTAAATTTTGTTTCTGTTGCAATTGTTGTTAGCATCTTCATCATGAAACCTTTGCCAGGGGCTATGCTCAGAATGGTATTTCCTAGGTTTTATAATTTTAAGTTGTATGTTTAAGTCTTTAATCCACCCTGAGTTGAGTTTTGCACATAGTGAAAGAAGAGGTCCAGTTTCAATCTTCTGCATATGGCTAGCCAGTTATTTCAGCATCGTCTATTAGACAGGAAGTCCTTTCTCCATTGCTTGTGATTCTCAACTTTGTCAAAGATACAATGGTTGTAGATTTGAAGCTTTATTTCTCAGTTCCCTAACTTGATCCATTGGTCTATGAGTCTGGTTTTCTACCAATACCATGCAGTTTTGGATTGGTTGCTGTAAGCGTCTAGTATAGTTTGAATTTGGATAGTGTGATATATCCATTTTTGTTCTTTTTGAGTAGGATTGCCTTGGCTATTTGAGCTCTTTTTTGATTCCATATGAATTTCAGAATAGTCTTTTTTCTAATTCTGTGCAAACTGACATTAGTAGTTTGATTGGAATAGCATTGAATCTCTTAAGAAAGTATGGTCATTTTAACAATATTGATTCTCTCCATGAGCATGGAATATTTTTCTTTAAAAAAAATTTATTTATTATACTTTAAGTTCTGGGGTATATGGGCAGATCATACAGGTTTGTTACATAGGTATATACATGCCATGGTGGCGGTTTGCTGAATCCATCACCTTGTCATCTACATTATGTATTTCTCCTAATGCTATCCTTTTTTTTCTATTTGTTTGTATCATTGCATTTCTTTCAGCACTCTTTTGTAATTCTCATTGCAGAGATCTTTTACCTTCCTGGTTCACTGTATTGTTAGATATCTCATTCTTTTTCTGGCTATTGTGAGTGGAATTTATTTGGCTCAAGCTAGAATGTTATTGGTGTATAAAACCACTACTAATTTTTTGTATGTTGACTTTGTATCCTAAAACTTTACTAAAGTAATTGGTGAATTCTAGGTGCCTTTGAGCAGAGACTATGAGGTTTGTTAGGTATAAAATAATATCATCTGCAAAGAGAAATAATTCAACTTCTCTTCCTATTTGACCACCTTTTATTTCATTCTCTTGTCTGATTGCTCTGGCTTGGACTTCCAGGACCATGTTGAATAGAGGTGGTAAGAATGAGCATTTTTGTCTTTTTTCCAGCAGTTAATGGTAGTACTTCCAGCTTTTGCCTGTTCAGTATGATGCTGGCTGTGAGTTTGTCATAGACAGCTCTTATTATTTTGAGGTATATTCCCACAATCTTTAGTTTGTTAAAGATTTTTAACAAGAGGGGATGTTGAATTTTTTCAAGAATGTGTTCTACATCTATTGAGATAAATCATGTGGTTTTTCCTTTAATTTTGTTTATGCGATGAATAATTTATTAATTTGCATATGTTGAAACACTCTTACTAGGAATAAATTCTACTTGACTGTGGTGAATTAATTTTTGATTTGACTAGATATTATTTTGTTCGGAATTTTTGTGTCTATGTTTACCAGGGATATTTCCACAAAGGTTTATTTATTTTTTTATTGTGTCTCTGCCAGGTTTTGAAGTCAGAATGGTGTTGGATCCTCCCCTCTGATATTTTTCAAATATTTCCTTTAGGATTTGTACCAGCTCTCCTTTATATGTCTGGTAGATTTCAGCTGTGAATCCACCTGGTCCAGGGCTTTTTCTGGGTGATGGAATTTTTATTACTGACTTAATTTCTGAACTTGCTATTGGTTTGTTCAGGTATTCAGTGTCTTCCTGGTTCAATATTGGGAAGCTGTAAGTTTCCAGAAATTTATTTATTTATTCTAGGCTTTCTGGTTTATATGCATGGAAGTGTTTGTAATTGTCACTAAGGTTTTTTTGGTATTTCTGTGAGGTTGATAGAAATGTCTCATTTGTTATTTCTGATTGTGTTTAAGACTTCTTTTTATTAGTCTAGTTAGTGATCTGTCAATCTTATTTATTCTTTTAAAAAACAAAAGTCTTTGTTTCTTTTTTAAATCATTTTTATGTATTTTTGGGTCTAAATTCCATTCAGTTTCACTCTGAGTTTTGTTATTTCTTTTCTTTTGGTAGCTTCAGGGTTTGTCGATCTTGTTTAACTAGTTTCTTTAGGTGTACTGTTAGCTTGTTAAATTAAGTTCTTCCTGATGTTTTGATGTCAATATTTAGTGGGCTGTAAACTTTCCTCTAAGAACTGCTTTAGCTGTTTCCCAGAGATTCTGAGTATTTCTTTAGCTGTATCCTAGAGATTCTAGTATGTTGGATCTTTGTATTTATTACTTTCAAAGAATTTCTTGATTTCTGTTTTAATTTTACTCTTTGCTCAAAAGTCATTCAGGATTAGAATGTTTAATTTCCATGTAATTGTATGGTTTTATAAGATATTATTGTATTGAGATCTATTTTATAGTGTTGTGATCCAAGAGTGTGGTTGGTATCATCTTGGTTATTTTTTAATTTGTTGAGAATTATTTTATCGCTGAGCTTGTGGTCAATCATAGTGTATGTGCCATGTGCAGATAAGAAGAATGTGTATGTTGCTTTGTTTGGCAGTGTTTTGTGGATGTCAGGTAGGTCCATACTTTCATTTGTAGAGTTTAGGTCACAAATGTCTTTGTTAGTTTGGTACCCTGTTGATCTGTGTAATACTGTCAGTTGAGTTTTGAAGTTGCCCACAGTTATTTTGTGGCTATCTAAGTCTCTGTAGGTCTCTAAGAACATGTTTATGAATCTGGGTGCAACAATGTTGGGTGTATACATATGTAGGATAGTTAAATCTTCTTGTTCAATTGAAACCTCTATCATTATGTTGTGACTTTGTCCTTTTTTAAATCATTTTTGCTTTAAAGGTGCTTTTCTAATAAGACTAGCAACCATTGTTCTATTTTGTTTTCCATTTGCTTGATAGATTTTTCTCCATCCTTTACTTTGATCCTATATGTGCCATTGCATGTGAGATGGATCTCTCAAAGACAACATGCAGTTGGGTTTTGCTTCTTTATTCAGCTTGTTACTCTGTTCCTTATAAATACGGTTACTAGCCCATTTACATTCAAGGTCAATATTGATATGTCAGGATTTGATCCTGCCATCGTGTTGTTAGCTGCTTTTTCTTTTAATGTAGACTTAATTGTATAGTTGTTGTGTAGTATTACTTGTGTATATACTTAAGAGGGTTTTTGTGGTGTCAGGTAATGGTCTTTCATTTCCATGTTTAGCACTCCCTTAGGGACCTCTTGTAACGCATGCCTGCTGGTTACGAATTCCCTTAGCATTTTCTTGTCTGAATATGATTTTATTTCTGCTTAACCTAATAAGCTTATTTTGGCTGAATATAAAATTGTTGGGTAGGACAATGCACACTAGCTCAACTTGTAATTCTAGCCTTTGGTAGGCCAAGGCAGGAGGATCACCTGAACTCAAGAGTTCGAAGCCAGCCTGAGTAACATAATGAGTTTCTGTCTCTATCAAAAAAATTAAAAAATTAGACGGACATGGTAGCATTCAGCTGTGGTCCAGTTACTCAAGAGGCTGAGGTGGGAGGACTACTTAGGATCCAGAGTTCATGGCTGCTGTGAGCTATGATAGCACCACTACACTCCAACTAGGGTGACAGAGCAAGACCCTGCCTCAAAAAAAAAAAAAAGAAAGAAAGAAAAGAAAAGAAAATAGAAATGTTTGGAATGTATTTTCTTTAAAAATGCTGAAAAGAGTCCCCCAGTCACTTTAGACTTGTACGGTTTCTTCTGAAGATTCTGCTGTTAGCCTAATGGGTTTCCCTTTGTATGTGACTTTTAATCCAGCTTCCTTTAATATTTTTTTTTTCAGATTGACCTTGGAAAATCTGATGACTATGTGTCTTGAGGAAGTCATCGTATGTAGTATCTCATTGAGATCCCAGAATTTCCTGAATTTGCATGTTGACCTTTCTAGCAAGATTGGGAAAATTTTCATGAACAATGTCAGCAAATGCACATTCTAGGTTGCTTGCTTTCTCTTGCTCCATCTGGGATGCTGATAAATCATAGGTGTAGACTCTTTACATAATCCCACATTTCTCAGAGGTTTATTCATTAAATTTTTATTTTCTTTATTGTTGTCTAATTGAGTTGATTAGAAGAACTAGTCTTTGAGTTTTGAGATTCTTTCATCATGTTGTTCTATTTTGCCGTTAATACTTTCAATTATATTATAAAATTTTTGTAGTGAGTTTTTCAGCTCTAGAAAGTTATTTTGGTTATTTCTTAAAAAGGATATTTCATCTTTCAGCTTGATTTTTATTTTATTGAATTTGTTGGATTGGGTTTCTCCTATTCTCCTGAACCTCAATGATCTTTGTTACCATCCAGATTCTGAATTTTACGTCTGTCATTTCAACCATTCCTGTTTGGTTAAGAATTACTGCTGGGAGCTAATGTGAATGTGGTCTTTGAACAGGAGGAAGACCCTCTGGTTTTTAGTGTTACCAGAGTTCTTGTATTGTTTTTTTCTTTATCTGTATGGGCTGCATTGTTCCAATCATTGAAGTTGCTGTCCTTTGGATGGGGCTTTTTGTTTATATAATATTTGATTCCCTTGAGGATCTAAGTGTTACATAATTTGGTTTTAGTTGATTGACTTTGTTGCTAAACTTCAGTGGCACATGGCTCAGCTCAGCACTCCTTTGCCTGGTACTCTAACCATAGGGGCTGGAACCAGGCCCATGGGTTTTTGCTTTGGTCACTAAAGGTTAAGAACTTGGTACTCTAGAGGGACCAAAGTATTCCCAGTTTACTGGCAACAGCTCTTTAATGAGAGGTGCTGGAAAAAGCATTTTGGGGGTAGGAAGTGGTGGTGGGGGTCTTGCATGCATGCCAGCAGTAGGTTGCATGTGTGTGTTGGAAAAGTACTGAGGGGAGGCTATGGGTGAGTGCATGATGGTGAAACAGCAAAGAGGCTGTAGGCAAGTGAGTGCCAGTGGGGGAAGGCTGCAAGTGGGTGTTTGCTGAAAGAAACTCACCCACAAAAGCTCTCTGACTGTTAGGCAGTGTCAGATAGTGAGAGAGTATGGCAATTGCTGCTGACAAGTGCCTTGACTTGGCTTGGATGCTAAGACCACACTGCAAGCAAGTGAAGGTAGGCATGGACCCTGGGATAAAGCAGCAAATTGGATGGTGCCCAGATCATACTGGCCTACTCCCATGGGCAAGATAGCCTTGCTTGATTCAGGTCTAGCAACTGACAAAGACTGAAGCTACCTAGAGGAGCATGCCAAGCCTTGGGAGATGGGTAGCCATGGCCATTCTCCACTGAAGCTCTTTCTATTTCAAACCCTCTGTCCTCCATGTAGGCTGAATTTCTGTCTCTGCCAATTCTTTGTGCAGTTCCCTTAACAGGTCAAGTGTCCATGGGGATTATGAGGTCTCCCATAACCAGGATTCCAGAAGTCCATTGAGAGAGTAGGCCATTCCACATCTATTTCACTTGCCCCTTTCTCAGGAGTCACCTAGGGCCAGGAAAAAGTCCTGATGCTTGACAACCCTATGCAGAGTCCTCAGCTTCCTCCCCTTTCAGCCAGGGATCTGAATCCTTTTTCCGTCCACTCTCAATGCCTTCTTTTTTAATATTTGTTCAGTGTGCTGATCTACTTGATGTTCTGGTCTCCCTTGGTGGGAGAAGCTTTTTCTGGCTGCATCTAGTCAGCCATCTTGACTCCCTCCTCTGAAGTAAGAGTATTTATATTTGAGAAAGATACAAGTTTAGTAGTATTTTGGTAAATTTTTCAGAGTTGTATTGAAGAAAAAGAATAAGACAAAGCCTATAAAGACTTTTCCCAGGACATTTGTGAATTAAGACAAAATTAAAATACTTACAGTTTTATTATAAGTATGTAAGATCCTTCTTACGCCCATCTCCATCCTCTCTGTCTTTATTAGATAAGCTTACTGAACATAACATAATACAACTTTATTGAATGGTAACATATTGATGACATAAACATTTTGATATAAAACTTGAGTTGCCTTGATAAATTATCTCATATTGTCAAACCTAGTATTAATATCAAAAGTTCATCTAGAACCTAGTGTTCAATGGTGTTCTTTAAGCAGTCTTTAAAGGCACATTTTAAAGGGCTTTAGTTTTTAAAAAACTTTTTTATGATTACTTAAGGCTATGCTTCTGCATCAGGAATATTGAAATCCTGTAAGTTTACTAATAGTAATACCTTCACTTATTTGCAATCCATATTTCGCTAATGTAGCCTATATGTTCTTATGGCAACAATCATACTTTGAAGCCCATAAGTGATTTGCAAACATTTCCCATTCTCATTTTTTTTTCTTTCTCAACTGTGATTTTCTTGTTTTGATTTTCATTTGTCTGCTGATTTTCCCCAAGAACTGTGCTTAAGCAGAAGGTTATGCTTCATTGGCAACATATAGTAATTTCTATCAGCAGACACAAATTGTACATTAGCCTTGTCAGCTCTAATCAGATTGACACTGACTGTCAACTGCGGAGCAGTTACCACAGTTTAGTTTGGGTCACTTCAATTACAAATCCTGACAATGGTGTGAATATTGGTTTCTGAAAGAAGTCTTGAAGTAGATGCCTCTTAACATATGATGGGGAAAATCTTTCAAAGTTAATAATAACCTCAAGGGAAACTTTCTCTGCATATGTTACTTAACTATATAATTTAGATTTTCATTTTAAGTTAAGTGGTCTTGACTTGTCACGATTATTGCCATATCTATATATGCCTGGTTTCCAAACTAGCTGCATTATGTTTAACTATTATAATCATCTTCATAATATATTCTATCACAACACTCCAGTACTATGTTCAGTTAGCAGGCAAAAGAGAGAATCATATAGCATGTTTAGAAATTCATGGCTTTATTTCGTTATTAATAAGTTATTTTAAAATATTATTTTGTATCAATATTTATAATTTTAGATATAATTTAAAATAGTATATTCATTTAGGTTAAATGTTGAATATAGATACAATTCACTCACTTCAACAAAACATAATGTATGAAAATATAACTTATGTTTTTGTTAAAATTAGGGATAGTTCATTATTTTTAGAGAAATAAAGTGTCGTATGTTTTATTTAGCTTATATTACTGTGGCTAAGTTTTTCAGTAAATCACCAGAGCTTATTTCTTCCAATTTCTCTAGCAATAAAATGAAGTGGAGCAGAGGATGTTAAAAATATTTTTAAGTGAAGGTGTACTTAAATTGTAAGCAATTTTTAAAAAGACAACACTTGTAGCACACAGAAAAATCACCCCAAATTGTTAATTCTGTTCAGCTGCTTTTTCATTTGCTCTTTCATTTTAATCTTTTGTTCACATAGTCAAGCACTGGTTCCACTCCTTTTTCATCTAAAATTGTCTATTATTGGCTTATATTTGGAATAAATTGAATGTGTGTGAAAACATGAGAAAAAGAAAATGCGCATTAGAGTTAAAATCTGTTATGCTTATTTTTCTTACTCTACTGTCTAAAATATGAGCATTGGCTTCTCTGTGAATTAAAGTAGGCAAAATATATAAGGCTATAATACATATATCACCTAACTTCTGATTTGTATCTCTTCAATTACTAATGTCTAATAAACAAGTTCTTTTTGCTTTTGCTTATAACTCCCATTAAGGCTATGGTCCTTTCTAGACACTCTAAGGATGAATCTGATCCCAAGCTTATTCAGATTTTGGAATTCAGTTCCTTTCACTTGTGATAATGAAGAACCCATTCATCTTCCATCTATCAACCAAGGGCTAGTCATTGCTTCTTAATAATGGCCACATTCCTTGTCTTCTTTTCAATGTGTCCTTATTTCCTTTAACAATGGAGAGGAATCTCTCTCATGCTTCAGATTTCTCCCTTTCTGTTAAATCATTCTGATTGACTGTTATGCCCTCTCTTATGCTTTTATGAGCTCCTGTGACTAGCCTGGGCTACCTGGGCAAGCAAGGGTAATTTTCCCATTATGAAGGTAATGATTAGTTACCTTTAATATATCTTCAAGTCCCTTCACAGCAGATGTAATGTTTAATTGAATAATCAGGGTAGAGGAATTTGAAAGAAACGTCATTATAATTCAATAGTCAATAATTAATAAATTAGTGAATAATATACAGATTAGTTGAATTATAGGATAACATTGACCAAAAGTTTTTCATTATTGGAAAATTCTTATTCACATTTAAAAATCACAATAGCGAAGATGGCGATGTGAGAACAACCCAGGATTTGAGCTCTCGTTGAATCCACAAACGGTGAGTCAGAGTTGCATTTCCAGACTGATCTTTGTTGCCCACAGAACGGGGGAACTCCCAAGTATAAAAAGGACATGGGACGCCAGGCAGTAGGTCTGCCTGGAGAAGCCAGTAGCCGGGGCGGCGGCGGCCGGCCCTACCCAGCAATCCCCACAGGGCGCGCTTGTCCGGGTGCCCTGTTGAACCGGCAACCTGAGACTTGAGAGGGCTGGACTTGAGACTAAACGAGACATGGACACTAGGCCAGCCCAGGGGATTGCAGGGACAGATCATTTGGGATACCCAGTGGGACGAACAAAATCGCGATTTCAAACTATCCTGAGCAGACGGTCCGAGATGCTCTGTGGGGGAGGGGCATCCACCACTACCGAGGCAACCCGCCCCAACTGAGATACACGCCCACTGCTGATGCAACCAGCCGTTGCCAAGGCAACCCGTTCCTACTGAGATACACGCCCACTGCTGACGCAGCCTGCCATTGCCGAGGCAACAAGCTACAAAGAAGAGACTCCGCCGCAGGGCGTGGCAGAGACCACAGCAGAGCCTGCAGGAACAGGGCGAATCACACAACAGCAGGGCGGAGACTCGGCAGCCGAACAGTGGCTAGTCTGCCTTCTAGCTGGGCAGGACACCTCATCAGACATCGAAAAATAAAGCCCGAACCCCCCAACACAGAGCATTTGAGAAAAAAAGCGTTTTTTTTTTAATGAGCTCTGTTGCAGCAGAATCAAACATAGCAGCCTAACAGCCCTGAATGAACAACAGAGCTCACAGCTCAGCAATTGAGCTCCAAAAAAGTACAGACTGTCTCCTCAAGCAGCTCCCTGACCCCTCTATATCCAAAAGACTGACATTTGGCAGGCATCATCCTGGGACAAACATGGCAGAAAAAGAAACAGGTAGCATCCCTCACTGTGCCACAGCTGCTAGAGGTGCACCCCAGACAAGCAGGGCCTGGAGTGGACCTCAGCAGTCGTACAGCGAAGGGGCTAGGCTGGTAGAAGGAAAACCAAGTAACAGAAATACTTCATCATCAACAATCTGGGTGTCCACAAAGAGACCCAATCGAAAAGTCAGCAACTACGCAGACGACAAGCGGATAAACCCACAAAGATGGGAAGAAACCAGCGCAAAAAGGAGGAAAATACCCGAAACCAGAACACCTCGCCTCCTAGAAAGGACCAAAACTCCTCAGAAGCAAGGGAGCAAAGCTGGATGGAGAATGTCTGTGATGAAATGATGGAATTAGACTTCAGAAGGTGGATAATGAGAAACTTTTGTGAGTGAAAAGAACATGTATTAAATCAATGCAAAGAAACTAAGGAACTTAAAAAAAGATATGAGGAAATGATAACAAGAATGGATAACTTAGAGAGGAATATGAATGAATTAAAAGAGCTGAAAAACAAAATACGAGAACTTCGCGAAGCATGCACAAGTTTCAATAGCCGAATTGACCAAGCAGAAGAAAGAATATCTGAAGTCAAAGACCAACTCAATGAACTAAAATGAGAAATCAAGATTAGAGAAAAAACCGCAAAAAGGAATGAACAAAGTCTCCAAGAAATGTGGGACTATGTGAAAAGACCTAATCTACGTTTGATAGGTGTACCAGAAGGGGACGAAGAGAATGAATCCAAGCTGGAAAATACTCTTCAGGACATCATCCAGGAAAACTTCCCCCACCAAGCAAGACAGGCCAACACTCAAATGCAGGAAATACAGAGAACACCACAAAGATATTCCGCAAGAAGAGCAACCCCAAGGCACATAATCGTCAGATTCAACAAGGTTGAAATAAAAGAGAAAACACTAATGGCAGCCAGAGAGAAAGGTCAGGTCACCCACAAAGGGAAGCCCATCAGACTCACAGCAGATCTCTCGACAGAAACACTACAAGCCAGAAGAGAGTGGGGGCCAATATTCAACATTCTTAAAGAAAAGAACTTTCAACCCAGAATTTCATATCCAGCCAAACTGAGCTTGAGAAGTGAAGAAAAAATAAAATCCTTTGTGAATAAGCAAGTACTCAGAGATTTTGTCACCACCAGGCCTGCTTTACAAGAGCTCCTAAAAGAGGAACTACACATAGAAAGGAACAACCAGTACCAGCCATTCCAAAATCACACTAAAAGTTAAAGAGCATCAACATAATGAAGATTCTACAACAACTAACAGGCAAAACAGCCACTTACAATCAAAATGGCAGTATCAAATTCACACATAACAATATTAACCCTAAATGTAAATGGACTAAATGCACCAATCAAAAGACACAGACTGGCAAATTGGATAAAAATCCAAAACCCATCAGTGTGCTGTATCCAGGAAACCCATCTCACATGCAAGGATACACAAAGGCTCAAAATAAAGGGATGGAGGAAGATTTACCAAGCAAATGGAGAGCAAAAAAAAGCAGGAGTTGCAATTCTCATCTCTGATAAAATAGACTTTAAAGCAACAAAGATCAAAAGAGACAAAGAAGGCCATTACATACTGGTAAAAGGATCGATAAAACAAGAAGAGCTAACGATCCTAAACATACATGGACCCAATGCAGGAGCACCCAGATACATAAGTCAAGTTCTTAATGACTTACAAAGAGACTTAGACTCCCACACAATAATAGTGGGAGACTTTAACACTCCACTGGCAATATTAGACAGATCAACCAGACAGAAAATCAACAAGGATATCCAGGGCTTGAACTCAGACCTGGAGCAAGCAAACCTGATAGACATTTACAGAACTCTCCACCCCAAATCCACAGAATACACATTCTTCTCAGCACCACATCACACCTAATCTAAAATTGACCACATAATTGGAAGTAAAGCACTGCTCAACAAATGCAAAACAACTGAAATCATAACAAACAGCCTCTCAGACCATAGTGAAATCAAGTTAGAACTCAGAATACAGAAACCAACCCAGAACCGCACAGCTTCATGGAAACTGAACAACTGGCTCTTGAATGTTGACTGGGTAAACAATGAAATGAAGGCAGAAATAAAGAATTTCTTCGAAATCAATGAGAACGAAGACACAACGTGCCAGAACCTCTGGGACACATTTAAAGCAGTCTCTAGAGGAAAGTATATAGCAATAAGAGCCCATATGAGGAGAATGGAGAGATCCAAAAGTGACACCCTATCGTCAAAATTGAAAGAGCTAGAGGAGCAAGATCAAAAAAACTCAAAACCCAGCAGAAGACAAGAAATAACTAAGATCAGAGCTGAACTGAAGGAGATTGAGATACGAAAAACCTTTCAAAAAAATCAATAAATCCAAGAGCTGGTTTTTTGAAAAGATCAACAAAATAGACAGACCGCTAGCCAGATTGATTAAAAAGAAAAGAGAGAACAACCAAATAGATTCAATAAAAAATGATAAAGGGGAAATCATCACAGATTCCACAGAAATTCAAACCATCATCAGAGAATATTACAAACAACTCTATGCGCATAAACTAGTAAACCTGGAAGAAATGGATAAATTCCTGGACTCCTGTGTCCTCCCAAGCCTAAACCAGGAGGAAGCTGAAACTATGAATGGACCAATAACAAGGTCTGAAGTTGAGGCAGCAATTAAGAGCCTACCAAACAAAAAAAGCCCAGGTCAAGACGGGTTCACAGCCGAATTCTACCAGACACACAAAGAGGAGCTGGTACCATTCCTTCTAAAACTATTTCAAACAATCCAAAAAGAGGGAATACTTCCCAAATCATTTTACGAGACCAACATCATCCTGATACCAAAACCCGGCAGAGACCCAACAAGAAAAGAAAACTTCAGGCCAATATCCATGATGAACATAGATGCAAAAATCTTCAATAAAATTTTGGCAAGCCAAATGCAACAGCAAATCAAAAAACTTATTCACCATGATCAAGTAGGATTCATCCCGGGGATGCAAGGCTGGTTCAACGTACAGAAGTCTATCAACGTAATTCACCAAATAAACAGAACCAAAAACAAAAACCACATGATTATCTCAATTGATGCAGAGAAGGCCTTTGACAAAATTCAACAGCCCTTTATATTAAAAACCCTCAATAAACTCGGTATCGATGGAACGTATCTCAAAGTAATAAAAGCTATTTATGACAAACCAACAGCCAATATCATACTGAATGGGCAAAAACTGGAAGCATTCCCTTTGAAATCTGGCACTAGACAAGGATGCCCTATATTACCACTCCTATTCAATATAGTTCTGGAAGTTCTAGCCAGAGCAATCAGGCAAGAAAAAGAAATAAAGGGTATTCAAATAGGAAAGGTGGAAGCCAAATTGTCTCTATTTGCAGACGACATGATAGTATACCTAGAAGACCCCATTGCCTCAGCCCCAAAACTCCTGAAACTGATAAGCAACTTCAGCAAAGTCTCAGCATATAAAATCAATGTGCAAAAATCACAAGCATTCGTCTACACCAATAACAGACTTAAAGAAAGCCAAATCAAGAGCGAACTGCCATTCGCAATTGCTACAAAAAGAATAAAATACCTTGGAATACAACTCACAAGAAATGTAAGGGACCTCTTCAAGGAGAACTACAAATCATTGCTCAACGAAATCAGAGAGGACACAAACAGATGGAGAAACATTCCATGTTCATGGTTAGGAAGAATTAACATCGTGAAAATGGCTATACTGCCCAAAGTAATTTACAGAATCAATGCTATCCCCATCAAGCTACCATTGACTTTCTTCACAGAACTGGAAAAAACCACCATGAACTTCATATGGAACCAAAAGAGAGCCCGCATAGCCAAGTCAATTCTAAGCAAAAGAACACAGCAGGGGGCATCAAACTACCGGATTTCAAACTATACTACAAGGCTACAGTAATCAAAACAGCATGGTACTGGTACCAAAACAGAGATATAGACCAATGGAACAAAACAGAGGCATCGGAGGCAACACAACATACATACAACTATACAATCTTTGATAAACCCGACAAAAACAAGCAATGGGGAAAGGATTCCATGTTTAACAAATGGTGTTGGGAAAACTGGCTAGCCATGTGCAGAAAGCAGAAACTGGACCCCTTCCTGACACCTTACACTAAAATTAACTCCAGATGGATTAAAGACTTAAACATAAGACCTGGCACCATAAAAACCCTAGAAGGAAATCTAGGCAAAACCATCCAGGACATAGGAGTAGGCAAGGACTTCATGAACAAAACACCAAAAGCATTGGCAACAAAAGCCAAAATAGACAAATGGGACCTAATGAAACTCCACAGCTTCTGCACGGCAAAAGAAACAGTCACTAGAGTGGATCGGCAACCAACAGAATGGAAAAAAATTTTTGCAGTCTACCCATCTGACAAAGGGCTGATATCCAGAATTTACAAAGAACTCAAACAGATTTACAGGAAAAAAACAAACAAGCCCATTCAAAAGTGGGCAAAGGATATGAACAGATACTTTACGAAAGAAGACATATATGAGGCCAACAATCATATGAAAAAATGCTCATCGTCACTGGTCATCAGAGAGATGCAAATCAAAACCACATTGAGATACCATCTCACGCCAGTTAGAATGGCAATCATTAAAAAATCTGGAGACAACAGATGCCGGAGAGGATGTGGAGAAAAAGGAACACTTTTACACTGTTGGTGGGAGTGTAAATTAGTTCAACCATTGTGGAAGACAGTGTGGCGATTCCTCAAGGACCTAGAAATAGAAATTCCATTTGACCCAGCAATCCCATTACTGGGTATATATGCAAAAGACTATAAATCGTTCTACTATAAGGACAGATGTACATGAATGTTCATTGCAGCACTGTTTACAGTAGCAAAGACCTGGAATCAACCCAAATGCCCATTGATAATAGACTGGATCGGAAAAATGTGGCACATATACACCATGGAATATTATGCAGCAATCAGAAATGATGAGTTTGTGTCGTTTGTAGGGACATGGATGAATCTGGAAAACATCATCCTCAGCAAACTGACACAGGAACAGAAAATGAAACACCGCATATTCTCACTCATAGGTGGGTGATGAAAAATGAGAACACATGAACACAGAAAGGGGAGTACTAAACAGTGGGGTCTATTGGGGGGAAAAGGGGAGGGCCAGTGGGAGGGGGAAGTGGGGAGGGATAGCCTGGGGAGAAATGCCAAATGTGGGTGAAGGGGAGAAGGAAAGAACAGCACACTGCCATTTGTGTTCCTACGCAACCTTCTTACATGCTCTACTCATGTACCCCAAAACCTAAAATCGAATAAAAAATTTAAAAATAAATAAATAAATAAAAATCACAATAGCATTTTTAGAAAAAGGAGAATACATGATTGTATAATTGGTGTGAACATATCAATATATCTATAAGTTAACCAACGATGACTCTGTCTACTTGCTTATTTTATTATTATTATTATTTGCTTCTTGTTTTTTCTGAATTATCTAAAATGTCTACAATGTGCATTTATTAATTTTACCACCACAAAAATATGTATACAACTTTCACTTTGACCATAATTGAGTAATTGAAATCATACCTAACTTCTTGTCATAAGCAATTATAAAACTGAAGCAATACATTAAATAACACTTACTAGACACTAGAAAACATATAGTATGGATCTATGATACCTAATTTAAAATAAATATTTTATGTCAGTCTTATAATCAACTAGATTTATGTCTGGAGACACATTAACAATAGTAGAGCAAAATGGGGGGACACAAGCAAAGAAACCAACTTTGAGGCAACCAAGAGCAGCGTTTACAGAGTAAGGAAGTTGGAATTTGAAGGGTGGAAAGTCAAACAAGAGAGCCATGCAGAAAAGCTGAGAAATCAGAACTGATTCCCTTTGAGACTCTGACAAAACACTGAGCTACACATTCATAGAATTTTATTCAGAGAATAAAACTATGTAAGTTTAGGCAAAGAATGGCAGGAGAGATGTAGGCTGAACAAATCTAAGAGCTCATGCAAGGTTGGAAGAGGACTTAGCTCCAACCAGCAGTGGTGGACACCTATATCATTTAGTTGTGACCTCACGAGACCAGAGACTATTAGAAAGCTAAAGTATTATCCTTAGAGCAGAAGCTACTTAAGATACCAGGTGTTGTTAATAGTTTGCTAGGTTGGTAATAATGAAAGAGCCCAGATTGGGTGTCTTAAAAAACAGAACATCTATTTTCTCAAGTGGTTAAGATTGGAAGTCCAAAATCATGATGTCAGTAGATTTGGTTACTTCCGATGCCTCTCTCCCTGACTTGAAGATGGTAACTTTAGCGCTATGACCACAGATGATATTTTGTCACTTCATGTGGGGAACCGCAGTTTCCCTCTAGTGTCCAAATTTCCTCTAGTTACAGGGACACTGGTCCTTGGGTTAGAGCTCACCTAGATGGCCTCTTTTAATTTAACTATGTCTTTAAAGGCTCCTAGCTGCAAAATGGTTACATTCTGAGGAATTGGATAGTTAGGGCTTCAACATACAAATATGAAGAAGACATAATTGAGGTCATAACATCTGCCTAAAAACAAGCCCCGGGATCGTAAAATTAATCTTCCAGAAACTAAAATGGCTGATGGAAGGAAGTCTATTACTCTTTAAAGAGGACCGTAAGCTTCAGCATCTGATAATGTAACACCCCCGGTATTTAACATCCAATTAGAAAATATTAGCTAAGCACACAATTAGGAAATGTGACCTGAAACAAGGAGATAAATCACTTAAGAGAAACAGACAGAACAACAACCATAGTAATAGGGTGATTAGATAAGTGTCTTACAGCAATTATTTTAAACATGACTGAGAGCTTAGAGAACAACATAAAAATTAGGCAAGAAATAGAAGATATGACAAAGAACCAAATAAAACTTTCAGTGGTGAAAACATATAGTATATGAAATGAAATATTCACTGAATATGAATAATAGCAAATTAGGTACTGAAGAAGAGATTGGAAATTAAAAACATAGTAAAATAAACTATTTAAAATGAAACACTGAGGGAAAAAGGACTCAAATAAGAACAGTGTTCTAGTGTAACAGTTGTTGAATAATATCAAGTGACCTAATATACATTGGACTCCCAGATTATGAGATATTTTGAACAATATTCATTTGTCACACATGCACACTTGATTCACAGAATGAGAGTGGAGGAATAGAAAAATATAATTGAAGAGTAGAGGACCCAAATTTTCCAAACTTTATGAAAACTAAACCCACTCAGCCAAACGTCAATAAAAGCAAAGAAAAAGAAAAATGAAACCACACTAGGACAGATAATCTAATTAATGAAAAGGGGTGATGAAAAATCCTATTTATTTTCATTCTGCTGATAAAGACATAGCCAAGACTGGGAAATTTACATAAGAAAGATTTTATGGGACTTACAGTTCCACCTGGCTGGGAAGTCTTACAATCATGGCAGAAGGACATAGGCAGAAGGCAAGGAGGATCAAGTCACATCTTATATGGCTGGCAGTAGGCAAGGAAAAAAAAAGGTTTTGCAGGAAAACTCACCCTTATAATAATCCTTAGCTCTCGTGAGATGTACTATCACAAGAACAGTGTGGGAAAGACCTACCCACATGTGTCAATTACCTCCAAACCCCAAATCTCAACTCTTTTCAGCATTAACTCTAAAGTCCACAATCCAAAGTTTAATCCAAGGCAAGGCAAGTCCCTTCTTTTTATGAGCCTGTAAAATCAAAAGCAAATTATTTACTTTCTAGATACAGTGGGAGTACAGGCATTGGCTAAACACAGCCATTGTAAATAAGAGACATTGGCCAAAAAAGGGGGCTACAGCCCCCGTAAAAGTCTGAAATCTAGAGGGGCTGTCAAATCTTAAAGCTCCAAAATGATCTCCTTTTACTCCATGCCTCATATCCAGGTCATGCTGATGCAAGAAGTTGATACACATGGTCTTGGGGAGCTCTGCCCCTGTGGCTTTGGAGGGTATAGCCTGCCTCCTGGCTGTTTTTGCAGCCTGGCATTGAACATTTGTGACTTTTTCAGGCACAAGGTGCAAGCTGTATGTGGCTTTACCATTCTGGGGTCTGGAGTATGATGGCTCTCTTCTCACAGCTCCACTAGGCGCTTCCCCAATAGGAACGCTGTTTGGAGTTTCTGACCCCACATTTCCTTTCTACACTGCCTTAACAGTGGTTCTCCATGAGGGCACCACGCCTGCAGCAAACTTTGGCCTGGACATCCAGGCATTTTCATATATCTTCTGAAGTCTATGTAAGAGTTCCCAAACCTCAGTTCCTGACTTCTGTGCACCTGCAGACTCAACACCTCATGAAAGCTGCCAAGGCTTGGGGCTTATACTCTCTGAAGCAATAGTCAAAGCTGCAAATTTTTTGAATTTTGCTCTGCTTTCCTTATAAAACTGAATGCATTTAACAGCACCCAAGTCATTTCTTGAATGTTTTACTGCTTAGAATTTTTTTCCACCAGATACCCTGAATCATCTCATACAAGTTCAAAGTTCCACAAATCCCTAGAACAGAGGAAAAATGGTGCCAGTCTCTTTGCTAAAATATAACAGGAGTCATCTTTGTTCCAGTTCCCAATTTGTTCCTCATCTCTATTAGGACCCCTTCTGCCTGGACATTTTTGTTCATATTACTATCAGCATTTTTTTCAGTCACTCAACAAGTCTCTAGGGAGTTCCAAACTTTCCCATATTTTCCTGTTTTCTTCCCTCCAAACTTTTCCAACCTCTGCTTGTTAACAAATTCCAAAGTTGCTTCCACATTTTGTGATATTTTTTCAGCAATGCCCCACCCTACTGATACCAATTTATTCTATTAGTCTATTTTCATGCTACTGATTAAGACATACATGAGACTGAGCAATTTACAAAGGGAAGAGATTTTAGGGTACTTACAGTTCCACATGGCTGGGGAAAACTCACAATCATGATGGAAGGCAAGGAGGAGTGAGTCACATCTTTAATGGATGGCAGCAGACAAAATAAAAGAAAGCTTGTGCAGTAAAACTCCCTCTTATAATCACCATCAGATCTCGTGAATGAGTCTCATAAGATCTGATGGTTTTCAAAATGGTAGTTTCCCTGCATAAGCTCTTTTTGCCTATCACCATCCATGCTTAGCCATAGTAAGAGAAACAGCATTGTACTGGCATAAAAACAGATGCATAGACCAGTAAGACACAATAGAGATCCCAGAAACAAATCAACATAATTACATCAAACTCATTTTTTTTTTAAATTTTTATTGCATTTTAGGTTTTGGGGTACATGAGCAGAACATGCAAGACAGTTGCATAGGAACACACATGGCAGTGTGTTTTGCTTCCTTTCTCCCCTCCACCCACATTTGGCATTTCTCCCCAAGCTATCCCTCCCCACCTCCCCTTCCCACTGGCCCTCCCCTTTTCCCCCCAATGGACCCCAGTGTTTAGTACTCCCCTCCCTGCGTCCATGTGTTCTCATTTTTCATCACCCGCCTATGAGTGAGAATATGTGGTGTTTCATTTTCTGTTCTTTGAAATCCGGCACTAGACAAGGATGCCCTCTCTCACCACTCCTATTCAATATAGTACTGGAAGTTCTAGCCAGAGCAATCAGGCAAGAAAAAGAAATAAAGGGTATTCAAATAGGAAAGGTGGAAGACAAATTGTCTCTATCTGCAGACGACATGATAGTATACTTAGAAGACCCCATTGCCTCAGCCCAAAAACTCCTGAAACTGATAAGCAACTTCAGCAAAGTCTCAGGATATAAAATCAATGTGCAAAAATTACAAGCATTCATCTACACCAATAACAGACTTAAAGAAAGCCAAATCAAGAATGAACTGCCATTCACAATTACTACAAACTCATTCTTAACCAAGGCGCCAAGAACATACATTAAGTAAAAGACAGTTTCTTCAACACGGTGGTAAGTAAGTTGGATAGCCATATGCAGAAGAATAAAACTAGACTTTTTATCTCTCACCATATAGAGAAATAACTTAAAATGGATTGATGTCCTAAGTTTAAGACCTAAGACTATAAAACTACTAGAAGAAAACATTGGGTAAATACCTCAGGGCATTAGTCTTATTAAAAGAAAATCATATCCAAATTAAATTTAACAGAGTTTAATTGAGCAAAGAACAATTCACCAAAAGGGCAGCATTTTAAGCCAGAGTAGGCTCAGGAGACTCCAGTATAGCCACATGGTGGGACAAGATTTAAGGACAGGAAAAGTAAAGTGACATACAGAAAATGAAAATGAGGCAAAGAAACAGCCAGATTGGTTACATTTCAGAATTTACCTACTCAAAGACAGTTTGAACAGTTGGCCCACTGGTCAAAACTTGATGATTTGGACAACAGTAGGTTACAGTCTGTTTATACATCTCCATTTAGGTTATAGTTCATTATGTACAGAGAAACTTTTAGGCTGAGCTTAAAATATGTAAGGAGGAAGTTTAGGCTAAACTTGATTTCACAATTCCTCCTTTGGGTCATCCTCTTAAAATTGAGAGGATGACCAAAACTTTAGTAATTAATGACACTGTTACCATCTTAAATCTACTTTACTTGGTCTTGAAACCCACTGGAAAATAGCAGAATAGTGGATTTTACAAGGTGGGAACAAGGACTTCAGGTTATTTTTGTAGGGGTTATCAGAGCAGAAGGTACCTCCTTCGCTGGAATGTCCTGTTCATAGAAGAAAAACAAAACCTGATATGTTCTGGGATCTGTTTCCTTAAATTCTTAGTTTGATTATATGACATCTAGCATGAATTACTCTATTTTGGTTTGGACTAGTCCACTGGGGTCTAGTGCATGAGCTCTGTTCAAAACAATAGCTTCCCATAACTATGTTCAAAATTTCCTATATTTTTGTAAGGTTCTCACTTAGATGTGAGTATGACCAAAACTCAAGACCTTATCACTACTCTGTTACCATCATTTTAGGTTTTCAGCCTCAGCATGCCATTCAGTTTACGGTGCCCTCTTGGTACATTCATGCCCTTGTCATTCCAGCTGAAGAGAGATCATTTGACATTCTAGAGATAGCTGCCTGCAAACATTTAAAACTTTCAAGAGAATACAGCACACCAGAAACGTTATAATTATGACTAACACCAAGAGTTTAGAGTATGCTCCTTAGCCAGGGTCCCAAGAAACAAACAAATTAAATAAAATAGATTAGAGAATGAGTTAGATAAAGAGTCTATGCTCTGTTACCAATCAGTCTGTTAATCCCCTACAATGCGGAAAGAGGACTCAAGATGGCGCTGTGAGAACAAGTCAGGATTGGAACCGCAGGGCGTGGCGGAGACCAGAGCAGAGCCTGCAGGAACAGGGCGAATCACAAAACAGCAAGGCGGAGCCTCGGCAGCCAAACTGTGGCTAGTCTGCCTTCTAGCTGGGCAGGACACCTCATCGAACATCCAAAAATAAAGCCCAAACCCCTCAACACAGAGCATTTGAGAAAAAAAGAAAGGGGTTTTTTTAATGAGCTCTGTTGCAGCAGAATCAAACATAGCAGCCTAACAGCCCTGAATGAACAACAGAGCGCACAGCTCAGCAATTAAGCCCATATAAAGTACAAACTGTCTCCTCAAGCAGCTCCCTGACCCCTCTATATCCAAAAGACTGACATTAGGCAGGCATCATCCTGGGACAAAGATAGCAGAAAAAGAAACTGGTAGCATCCCTCGCTGTGCCACAGCTGCTAGTGGTGCACCCCAGACAAGCAGGGTCTGGAGCGGACCTCAGCAGTCATACAGCAAAGGGGATAGACTGGTAGAAGGAAAACCAAGCAACAGAAATACTTCATCATCAACATTCCGGGTGTCGACTCAGAGACCCAATCGAAAAGTCAGCAACTACGCAAATGACCAGCGGACAAATCCACAAAGATGGGAAGAAACCAGCGCAAAAAGGAGGAAAACACCCAAAACCAAAACACCTCGCCTCCTAGAAAGGACCAAAACTCCTCACCAGCAAGGGAACAAAGCTGGACGGAGAAGGACTGTGACGAAATGACGGAATTAGACTTCAGAAGATGGATAATGAGAAACGTTTGTGAGCTAAAAGATCATGTATTTAAATCAATGCAAAGAAACTAAGAACCTTGAAAAAAGAATTGAAACAAGATTCGAGGAAATGATAACAAGAATAGATAACTTAGAGAGGAATATGAATGAATTAAAGGAGCTGAAAAACACAATACGAGAACTTCGCGAAGCAAACACAAGTTTCAATAGCCGAATTGACCAAGCAGAAGAAAGAATATCTGAAGTCGAAGACCAACTCAATGAAATAAAATGAGAAACCAAGATCAGAGAAAAAAGCACAAAAAGGAATGAACAAAGTCTCCAAGAAATGTGGGACTATGTGAAAAGACCTAACCTACGTTTGATAGGTGTACCAGAAGGGGACGAAGAGAATGAATCCAAGCTGGAAAATACTCTTCAGGACATCATCCAGGAAAATTTCCCCCACTTAGCAAAATAGGCCAACACTCAATTGCAGGAAATACAGAGAACACCACAAAGATATTCTGCAAGAATAGCAACCCTAAGGCACATAATCGTCAGATTCAACAGGGTTGAAATAAAGGAGAGAATACTAAGGGCAGCCAGAGAGAAAGGTCGGGTCACCCAAAAAGGGAAGCCCATCAGACTCACAGCAGATCTCTCCGCAGAAACACTAAAAGCCAGAAGAGAGTGAGAGCCAATATTCAACATTCTTAAAGAAAAGAACTTTCAACCCAGAATTTCATATCCAGCCAAACTGAGCTTCAGAAGTGAAGGAAAAATAAAATCCTTTGCAAACAAGCAAGTACTCAGAGATTTTGTCACCACCAGGCCTGCTTTACAAGAGCTCCTAAAAGAGGCACTACACATAGAAAGGATCAACCAGTACCAGCCATTCCAAAATCACACTGAATGCTAAAGAGCTTTAACATAATGAAGAATCTACAACAACTAACAGGCAAAACAGCCATTTAGCATCAAAATGGCAGTATCAAATTCACACATAACAATATTAACCCTAAATGTAAATGGACTAAATGCACCAATCAAAAGACACAGACTGGCAAATTGGATAAAAATCCAAAACCCATCAGTGTGCTGTATCCAGGAAACCCATCTCACATGCAAGGATACACAAAGGCTCAAAATAAAGGGATGGAGAAAGATTTACCAAGCTAATGGAAAGCAAAAAAAAGCAGGAGTTGCAATTCTCATCTCTGATAAAATAGACTTTAAAGCAACAAAGATCAAAAGAGACAAAGAAGGCATTACATAATGGTAAAAGGATCAATACAACAAGAAGAGCTAACAATCCTAAACATATATGGACCCAATGCAGGAGCACCCAGATACATAAGGCAAGTTCTTAATGACTTACAAAAGGACTTAGACTCCCACACAATAATAGTGGGAGACTTTAACACTCCACTGTCAATACTAGAAAGATCAACCAGACAGAAAATCACCAAGGATATCCAGGGCTTGAACTCAGACCTGGAGCAAGCAAACCTGATAGACATTTACAAAACTCTCCACCCCAAATCCACAGAATACATATTCTTCTCAGCACCACATCACACCTACTCTAAAATCGACCAAATAATTGGAAGTAAAGCACTGCTCAACAAATGCAAAACAACTGAAATCATAACAAACAGCCTCTCATACCATAGCGCAATCAAGTTAGAACTCAGAATTCAGAAACCGACCCAGAAACGCACAGCTTCATGGAAACTGAACAACTGGCTCTTGAATGTTGACTGGGTAAACAATGAAATGAAGGCGGAAATAAAGAAGTTCTTCGAAACCAATGAGAACGAAGACACAACGTGCCAGAACCTCTGGGACACATTTAAAGCAGTCTCTAGAGGAAAGTATATAGCAATAAGTGCCCATATGAGGAGAATGGAGAGATCCAAAATTGACACCCTATCGTCAAAATTGAAAGAGCTAGAGGAGCAAGATCAAAAAAACTCAAAACCCAGCAGAAGACAAGAAATAACTAAGATCAGAGCTGAGCTGAAGGAGATTGAGACACGAAAAACCCTTCAAAAAATCAATAAATCCAAGAGTGGGTTTTTTGAAAAGATTAACAAAATAGACAGACCACTAGCCAGATTGATTAAAAAGAAAAGAGAGAACAACCAAATAGATGCAATAAAAAATGATAAAGGGGAAATCATCACATATTCCACAGAAATTCAAACCATCATCAGAGAATATTACAAACAACTCTATGCGCATAAACTAGTAAACCTGGAAGAAATGGATAATTCCTGGACTCCTGTGTCCTCCCAAGCCTAAACCAGGAGGAAGCTGAAACTATGAATAGACCAATAACAAGGTCTGAAGTTGAGGCAGCAATTAAGAGCCTACCACACAAAAAAAGGCCAGGTCCAGACGGGTTCACAGCCGAATTCTACCAGACACACAAGGAGGAGCTGGTACCATTCCTTCTAAAACTATTTCAAACAATCCAAAAAGAGGGAATCCTTCCCAAATCATTTTATGAGACCAACATCATCCTGATACCAAAACCCGGTAGAGACCCAACGAGAAAAGAAAACTTCAGGCCAATATCCATGATGAACAAAAATCTTCAATAAAATATTGGCAAGCCGATTGCAACAGCAAATCAAGAAACTTATTCATCATGATCAAGTAGGATTCATCCCAGGGATGCAAGGCTGGTTCAACATACACAATTCTATCAACGTAATTCACCACATAAACAGAACCAAAAACAAAAACCACATGATTATCTCAATTGACACAGAGAAGGCATTTGACAAAATTCAACAGACCTTTATGCTAAAAACCCTCAATAAACTCGGTATAGATGGAACGTATCTCAAAGTAATAAAAGCTATTTATGACAAACCAACAGCCAATATCATACTGAATGGGCAAAAACTGGAAGTATTCCCTTTAAAATCTGGCACTAGACAAGGATGCCCTCTCTCACCACTCCTATTCAATATAGTACTGGAAGTTCTAGCCAGAGCAATCAGGCAAGAAAAAGAAATAAAGGGTATTCAAATAGGAAAGGTGGAAGCCAAATTGTCTCTATTTGCAGACGACATGATAGTATACCTAGAAGACCCCATTGCCTCAGCCCAAAAACTCCTGAAACTGATAGGCAACTTCAGCAAAGTCTCGGCATATAAAATCAATGTGCAAAAATCACAAGCATTCATCTACACCAATAACAGACTTAAAGAAAGCCAAATCAAGAGCGAACTGCCATTCGCAATTGCTACAAAAAGAATAAAATACCTTGGAATACAACTCACAAGGAATGTAAGGGACCTCTTCAAGGAGAACTACAAATCATTGCTCAACGAAATCAGAGAGGACAAAAACAGATGGAGAAACATTCCATGTTCATGGTTAGGAAGAATTAACATCGTGAAAATGGCTATACTGCCCAAAGTAATTTACAGAATCAACGCTATCCCCATCAAGCTACCATTGACTTTCTTCACAGAACTGGAAAAAACCACCATGAACTTCATATGGAACCAAAAGAGAGCCCGCATAGCCAAGTCAATTCTAAGCAAAAAGAACACAGCAGGGGGCATCACACTACCGGATTTCAAACTATACTACAAGGCTACAGTAATCAAAACAGCATGGTACTGGTACCAAAACAGAGATATAGACCAATGGAACAAAACAGAGGCATCGGAGGCAACACAACATACATACAACTATACAATCTTTGATAAACCCGACAAAAACAAGCAATGGGGAAAGGATTCCATGTTTAACAAATGGTGTTGGGAAAACTGGCTAGCCATGTGCAGAAAGCAGAAACTGGACCCCTTCCTGACACCTTACACTAAAATTAACTCCAGATGGATTAAAGACTTAAACATAAGACCTGGCACCATAAAAACCCTAGAAGGAAATCTAGGCAAAACCATCCAGGACATAGGAGTAGGCAAGGACTTCATGAACAAAACACCAAAAGCATTGGCAACAAAAGCCAAAATAGACAAATGGGACCTAATCAAACTCCACAGCTTCTGCACGGCAAAAGAAACAGTCACTAGAGTGGATCGGCAACCAACAGAATGGAAAAAAATTTTTGCAGTCTACCCATCTGACAAAGGACTGATATCCAGAATTTACAAAGAACTCAAACAGATTTACAGGAAAAAAACAAACAAGCCCATTCAAAAGTGGGCAAAGGATATGAACAGATACTTTATGAAAGAAGACATATATGAGGCCAACAATCATATGAAAAAATGCTCATCGTCACTGGTCATCAGAGAGATGCAAATCAAAACCACATTGAGATACCATCTCACGCCAGTTAGAATGGCGATCATTAAAAAATCTGGAGACAACAGATGCTGGAGAGGATGTGGAGAAAAAGAAACACTTCTACACTGTTGGTGGGAGTGTAAATTAGTTCAACCATTGTGGAAGTCAGTGTGGCGATTCCTCAAGGCCTTGGAAATAGAAATTCCATTTGACCCAGCTATCCCATTACTGGGTATATATGCAAAAGACTATAAATCGTTCTACTATAAGGACACATGTACACGAATGTTCATTGCTGCACTGTTTACAATAGCAAAGACCTGGAATCAACCCAAATGCCCATTGATAATAGACTGGATTGGAAAAATGTGGCACATATACACCATGGAATATTATGCAGCAATCAGAAATGATGAGTTTGTGTCGTTTGTAGGGACATGGATGAATCTGGAAAACATCATCTTCAGCAAACTGACACAAGAACAGAAAATGAAACACCGCATATTCTCACTCATAGGTGGGTGATGAAAAATGAGAACACATGGACACAGAAAGGGGAGTACTAAACAGTGGGGTCTATTGGGGGGAAAAGGGGAGGGCCAGTGGGAGGGGGAAGTGGGGAGGGATAGCCTGGGGAGAAATGCCAAATGTGGATGAAGGGGAGAAGAAAAGCAAAGCACACTGCCATGTGTGTACCTACGCAACTGTCTTGCATGCTCTGCTCATGTATCCCAAAACCTATAATCCAATAAAAAAATTAAAAAAAAAATCCCCTACAATGCAATCTCTATAATAACTGATGCATTTCTCCATGGGCAACAGGAAGTGCCAGCAGCTACACAGATACTTTTCTGTTTAGGCAGTAGTTACTAGAGTAATTCTATTATTCAGTACAACTTTCACAAAAGAATTTAAAGTCTGCTGTGTGACCATAACCTTTACAGTAGAATCTGGTATAAACCTACCATGAGGGATAAATTTCTAATCATTGCCTCATTTACTCCAAATCATGATAAAATAGATAAAAAAAAATAATGTCCATTTAGAAGAGTAAAGACTTCTTGGAAATGTTCTTTTTAAAGCATGATGTAGATTAAGAGAATTGGATCCCAATGTTCATTTCTGACTGATTATGATGCAGCAAACTTATCAGTAAAATTTCTCACCTATGTTAGGCCTTCATTTTCCATCTCTAAAGTCATAAGGTTGTGCATGTATAAGGCTACCTGCAAAATATTTCACAAATAAAATTATACCCTATGAGTGCACACAACAGATCCCCCTTTCACTTCCATTGTTCATAGAAGCATAAGCAAGGAAACAAAAACTGAAAGATAAAAGTCTCATGACAGCAGAGAAGTCTCAATCCACAACCTTGGGAGAAAGCTGTTCACATCATAGATGTCATCTTCTTCTGGGGTGGATCTTCCCTGGTTAGCTTTACTTTAAGGTTTGCAATGGGTATACAGTTCCAAGAGTGTGGAGGGACACTTTAGAATTGTGAGATTATACACTCAAAATTCAAGGTCCTGAAGTTTTGCTGCAGTTTAGATAAGAAGGAAAGTCTATCTCTGATGTTCTTGAAAATCAAATTTTAGGTTTCAATTGTGATGGAGTTGATTGTCCTCAGCAGTGGACCATGAAAAGCTTTCTTTACCTTTGGCATAATGACCTACTTTTATGACATCAGCCTTCTTGCATAGGAAAGCTTTTATACAACCACAAAATATGCATTGAAAATGATAATTGAATGAATCTCATTATAAATGTTTAAATCACCCATCATGTAGCAAAAGTGATGTTTTGATCATCTTCTCAAGAGCCATACAAACTATTTTAGCAATTTAGAACAGTTACCACACCAATATCTATATCTATTATCTATTATCTATATCTATATCTATATCTATATCATCTATATCTATATCTATATCTATATCTATATCTATATCTATATCTATATCTATATCTATATCATCTATATCTATATCTATATCTATATCGAGTTTCGCTCTTGTTACCCAGGCTGGAGTGCAATGGTGTGATCTTGGCTCACCGCAACCTCTGCCTCTTGGGTTCAGGCAATTCTCCTGCCTCAGCCTCCTGAGTATGCAGGTGCCACCATGCCCAGCTAATTTTTTGTATTTTTAGTAGAGACGGGGTTTTACCAGGTTGACCAGGATGGTCTCGATCTGTTGACCTCGTGATCCACCCAACTTGGCCTCCCAAAGTGCTGGGATTACAGGCTTGAGCCACCGCACCCAGCCTATATTTTTAATTTGGATACTTTTCTCTCTTCCATGATGAGTCATGTAATGCAGAGCTTTTAATCAAAAAAGCTTTGAGGACTCAGGAAAAACAAGGCAACCATCCAAGTTCTCCATGAATCCATGTTAAACACTGGACTTATATCATATTAAATACCAGTTGTTTCTCCAATTTAGGTGCATAGCACTGATAACTGAAGGGTTATTATAGATGATTTGCCTGGAACCATGGAATTCATTCAAACTGCATATCTGAGCAATTTTAGTACTGTTGATTTAGCATGAAAATCTGGCGAGGTCTTCTCTTGGTACTTAATTAATTTTTGTTCTGGTTGAGTAAGCAATTTTATACACCAATCTCTTCCTTCCAGTTCTAAACATTCTTACCCTGTCCAAATAATATGGTCTTAAAGTTACCAGAGACCTGTATTAAAGGGCGCTTATCAGGGTACTTTCTATTCTTTCATGAGCCTCCTTAAATACAGCATACTCTAGGATTTTGTGTGCTTTTTAACTTTTTAGAACCTACACCAAAATTAAGCAATTAACTGTGGAAATGACTTTCAATGGTCATAAAGACAAAATTGACAAGGACATTTTATTATTTCTCTGTGGCCTATGATAACAACTAATAGCCATACTTATGACAGAAGCATATACGCAGATGTCTTAGAAATTTAGAAATTTCTTACATTTTTGGAACATACATTAATAAAATATTCATTAAAATATAACTTGAAGCAGGTTAAATATCATTCCTTATTTGAAAATGCTTTCCTTATAATTTAACATGTCATATAATACTGTTTATCTCTCTTTTGAATGCTTCAAGGGCCCTGTGTAGCACCCCAAAGTTAGAGATCAAGAAAGAATTAATTTTGAAGTTGAAATTTTATTTTGAGAAATCTGTCAAATATGCCAAAGGTTTGAAATATTTGATCAAAATAGGATCACAAGTTGCCATAAAATAATAGTCATTTATTTAGCTAAAGTGATCATTAAAACATTGTTTTAAAAAATTTGTAAGATAAACAAACAAACAAAGCAAAACAAAAAAGAACAACAACAACAAAAAACCTGTAATCTTTGATAGAGGCGACTCGATCTTCCAAACTGTCAAAAGAGCCAAGGCAGAATGAAAAATTCCAAACAGTCAAAAGAGCCAAGAGTTTTTTTTTTTTTTTTTCCTTGTAAATTTGTTTAAGGTCTTTGTAGATTCTGGATATTAGCCCTTTGTCAGATGGGTAGATTGCCTTGGCTCTTTTGACTGTTTAGAATGATACAGAATCATTCTGCCTTGGCTCTTTTGACTGTTTGGAAGACAGAAAGATCATCTTCTTTCCTGTCTTTCTTTCCCTTTCTGGCAGTTTACTCACAAGGTGAACAAAAATGTTTTACTGTATTGTATTAATACTATTCAAAACTGTTGTTCAAAAGAAAATTTTACTTTGCAGTAGTGTACTATTTATACTAAGGCTAATTTTAATAAAATCTCATGAATAAATTTCTGAAATATGAAATTTTTTAATCACACAAAATTTACAGAAACCATTTGTTTACATTTTCCACTGACTTTTTGTGTTCATCTTGCTTTGTCAATTTTTTATTCTTTCAATTTGAAAAATTTAAGCAACTTTAAACCAGACAAAATTTTTAACATACATTTTAATGCCTTTATAACTTTCCTCATCAAAAGAATATCTTACTTTGGTTTATACTCTCTGCATACAGAATTGTTTATTTCACATACAGTAGCATTAATGACATATATTAACTACATTTTTATCTCTTAGTTACCCTAATTTCTAATGAAAACCCTAGGAAGATATATTCAAATATTTTATATTAGTATTTTTACATAAAATATATTTTATCACTTTTTAGAAAGTTGGTTCTTCAAACCATTTTTTAGCAGATCTAAGTATATTTAGCTTTTTTATCCCATATAAAAATAACATGTTGTAATTCACTGCATAAACAGAACTAAAGACAAAAACCACATGATTATCTCAATAGATGCAGAGAAGCCCTTCGACAAAATTCAACAGCTCTTTATGCTAAAAATTCTCAATAAACTAGGTATCAAAGGAATGTATCTCAAAATAATAAAAGCTATTTATGAAAAACCTACAGCCAATATCATACTGGGCAAAAACTGGAAACATTCCCTTTGAAATCTGGCACTAGACAAGAATGCCCTCTCTCACCACTTTTATTCAATATAGTATTGGAAGTTCTAGCCAGAGCAATTAGGCAAGGAAGAAAAAAGGAGTATTCAATTAGGAAAGGAGGAAGTCAAATTCTATTTGCAGATGACATGATCGTATATTTAGAAGACCCTATCACCTCAGCCCAAAATTTCCTTAAACTGAAAAACAACTTCAGCAAAGTGTCAGGATACAAAATCAATGTGCAAAAATCACAAGCATTCCTATACACCAATAACAGACTAACAGAGAGCCAAATCATGAGCAAACTCCCATTCACAATTGCTACCAATAGAATAAAATACCTAGGAATACAACTAACAAAGGATGTAAAGAACCACTTGAAGGAGAACTACAAACCACTGCTCAAGGAAATAAGAAAGGATGCAAACAGATGGAGAAACATTCTATGCTCATTCAAAGAATCATTATTATGAAAATGTCTATACTGTGCCCAAAGTAATTTATAGATTCAACACTATCTCCGTCATGCTTCACAGAACTGGAAAAAACCACCTTAAACTTTATATGTAACCAAAAGATAGCCCGCATAGCCAAGAAAATCCTAAGCAAAAGGAACAAAGCTGGAGGCATCACACTACCTGACTTCAAAGTATACTACAAAGTTATAGTAATCAATACAGCAAGACACTGGCACCAACACAGAGATGTAGACCAATGGAACCTAAAAGAGGCAATATCACACATATACAACCATCTGATCTTCAACAAACCTGACAAAACAAGTAATGGGGAAAGGATTCCCTGTTTAATAAATGGTGCTGGGAAAACTGGCTAGTCATGTGCATAAAGCAGAAACTGGAACCCTTCCTGACACCTTACACTAAAGTTAACTCCAGATGAATTAAAGACTTAAACATAAGACCTAACACTATAAAAACCCTGGAAGAAAACCTGGGAAAAACTGTTCAGGACTAAAACACCAACAGCATTGGCAACAAAAGCCAAAATAGATTAATGGGACCTAATTAAACTCCAGAGCACCTGTATAGCAAAAGAAATAGCCATCAGAGTGAACTGGCAACCAACAGAATGGGAAAAAGTTTTTGCAATCTACCCATCTGACAAAGGACTAATATCCAGAATCTACAAGGAACTAAAGCAGATTTACAAGCAAAAACAAACAAACAAATCTATCCAAAAGTGGGTGAAGGATATGAAAACTCTTCAAAAGAAGACATATATGAGGCCAACAAACATATGAAAAAATACTCATCATTACTTGTTATTAGAGAAATGCAAATCAAAACTACATTGAAATACCATCTCATGCCAGTTAGAATGGTGATCATTAAGAAAATAAGGAGACAACAGATTCTGGAGAGGATGTGGAGAAATTGGAACACTTTTATACTGTTGGTGGGAGTTTAAATTAGTTCAACCATTGTAGAAGACAGTGTCACCCTTCCTAAGGACCTAGAAATAGAAATTCTATTTGACCCAGGAATCCCATTACTGGTTATATACCCAAAGAATTATAAATAGTTCTATTATAGAGACACATGCACATGTATGTCCATTGCAGCACTTTTTACAATAGCAAAGACGTGGAACCAACCCATATGTCCATCAATGATAGACTGGATAAAGATAATGGAGTACCATGCAGCCATAAAACGGATAAGTTGATATCCTTTGTAAGAACATGAATGAATCTGGAAACCATAATTCTCAGTAAACTGACACAAGAACAGAAAATCAAACATAGCATGTTCTCACTCATAGGCAAGTGTTCAACAATGAGAACATATGGACACAGAGAGGGGAGCACCACACGCTGGGGTCTGTTTGGGGTGCCAGGGGAGTCACAGAGGAGGTATGGGGAGGTTGGGGAGGGATAACATCGGGAGAAATGCCATACATAGGTGACGGGGGGATGGAGGCAGCAAACCACATTGCCATGTATGTACCTATGCAACAATCATACATGATCTGCACATGTACCTCAGAACCTAAAGTACAATAAGAAAAAAAAAATACTAACCAATTAATAAACTTGTTCTCAGATGAAAAAAGTAACATTTTAAGGTATAAAGACTTAAACACATTTAATAATTAATATTTCAGTGTTGCAACTTACAAAAGACTAAAATTTTACTATTATATATTACTTAATTTAACATAATATGGCTTTAATATATCCAAGTGCTGAAAAGAACTTCTGTGTAGATACCCTTCCTAATGTCTTCACCTAGCCATCCTGGATCCCAAGTAGCTATATGGCACACAGGAGGATTATGAAGGTCAGAATCTGCCTGAGTCCCGAATTTACATACCAGCTGTAGAGGTCAGAAGACAGAACTGTGGAGACTCTACCTGCAGTATCCATTCCTCCCAGAATAGCCAGTAGGCAAGAAGGGAAAGCAAAGAAGAAGGGGCAACCTTGGGCTTGATTCCAGCTTGTAGTTTCTGTTCTATATACTAAGAATATGTCTCCAGACCTCAACAAGAACACTCATTCAGACCCTTGAATAGAGGCTATAAACCAAAAACAGCTCACACTCAAATCAAGCAAATATCTAGTCATATCTACCTGAGAATTTTGAAACCATTACTATTTTACCAACAATTTTAAAACTAGTTTTATTTACCAAATATTATCACATACACATAAGATGAGTAGACATACAAACACAAAAGGAAATCTTACAGCTTTTGGAAAGGATTTCCATTTTTTGGCATTTAAATAGTGTATCTTTTCCCCATTTCATCTATCAGTCTTCCAATACCTGTTTCACTGCTCAAAGCAATTGTTAACTAGGCAACAATTTGTATTTCTAAAGGGACAACTCTTAGGTGAAGCCAAAGCAATATATATATATATATTATAAACACAGAGCTAAGATTTTAAGTCTAAATATTCTGTCATCATTTGCTCAACAAAGCCAAAAACTGCTTGTGTAAAAGTTTAGTCAAGACAAGATGGCCATAAATGTATCTTAAAAGAGATATGACTTATTCCTTAAATTTAAAACAAATGGTAAGAGTCTCTAATGCACATAGACAGATATCATTAAAAATGGAGATTTTCTTAATAGATGTAAATTTATTTTACAAGAGGGTTTCAAGACAGTCAATACAATTTCAGAAAGGTATATATTAGTTGATAGGTGTTCTTTTTACTTAGATACTATTTCTCAGCTAAAATTACTGAGTTAAGGATGGATCCGATTAAGGAGTAGGGCAAAGAAAACATTCTCTAGGCCTGGACTCAGCGTGGATATATCTGAAAAAGGAGTGGGCCTATTTTATCCGAGGGCCTACATTTTAGAAACACTTTAACTAGGAGAGCTATCTTTTCTCCTTCAAACAGGTTATTAACAAGCCAAAAATTTAGCAGATTCAACTATTCTTATCAATTATTTGCTTAAGCTTTTATTCGGGTTTATAAAGAGTATTTAAATAAAAATATTGACATCTTCTTAGAGACTTCTGCATATCATTCGGCATTCCTAGATTAGACACTAGTTTGGGAGCCCTGATTTTCAAATGCACTTCCTCAGTGCTGTGTTGTTCATTTGGAGTGTTTCACTGTAACTTATCTTTATAAGATTTTTCAATCTCTGTAAGATTTACCTGCTTCTGGAGCCTAATATGTATCACTGTATAAGCCGGAAAATACTCAGGTATTCAGAAACTAAAGATTTAATTTTTACTTCAAATATTGACTTTGGCTCTTAGTTCCTCTTTATATATATATATATATATACATGTGCAGATTGTGCAGGATTGTTACATAGGTCTACACATGCCATAGTGGTTTACTGTATCCATTCCCCTGTCATCTACATTAGGTATTTCTCCTAATAGTAGTCCTCCTCAATCCCCCCCCACCAACCTGCTATCCTTCCTCTAGCACTCCTACCCCTCAGCAGACCCTAGTGTGTGATGTTCCCCTCCCTGTGTCCATGTGTTCTCATTGTTCAACACCCATTTATGAGTGAGAACATGTGGTTTTGGTTTTCTATTCTTGTGTCAGTTTGCTGAGAATAATGGTTTCCAGCTTCATCCATGTCCCTACAAAGGACATGGACTCCTCATTTTTTATGGCTGCGTAGGACTCCATGGTATATATGCGCAACATTTTCTTTATCCAGTCTATCATTGATGGGCATTTGGTTGGTTCCAAGTCTTTGCTACCATAAACAGTGCCACAATGAACATATGTGCATGTGTCTTTATAATAGGACATTTATAATCCCTTGGCCATATACCATGTAATGGAATTGCTGGGTCAAATGGTATTTCTGTTTGTAGATCCTTGAGGAAGCACCACACTGTCTTCCACAATGGTTGAACTAATTTACTCTCCCACCAGCAGTGTAAAAGTGTTCCTATATCTCCATATCCACTTCAACCATTCTAACTGGCATGAAATGGTATCTCACTGTGGTTTTGATTTGCATTTCTCTAATGACCAGTGAGTATGAACATTTTTTCATATGTTTGTTGGCCACATAAATGTCTTCTTTGAAAAAGTGTCATTCATATCTTTGCCCACTTTTTGATGGGGTTGTTTGTTGTAAATTTGTTTAAGTTCTTTGTAGATTCTGAATATTAGCCCTTTGTCAGATGGGTAGATTGCAAAAAATTTTTTCCATTCTGTTGGTAGCTGGTCACTCTACTTACGTTTTCTTTTGCTGTGCAGAAGTTTTTAAGTTTATTTATATCCCATTTGTCTATTTTGGCTTTTGTTGCCACTGCTTTTGGTGTTTTATTGATGAAATCCTTGCCTAGGCTTATGTCCTGGGTTTTCTTCTAGGATTTTTATGGTGTTAGGTCTTATGTTTAAATGTTTAATACACCTGAAGTCAATTTTTGTATAAGGTGTAAGGAAGGAGTTCAGTTTCAGTTTTCTGTACTGGCTTCCCAACACCATTTATTAAATGGGGAATCCTTTCCACATTGCTTTTTTTGGCCATGTTTGTCAAAGATTGGATGGTTGTAGATGTATGGCATTAATCCTGAGGCCTCTATTATGTTTTATTGGTCTATATCTCTGTTTTGATACCAATACCATGCTATTTTGATTACAGTAGCCTTGTAGTATAGTTTGAAGTCAGGCAACATGATGCCTTCAGCTTGGTTCCTTTTGTTTAGGATTGTCTTGGCTATGCGGTCTCTCTTTTGGTTCCATATGAAGTTTAAGGTGTTTTTTTTTTTTCCAGTTCTGTGAAGAAGGTCATTGGTAGCTTGATGGGGATAGCGTTGAATCTATAAATTACTTTGGGCAGTATGACCATTTTCATGATATTGATTCTTCCTAACCATGAGCATGGAATGTTTTTCCATCTGTTTGTGTCCTTTCTTATTTCCTTGAGTAGTAGTTTGTAGTTCTCCTTGAAGAGGTCCTTCATATCCCTTGTTAGTTGTATTCCTAGGTATTTTATTCTATTTGTAGCAATTGTGAATGGGAGTTTGCTCATGATTTGTCTCTCTGTTAGTCTGTTATTGGTGTATAGGAATGTTTGTGATTTTTGCATATTGATTTTGTATACTAAGAATTTGCTGAAGTTGCTTATCATCTTAAGGAGGTTTGGGGATGAGAAGACGTGGTCTTCTAAATATACAATCATATCATCTACAAATAGAGAGAATTTGACTTCCTCGTTTCCTAATTGAATACTGTTTATTTTTTATTCTTGCCTAATTGCTCTGGCCAGAACTTCCAATACTATATTGAATAGAAGTGGTGAGAGAGGGCACCCTTGTCTTCTGCCAGTTTTCAAAGGGAAAGCTACCAGTTTTTTGCCCATTCAGTATGGTATTGACTGTATGTTTGTCATAAAAGCTTTTATTATTTTGAGATACGTTCCATCAATACCTAGTTTATTAAGCGTTTTTAGCCTAAAAAGCCTTTTGAATTTTGTCGAAGGACTTCTCTGCATCTATTTTGATAATTACGTGATTTTTGTCTTTGGTTTTGTTTATGTTATTAATTACATTTATGGATTTGTGTATGTTGAACCAGCCTTGCATTGCCGGGATGAAGCAGACTGTATTATGATGGGTAAGCTTTTTTGATGTGCTGTTGGATTTGGTTTCCCTGTATTTTATTGATGACATTTGCATCAATGCTCATCATGGATGTTGGCCTGAAATCTTCTTTTGTAGTTGTATCTCTGCCAGGTTTTGGTATCAGGATCATGTTGGTCTCATAAAATTAGTTAGGGAGGATTCTCTCTTTTTGTATTGTTTGGAATGTTTTCAGAAGGAATTGTAACAGCTCCTCTTTGTATGTTTGTTAGAATTCTGCTGTGAACCTGTCTGATCCTGGATTTTTTTGATTGGTAGGCTATTAATTGCTGCCTCAACTTCAGGCCTTGTTATTGGTCTCTTCAGGGATTCAATTTCTTCCTGATTTAGTCTTAGGAGGGTGTAAGTGTCCAGGAATTTATTCATTTCTTCTAGATTTACTGGTTTATGTGCATAAAGGTATTTGTAGGAGTCTCTGATGGTAGTTTATATTTCTGTAGAATCAGTGGTGATATTCCCTTTATCATTTTTTATTGCATCTATTAGACTCTTCTCTCTTTTTTATTATTTGTCTGGATAAAGGTCTATTTTGTTGATATTTTCAAAAAACAAAACAGCTCCTGCATTCATTGATTTTGTGAAGGGATTTTTGTATCTGAGTTTCCCTCAGTTCTGTTCTGATACTAGTTGTTTATTTTTTTCTACTGCTAGGTTTTGAATTTGCTTGAAATTGCTCCTCTCATTCTTTTAATTTTTACGTTAGGGTATCAATTTTAGATCTTTCCTTTCTTCTCATGTTGGCATTTAGTGCTATAAATTTCCCTCTAGACACTCCTTTAAATATATTCCAGAAATTCTGGTATGTTGTGTCTTCATTCTCATTGGTTTTGAAGAACATTAGCCAATTATTTTTTCCCTACCTAAGTCTGAAAGAAAAAAAAAACATAAACAAGAGGAAGAACACCAAAATCTCTGCAAATTTTCAAAAGCCAAATTTTATACACTCTGCAATATTTCCATTTACTACCAGTTTCTTTCATACAAAGACAGACATAAGAGGTCTGTAAGTGAATTCAAGCCAGCTAATTATCTGATTCAATCTCATCCTGGATCCAGTCCAGTTTCGGTCATGACTTCCAAATTCAAAATGGATCAAAAATATGCTGAAAAAAACTCAGTGAGCACAAAACACAATTTGTGGAGCTTTGAATTCCAAAATAGAACTTACCATGACCCCCCAGTTGCTGTGAGAAAACAATAGACACAAGGGGCCAGGGACATACTTCATTTGGTCACTTGGCACTACTGGAGTAATTAGGAGCTCTTCTTTGGATCCCACTTCTTACACCATCTGTTAAAGGAAAAACTTCTGTTAGATTAAATTTAACAAAGTTTAATTAGGCACAGAAGAATTCACCAATCAGGCAGCCTCATAAGCCAGGGTAGGCTCTGAGACACTCCAGGGCAGCCACATGGTGGAAGATTTATAGACAGAAAAAGGAAAGTGATACACACAAAACAGAAGTGAAGTAGAGAGACAGCCAGTTACAGCTCCAGATTTACCTTAGGTGAACATAGTTTGAACAGTTTGCCCTCTATGGTCAAACCTCAGTGATTGGCACAAGAATAGATGACAGATTGTTTCCAACTCAATTTAGGTCATAGTTCACTAAGTACAGAGAAACTTAAGGAGACAGCTTTAGGCTAAACTTAACAGTCTGGGCAGGAATATTTCAGATGAGACTTTTAGAACACAGGGTGTTCGTCAGGGTTCTCTAGAGAGACAGGATATATGTATATATGAAAGGGAGTTTATTAAGGAGAATTGATTTACACAATCACAAGATAAAGTCCCATGATAGGCCATTTGCAAGTTGAGGAGAAAGGAAGGCAGTGGTGGATCAGTTCAAGTCCCCAAACCTCAAAATTAGTGAAGCCAATAGTGCAGTCATCAGTTTGTGGTCAAAGGCTCAAGAGCCCCTGACAAGCCACTAGCATAAGTCTAACATCCCAAAAGATGAAGAACTTGGATATGCTGTTGGAGGACAGGAAGGTTCCATCATGGGACAAAGATGGAGGCCAGGAGACTCAGTAAGTCTGGTTTTTATCTTCTCCTGCCTGCTTTATTCTAGCTGCATTGGCAGCTGATTAGGTGGTGTCCACCCAGATTGAGAGTGGGTCTGCCTCTCCTAGGCCACTCACTCAAATGTTAATTTATTTTGGCAACAACCTCACAGACACAAGCAGGAACAATACTTTGCATCCTTCAATCCAATCAAGTTGACACTCAATAATTACCATCACACAGGGAATAAAAGCATAAATGGACAAAACTAAAAAGCTTCTGCATAGGAAAAGAAACAGTCAACAGAAGAAATAGACAACTTAAAAAAAAGAAAATATTTTCAAACTATCCATCTGACAAAAGATTGATAGCCAGAATATAAAGGTTACTCAACAGCAAAAAGAAAAAATAATAACCTTATTTTTTAAATGGGCAAATTTTCTGAATAGACATTTTTATATACAGACAGATACATGAAAACATGCTAAGTATCACTAATCACTATGGAAATGCAAATCAAAGCCACAATAAGATAGCACCCCACCCCAGTTAGAATGGCTACTATCAGAAATATGATAGATAAGTATTGGCAAGTATGCAAAGAAAGGGAAACTTTTTACGCTATTGGTTGGAGTGTAAATTAGTATAATCATTATGAAAACGAGTATGGCGTTTTCTCCTAAAAGTAAAAGTAGAGTTACCATATGACCCAGAAATCCCACTACTGGTTACATATCCAAAGGAAAGGAAATGAATATATTGAAGATATATTTGCACTTCTATGTTTATTGCAGCATTAGTCACAATAGGAAATATATAGATCAATCTGTTTTCATTATCAGATGACTGGATCAAGGAATGTGATGTGTGTATAATATGTTGTGTGTGTGTGTGTGTGTGTGTCTATAGTGTGTGTGTGTATGTATATCTACACAATGACTTATTATTCAGCCATAAAAACACAATCGCATCATTTGCAGCAGCATAGATAACACTGGAGGACATTTGCTAAGTAAAATAATCCAGACACAGAAAGATAAATATCACATATTCTCACTGACATGTGTGAGCTACAAAAAATTAATCTCATGAAGGTAGAGAGTACAATACTGGGTACAGAAGACTGGGATGAGTTGGGAGTAGGGGAAAGTGAAAAGATGTTAGTTAATGGGTATAAAATAAAGGGTGACAATAGTTATATAAATCATAGTATCTTCCTAAATATAGTAGCTTTCCAGTTTGTTTAATTATTGTGAGATTTTTATGGATGTTTTAAAATTTTGCTTTTGGCGATCATGCTCCTTTATTTTTACATGTGTCACTAGATATTTTACTTTCTCTTGTTTCTTTTCTATTTTATATAGACAGATAAAATTATTTGTATTTATTGTGAACAATACTGTTGCTATTTTAGTTGGAGGTTTGCTGTATTTACTGAATTTTTTGTATAAGTGGACATTGGTGATTTCTAATGCTAATTTTATACCTAACACTATCTTTTACACTATATTTAAATGCCTCCTTTTTTTGTAGTAATGTTCAGTTCATTGTGTTGGGCTTTCCAGTCACACTTCTGTAGAGGATGCTCTCTTGTGGACATTACTATGTGAAAAAGAAATTCATTTTGTATAAACTCCCATTGGTTTAATCACAAGCTTCTTTCTCAGACCTCCTCACATTCAGTATTCCAATTTTTCTCCTTTCATTCTCCTGGCTACATAATCAAGTCATTTTTTAATATTCATAAATCCAAGGCGCTTAATTTTTTGTGTCAAATTAACTAAAGCATAAAGGTTCCAGATATTTGATGTGTTTCTGAGGACATTTCTGGATGATTGGTACCTGAATCAGTGGCCTTCATAAAGTAGATTTCCATTCCAAATATGGGCATGCCTCAACAAATTCATTGAAGGCCTGTATAGAACAAAAAACATGGTTGGGGAGATTTGCTATTTCTGACTGATTGTGTCTGAGCTAAGAAAAAAGTATTCTCTGCCTGTAGAACTGAACGTGGACTAGAACTAATCATTGACTCTCCTGGTTCTTCAGTTTGTTAATGATAGAGCTGCAAACGTCCAGGATCACATGAGACAATTCCTTATAATAATTTTCTTTGTAATAAATCTCATATAGCATATGAGGATATGAGGAAGAGGATAACATGTACTAAATCTCATGTAGCATATCTTATTGATTCTGTTTCCTTGGAGAATCTAGACAAATACATTAATTGTATTCTTGAGTCATTACTCTATGCACTATAAATTGATGTGCATATATATTGCCTGAGGTTCTAACAGTGATAGGAATTTTTTTATTGCTTTCTTTCCGGGCTGGCCCTTCATGTGTACACATTACAGGAGCAGCCCATTTTCTATTTTCACCAACATACTTAGCCATTTTTTTTATTGAACCAGTCTTTTTAATTTTTTCCTCTTCCATTAACTAGTCATAAGGAATCTCCCTCCTTAAAGTAGCCTTATTGTGAGTTGAGGAACATTAGGTTTAGGAGACAAAGGAGACTGGGTCACCTGTTCATAGAGTTTATCTCTCTACTCAATTCCACTCTCTTTGTTTGTTTGTTTTTTTTTCTTACAGATGCTTTGCTTCTAGTTATGCCTGATCTTATGACTCAATGTCTGAGTATGCCTTGCTAATAATGGATGGTTCTGGTTAAATAGCCTTTTGATATCTCATGGCTAGACACCCAAACAATATCAAGGTGGGACAGCATTCAAACCATGAATTTTCAAAAGATGCATATAGCAAAACTCTACAAGTTCTGTAGATGGCAAAACCCTATGTGTCCCAATTATAACTGTCAAATTGATGGTTGCAATTCCAAAGAGTCCAAATGGGATCTTTATTTACTACAAATACCTTTAGTACGATAACATCTATGAGGCCCTTTGGCCTAAGTGATCTCATGGCTTGTATAAAATTACAGTTGGACCCCTCTTGCTTTGGACTCTACAAAACTGCAGCCCCAAGATTCTCCAATGAATAGGTTAGATTATTATTCCCAAGTATTATACACGCTCCCTCTAAGCTGGTGAGGATTATCTAGTACTATACCACATTTTTATGGGAACATTGGAAATCTGCAATAACATGTCCTTTAGCTTGCAGTTCATTCCTATTCATTTTCTCCAAAAATAGAAACCCTAAAATGTTAACTCAAGTAGCATGTCCCTGAAAGTTTGTAAGGTTTATAATTCACTCACTAGAATGCATGGGTCTTATCAGGATATTAAAAATATAAGCCACTTCCAAGTTCAATTGACATAATTTCATTAGTAGGGGTACTATTGTGATATTTTATGGAATTAACATAGAATCAAGTTTCTTCAAATTGCAATTACAGAGAACAGAAAATTCAACTTAGTCCCAGGTCAAGATAATGAATGTATATATTCATGTGTCTATCTACACAGACATAAACTGTTTCTGACTCTTCTTTTTAATAAATATGAGAAAAATATACATATTTTCCAGGTCAATAGCCCCATACCAGCTACAAGTGGCTATATAGAGAAATTCTAGTATGATATTACATTGGCACACAACTATGATTAGGATTAATACTTAGTTACGTTTGCAGTAGACCACTGCCGTTCGTCATAATGAGTCTGCGTTTTCTTGGGAGGCCACACTGATAAAGTGAATGGGGATATATGAAAAATCACTTTCCCTGTATTCTTAAAATCTTTGAGAATGATGCTAATATCTACTATTCTACAAAAGATGAGGAATTTTTAAAAATGTATTATTTTTGATTGAAGTGGGTCAATTTAAAAGGTTTCAATATAACATTTCTCATAATAATGGATCTTCCTTTGCAGATCAAGAGATCAATGAGGTATTTTCAGCTGCTACTTTAAATGTCTACCTTGACTATATATTCAAGAGTAAAGAAAATGATCAACATGTTAGTTGGGGAACCAGTGTACCCACTGTGAGTGCAGCCTGGATCAGAATTATATTTATAATCTCCCCTCTGTAATTCATCTTTCTACTGCAGAGAAACTGATCCATTTTAGGCTAACATAGGGTTAGATACAATATTTGAGGCTTAATTCAAGCATAACCTAAATAAACAGGACTAAGAGTTAATGCAAATTTGTCCATATGCTTCAGCGGGTATGAGGATGAGGCATTGGGGAAGCATTGTCTATCATATTTCAAAGCATGTATTCATAACTCCTACAACCTAATCATGTAGAAAAAGGGCAACCATGCAATTAGCAAAAGACAAGGACCACAATTATGGGTTACGTACTAAGCTTAAAACTAAATATTCTATAGTAATGCAGATTCATCTAAAAAATATCCAACAACGGAAATATATAGTCATGTCATAAAGTAATAGACATTGTAAATTAGTAAACCATATTAAACACTTAATATAATATAAATACTTTAAAAAAGCAATAATACAACAATACTCATAAACACTTTGGGCATAACCTTTAAGGTAATAAAAGGTACAGGATGGATAATAACCTCCATTATGCATCCTAAAATAATGTTTAAACAGAAGGATTATAACTTCAGAAAGAATAAAACAAATAGAATAAAGGGTACAATTCTGATGAGTCCTCTATATTTGTTGGTCATTGGTGGCTTTGAAGCTACAAGTTCAGGTACTGTGTCCTAGATAATGATGTATTAAAATCCTCTGCAGATGCCAAATATTAAGTGCTCAAAATTTATTTCTTTTCTCTACTAACTACATGTAATATTACAAAGGTATCAGGAAAAGACTTATTTAGACTGGAATGACTCACACGTAGTTAGAGGCAAGAGACACAAAATTAATTTTCAGAATTCTTCCTGGGATCTAAAAGAAAGGAATCACAACTAAAACCTAAATCCTTAGTGACAGGATTGAGAGATAGTCCAGTGAACAAAGAGAAGTCTTTCATTGTTTATTGAAATCATGACACATAAGATAATGACAAAATAATGATTGCAATGAAATTTGTACTGACTTGTTTACCCGTTTTGAAATATTTAAGTGCTTCCATTGTGTCCACAAAAATTTTAGAATTCTGATTTTTCCCTGAACAAAATATATTGAGAACATCTATTCTAGCAAATTGAGTTCATCAAATTTTAATGGTGAATAACTCATGACTAGAGGCCATAAAGCTTATTTTTCAGTTAGAGACCTTTTAGGTAGACAGATAAGCAGATCATTCACTGTCATTCACACATCCTAAACAACCCTCAAGCTTCCTGGAGTTTCTAGATAAAATCACAAATTACACAGCAAAAAGTACAACCTATAAAAATTCTCTCTGAATGTTTTCAATATATTTCCTTTATATTATTTTAAAAAGTAACAAAATAAGAATTCTATAAAAGAACAGATGCTTAGTTAATTTATATGTAACATTATATTCCTGGGATTATCTATCAAGTTACGTGTGTTTTTTTTTGCTTCAGTTGTATAATTAAAATAAAAATAAGAAATCATATTTGCTTTTAATATTATATGGTACATATGGATAATTTATACAGATTTCATCTTTTAAAAATTGTGTTTATAAAGTAACACTATTCTTGTTTGGTTTTTTAACTTAGGAGAATAAAGAAATTAGATAAAGCATTGTTTATGCTTTGTTAAATTTCTGGGTAGAGACTTTTAGCGGCCAAGAAAGTAAGCCTGAAACTGTAAGATAAAAAATAATAAGATGGGTTTCATAAGAACGTTGCCTTAAGTCAAATGAAAAAAAGATTCCTGAATTTGTTTTCAACGTTTACTCATTTGAAAATTTTCATTTATTAACTCATATATTAACACGAGGTATATTTTTAAAAATGGGCGTACTTTGCTTTTCTCCTAATATAAGACTCTCAAATAGGAAATGGGAAAAAGTAACCTTATCCAAAAGTGTCATTGGTATTTGTTGGTTAGAATCATGGTCACTTTTGGAGCTATGTACAAAGTTCCTATATCTTTGAATATAATTTTCAAGACATATAAGAAAATGTATTCCTTACTTATCTAATTCAAATAATTAATTTGACTGTAAATCATAAAATAATAGATGAGATGTATAGATAAGTCTGTTATAAATATTTGAAGTTCTCATTTTATTTAGTTTTCTTCCAAATAAAATGTATTTAATATTTATTTTATTTGGTTATATAGTTTAAGAAATTCTAATTTTAAGCAGTAAAATTATATTGAATAATATGCAATTTTTGTTGTTATTGTATCTAAAATGAATAGAGGTAATCAGACAAACTGTAGAAAAGACAGAAAATCTGTGAACATCAGTGAATTAGAGCTACTATTGATTTATAAATGGTAGTTGGCATCATACTTGCTGTTGTTGGATTATTATTTGTGTTCTTAGTCACAAGCCACTTATCATCTCATCATGTAATGATGTGTAATCAACAGATTAAATGAATAAGCCCATCTGGCATAATGACACAATGTCTTAAAATACATGTGAAAGTTTTGTATATATAGTCCATAAATGTTTTCATAGAAATAGGCAAGCTATGCTTTTACTTTTGACACTGATGTCTCTTTAAAGAGAGATGTAATGTCTCATTCTTGGGAACTGGGAATTTTCCACTTTACTTTAGCTATCTGCCTGCTTTAATTATGCATACTGAGAGTTTACATATTTTTAGCCATGACGTGATATTTTGAACATTTTCTGACATGGCACACAAGCAGGGCATCATTACATTCCTTATTGTTGGCTAATCTCACAAAGGTGAAAATTCTAGATAAACATTTTAGAGTAACAATCTGGGTTTCCAGATAGGTTTAAAAATACCCACTGATAATTATTAGAACAAAAAAAATGTATTATAAAACATATTCTTAAAGGCAGATTTAAGTGTACTTTATCCAACTGGCTGGAGTTCAGGGATATTTGGATTAATATGCATGATACATATTCTTCAGATTAAGCTAAACCACCAGGGAAATGGATGGCCAATGAACCACTTTATCTCTACTCTGCAGGTATCTTGAGTAGTTTGCCACCTGCAACATAATTATCATTCTATTTTGATGTAGGCAGTGCTACACTACAGTAGCTAAAATCATTTTCATTTCCTCCTAAATTTCCCACAGAGAAATACAAGGTAGTGCAGCCTATTTTAAAACAATCTTGCTTCTTTGTATTTAAGCAGTAAAATGTAAACATAATTCAGAAACAACCAATGTACCCCTCAGCAGAAAATAGAACAAACATCGTCCATGATGAGGAAAAAGAACAAAATTAAATGTTCATATTGTAAGGGCTCCTTGATATTTTGTTAATAAAATCGTTTTAATAACTTGCTAAATTAAAATCACTTACACAAGGACGTTAGACTTCTTAAAACATGTTTTGATGTTTGTTTGTTTGTTTTATCCACACACTGAAATTAAATGTTGGGCCGAGGCAATTGGAAGGTATATGAAATAGTATATCTCAGTTCAGTGACTTACACATTTTGGGAAAATGCATGCATACATGAATTTATATAAACATAGGTACATAAGCATTTTACATATATTCAAATTTGGCTTAAGTGTTTTGAATAACTCCATTATGTTTATTTGTTTATTTTATTATTTCTTTAAATTTTGAAACAGAGTTGTGCTCTGTTTCCCAGGCTGAAGTGCAATGACTGATCTCAGCTCGCTGCAACCTCTGGCTCCTGGGTTCAAGTGATTCTCCTGCCTCAGGCTCGCAAGTAGCTGGGATTACAGGTGTGTGCTACCATACCAGCTAATTTTTGTATTTTTAGTAGAATCAGGGTTTCACCATGTTGGCCAGACTGACCTTGATTTCCTGACCTCAGCTGATCTGCCAGCCTTGTCCTTCCCTAGTACTGGGATTATAGGCATGAGCCATCATACCCGGCCACATTATGTTTTTAAAGGTAAACTATAGGTCATCAGCATGAACCCCTGAAGATTTGGTCTACACCAAAATCCCTAAAATTTATGAAAATGTTACATTATAAGGCAAAAAGATTTTACAGTTTTATTTAAGGTTATGGATCTTCAAATGGGGAGACAATCCTAGATAACCTGGATAAGACAGTCCTGGAGACCAGGTCCAATGTAATCATACATATCCTTAAAGGTAGAAGAGGTAAAAGAGCTGAGGGAGCAGAAGAAGACAAAGATATTCAAAGCATGAGTGGGGCCATGTGGATGAATATAGAAATTCAAAGCATGAAAGGGGCCATGAGAAAGAATATAGACAGCATTTAGGAAAAAGACAGACCTCTGGCTTACAGACAGTAAGGAAATGGAAATTTCATTGCTATGAGCAAAGAGAATAAATTTAGCCAACAATATGAATGACTTTGGGAGCAGATTATTCCTCAGAGCCTCCATTAAGGAAGGAAGCCCTGCCAAAAATCTTGATTTCAGCTTTATGAAGCCTATGCCAAACCTAACTTCCAATGTACAAAGTCTGTGAGATAATACATTTGTGTTTTACACCATTAAATTTGTGGTGTCTTGTTATGTGGCAACAGAAAACTAATATACCATGTATGAGACCGCTGAACTGTCTACACCTGACAGTTGAACTGAACTATAATATAGTTACACTTCTTTATTTAGCTAATTTTTATGTTTATAACCCCTCTCAGTGGTAATATAGTTTATGTGATAATACTTACTGTAGGAATATGATCCAAATGGAAGAACATTTATATTCACTACTGTTTCTCCCTTTCTGTGAATCCCATACTCATAATGCCTATACCCGACCATTATGGGATGCTATAGTGCCATGTCCCCTTGCTTAAACATTTTGTTCAAATTCTAGAAAATCTATAGTTATATCTCATTTTATTGGCTTTCACTTTATTTGTTTATAGATATTGTTTTTACAAACTGAATGTTGTAGCAACCCTGCATCAAATAAGCCTGTTGGTGCCATTTTCCAACAAGTCCTTTTTTTTTTGTTTCTCTGTGTCTACATATTTTACCAATAAAATATTTTAAATTAAGGTTTGTATATTTTTTTTAAAGAAGATTCCAGGCATACAGTGAAAACATCATTTTATATGAACTGACAAGCCAAATAATTCGTGTGACTCACTTTAGTGCAATATTCACTTTATTACAGTGGTCTGTAATAAACACTACTATCTCTGAGGTAAGCCTGTGTATATTGTTTTTCAGAATGAGTAAAGACTAATCATCCTTCCCTTTCCCCTCCCCAACAACAACAAAAGTAATGATAGCAATAGCAACAAAACCAACAAACCAAATTCAAAATAAACTGAACTCATGCATTATAAACATTTGTTAAAATTTCACTTCAGGAACAGTCTAATGGCAGACTGTTTGGATAACCATGTTAATATGTGGTTTCCAGCCTTCATTTTCACAAATCTTTTTAACATTGAGAATAGAGATGTTAGATAAAGCCCATGATGGTTAATTTTAGGTGTCAACTTGATTGGGTTTAGGGATGCCCAGATAGCCGGTAAATCCTTATATCTGCATGTGTCTTTTGAGGGTACTTCCAGAAAGGATTAGCATTTTAATCAGTAGACTGAGTAATGATTCACCCTCACCAATGTGGGCCAGCATCATTCAATTTTTGAGGACCCAGATAGAACAAATTGACAGAAGGATAAACTCTTTCTTTCCCCTTGAGTTGAGCCATCCACCTTCTCCTGCCCTCAGGCATTAGAGCTCCTGGTTCTGGGGCCTTTGGACTCTAACTCATACCAGTGGTCCGTAGCTCCTAGTTTTCAGGCATTCTGCCTTGGACTGGAAATAGGCTGTTGACTCTCTTGTTCTCAGGCCTTCAGTTTCTGACTAAATGATGCTACTGGCTTTCCTGTTTCTTCAGCTTGCAGATGGCAATGCTACTTTTTGGCCTCTATAATGGTCTAAGCCAATCCCATATATATATATATACGCGCACACACACATATATATATACATATATATACACACATATATGTACATATATATACACATATATACATATATACACACACATATATATACATATATATATGAATATATGCATATATATTCATACAATTCATCTTTTAAATTTGTTCACTCTAGTACTAAAGGTGTCATATATATATATATATATATATATATATATAATGCTATCTGAAGCTGATTCTAGAGTGAATAAATTTAAAAGATGAATTGTATGAATTGGTTTTGGTGTCTCTGAAATTGACTCTTGATGCATTCCTGAAGGGATATTTGTTCCCTTCAGGTCTCATAGTAAAATGAGAGTCCAAGTGTTGGAGGTGGAACCTGGTGAGACTTACTTGGTTCATGGGGGCAGCTCCTTCATGAGTGGATTGGTGCCATCCCAGGAGTAATGAGTGAATTCTTGCTCTATTAGCTAGTGCTATATCTGGTTGTTAAAAAGAGTCTGGTCCTTCTTTCCTGTTTCTTCTTTCAGCTTTCCCCTTCCACCATGAGTGGAAGCTTTCTGAAGCCCTCACCAGAAGCAGACCTTGGTGCTGCCCTTTCTGTACAGCACACAGAAACATGAGTCAATTAAACGTTTCTCCTCTATAAATTACCCAGTCTCAGGTATTCTTTTATAACAATGCTAAAATGGATTAATATAATTATCTAATCTGATTAGATATTAAGATGCTAAGTGCCATATTCCAGTAATAAAGAGAGAAATGATAGTTTGTAGTTTGAACTGTTTACAGAGATAGGCAAAATATGTGCCTTGAATACTCCTAGTCAACTACTTAAAAGACACAAAGAGATAAGTCACTGTGTATGATACTTTTAAATATTTTTGAGAAACTAAAGAATATAATGACCTTGGTTGGTTGTTCCTAACTTTGAGAGACAAAAGGAGTGAAAGAAAAATACAAGCCCAGGGATTCAAATTCTCAGTTCAAGCACTCCCTAAATAATATACGAGCTTATGGGTCCGCCCTGAAGAAAACCATTATCTTCTGTGTCAAGGAGGCTGAAATTTTTGAAAATAAACACAAGACACTTTTTTGGAATTTTCTGATTTACAAAGCAAATTGTTCCCAGCCTCAAATAAGTCTATTATTTAAATGAATATCACACTGGGAAATAATAGGACCCTGTGATTTGCAGTGGGGAGATGTGGGGAAACTCTAATGAAGCTGAGGACACTGAACACCTAAATTCTGAAAAGTCCTCTTTTACAGTGGAAGAGGTCTTCCCACTCCCAGCAGAAGTGGTCTCTCCATCTCCAGTGGAAACAGACTTTCCAACCTCAGTGGTCTGTCCTATCCCTGCTTGAGTGAAATTAGTCTGTCCACCTTTGAGGGGATTAGTCCCAGTTGACTGTGAAAACAGTAATGGCCTTCCTTGAGGCAGTTGCAATGCAAGACAATGCTGATTGTCCCACCTCTACTACCCCTCTTTGCTTCTAGATATATAAGTAGAGTTAAGTTCAGGAAGACCACTCTAAGATAGGTATAAAGTGTGGGCCATGAGGAGATGCACTACACCCTAAATGAACTACTTGAGTTTTCTAACTTATACTAGCAGAAATCTGGAGAATAAGCATAGCAGTTGATATTAAGGATGTGGGATAATGGTAGATGTAATAAAAAGTTGTATCAGGCTAAATTGATTGATATGGGTCCACAAGCAAATATATTTCATTTAATATTGCAGCTTGGGGATCTAATAGTTTGATTTCTTGGCCAAAACATGGATCAAAGATGGCCCACTCAGCAATTTGCAGATGCCTGATCACATTTAATTTAATGTTAAAGAAGAAATTTAAAGGCTTCTGATGATTGGAATGTTAGAGGGTCCAGAAGACATTATTCATGTACTCTTTGATAAATAAATGTGTAATTTTTGAATTTCTCAATGACTAATTTTCCCTATAGGCCAGACGTTGTAGTAGAAATTTCAGGCATTGAATTTGAAAACCTAAATGCAATGAGAGCAACTGGATAATAGGATAGGTGAAGTGACAGCCCTGAGCCACCAACCGCAAGGTGTGGGTTGTTGTTATAAAGGGCATTAGAGTCAAAGCAGCCATCAGACTTATAGTTGACATATGACATTTGTTATTAAATCATGGTGCTCCTAGGAATCAAACAGATAGAAAGTCTACTAAATTCTTAATCGATTCATATAAGCAAAAGAGTTCCAGGTGATGTGAACAAAAATCTAACTCCAGCTGTAAAACCAGACAGTCATAGCCACTCAGTCAATGACCAGACTTAAGCCAATCTATAGACACAGAATGTCTTATTTTTTTCACTGCCTATTTGATCAGGTCTTTATTCAAATAAGCTGTCAAAAATGATTTGACTTAACAAATTTAAGGGTTTATGCAGCAGATTTCTTTTGTTTTGTGGCCAATTTTGTTTCTGCTGGCTTTTTACAAGTGCCAGTTCATTGGTAGCTGCTGCCTTTATCCCCACCAGAGGTTTCTTATTCTTCTTAACACAAACAGCCTCCTTTGTTTTCTTCCCTAGCACAAGCTTCTTGCCTATAAAACTCTTCTCATCTGATTTGACCTCTAACACTGTTGCTGTTCTTGCTGCTGCCAACTTATCCACACGAAGTTCATGATTCCTGGTCTGTTAAAGAATGGTGTTCCAGTGCTTGGTCTTTACATATGGGTTTAGCTCCAACATGATTCTCAGATTTTTTTGTAGTGGGTTCTTCTTCAGGACTCTAAGATGAATCATCTTGCACAGTATTCCAAGGGCTTTTTGGATATCTGGGCTTTTCTAGATTCTGCTAAGGTCTGCGTTGATCATCTTACACATGGGAAGATTGTTGTTACTCTTCAGAAAAGCAGTTTTATGCCAAGTGTCATACAACACATTTGTCTCCTGGAAAGCATTCCAGAAGACAAATTCTCAGTTCTGTATGTACAAATATGGAACTGTTTCCCAAGTCAGAATGTCTTGAATAAAATAAAAGAGAGCCTGGGGTCACCTTGGGGAAGAATTTTGGTACACTATGAAATATTTATACTTTCATTCTTTTTCCCAGACTCCCCCAAAGGAACTTACATCCTTTCACTAGGGTAACTGTGCATTTGAAGAAAAGAAAATAATGTGATTCTTTAAGATTACTGGACATAGGCTCTGAACTGACATAGATTTTGAGAGACTCAAAACATCACTTAGCCCTCCAGTCAGAGTATAGGATGATGAAGGAATTTTGTTTCAGGCCCAATTCATTCACAGCGGGTCCAGTGAGTCCACAAATCCATCCTGTGATTATTTCCTCAGTTCAAAAATGCATTATTGGAATAAATATACTTAGAAGCTGGTAGAACTCCTACATGGCTTTCCTGACTTGTAGAATGGTGGGTATTGTATTGGGAAAGTCCAAATAGAAGCCATTAGAATGCGACTGCCTAGAAAAATAGTACATCTAAAGCAATACTGCATTTCTGGAAGGATTGCAAAGATTAGTGCCATCATTAAGGACTTGAAAGATGCAGGGTGGGGATTCACCACATTCCCATTTAATTCTCCTATATGGTTTATTCAGAAGAAGATTGATGAATATTGGAGAATTACAGTGGGTTTTTAAAAGTTTCAGCAAGTGGCAACTCCAACTACAGCTGCTATGCAGGAGGTAAATTTACTGTTTGAGGAAATCAACACGTCTTTCAGTTCCTGGTATGTGTAAGCTGTTGACCTGGGACTTTTTTTTTTATCTCTATCTCTGTTAATAAGTTCACCAGAAGCAGTTTGCATTCATCTGGCAAGGCCAGCAATATACCTTCACTGTCCTGTCTCAGGGGTATATCAACTCTTTAGTTCTGTGTCGTAATTTAGTTCACAGAGAAAAACACTTTGTTTTTCCACAGATATTTCTCTGGTCCATTACACTGATGAACATCATGCTGATTAGACATAGGGAGTGAGAAGTAGCAACGATTCTGAACGTATTGGTAAAACAGTTGCATCAGAGAAAAAGACATAAATCTGACTAAAATTATAAATCTTTTCAACTCAGTAAGATTTCTGAGTCCAGTGATGTTGAAATATCCTTTCTAAGTTGTTGGATTGCATCTGCTTTCTCCTATAACCAAGAAAACACACAATGCCTAGTCACCTAATTAGAATTTTGAGATAACATGTGCTCATTTGGGTATTGTTCCAGCCCATTAATGGAGTGACCTGAAAACTTACTAGTTTGAGTGGGGTCCAGTAGAAGAGAAGGTTCTGCAACAAGTCCAGGCTACTGTGCAAGCTGTTGTACCACTTCTGCCATATAATCACAGATACAATGGTGCTGATGGGATTTTGGAGCAAGGCACTACTATGTTTCCCAGATATCTACTCACCTTCTAAGAAACACCCCTTGGTCTGCTATTGGACTTTAATATCAACTGAATGCATAACCATGGGTTACCATGTTACCATGTGACCTGAGCTGCCTATCATGTACTGGCTGTTTTCTGACTCACCAAGCCATAAAGCTGGGCATACACAGCAATACTCCATTGTCCAGTGGAAGTGATATAAACATAATCAGGCCCTAGAAAGCCCTAAAGACACAACTACATTCTATAAAAAGGGCCAAATGCCCATGGTTCCCAATCTTTACATATTACTTTCTCTTCTTCTTCACCAATAGCCTCATGGGGAATTCCCTCTGAACAGTTGACAGAGAAAGAGAAGACTTGGGCATGGTTCTCAGATTGTTCTGCATGACATGTAGGTACCAACCAAAAGTGGATAGCTGTAGCACTACAGCCTCTCTCTAGAACATCCTTGAAAGACAGTGGTGAAGGGAAATCTTCCCAGTGGGCAATGCTTCAGGCAATGCACCTGGTTGTTTACTTTGCCTGGAAGAAGAAATGGCCTGATGTGCAATTACATATATATCCCCGGGTTATAAAAACCAGGGCAGGCTACTTTCTTGGGTCACTCAGCTGCGATGCAAGTGGGGAATTCATAGATGAGACTCCACTCACCCCAGACAGCTTTCCTGAGCTTTGAGAGACTTGCTAGCAATGAATACTATGCTTCTGTTGCCTTGATTCCATCTGTAAGTAATGAACATACCTATTTTAATTTATTTTAATAATTTTGGTGTAACATGTGGTTTTTGGTTACATGGATGAGTTTTTGGTGGTGATTTCTGAGATTTTAGTCAACCCATCACTCAAGCAGTATACACCGTACCTACTGCATAGTCTTTTATTTTTCACCCCCACTCACCCTTCCCTGTAAGTCCCCAAAGTCCTTCATATATTTCATATGCCTTTATATACTCATATGTGAGAACCAATATCATATATTTGGTTTTCTATCCATGAGTTACCTCACTTATAATAATGATTTCCATCTCCATCCAGATTGTTGTGAATGCCATATTTCATTCATTTTTATGATTGAGTTGTATTCTATGGTATGTGTGTGTATGTGTGCATGTGTATATATATGTGTATATACATATACACACAATATATATATAATTATGGATATGTCTACACATAATAAATATACATATACACAAAATATATATGTATATATATTACATTTTGTTTATTCACTCACTTGCTGATGTGTATTTAGGCTGGTTCCATATTTTTGCAATTGCAAATTGTAATTCTGTAAACATGCATGTACAAGTGTCTTTTTCATATAATGCTTTATTTTTCTCTGGATAAAAAGTATGTCTTCCCCATAGTGGTAAGCTTGGATAAAATGGTAGATATACTTTTAATTCTTTAGGAAATATTCATACTGTTTTCCATAGTGGTTGTACTAGATTACATTTCCCACAATGAGGGTTAAAGTGTTTTCTTTTCACTACATCCACACCTCCATCTATTATTTTTTGACTTTTTAATGACAGTCATTCTTGCAGGAGTAAAGTGGTATCTCATTGTGGTTTTAATTTGCATTTCTCTGGTAGTAATGTGAAATACTGTTTCATAGGTTTGTTTGGCCATTTGTATATCTTCTTCTGTAAATTGTCTGTTTATGTTCTTTGTTTACTTTTTGATGGGATTATTAGTTTTTCTCTTGCTGATTTGTTTGAGTTGCTTGTAAATTCTGAATATTATTCTTTTGCTGGATATATAGTTTGGAGTATCTTCTCCCATAGTGTGGGTTGTCTTTTACTCTGTTGATTATTTATTTTGCTGTGCATAAGCTTTTTAGTTTAATTAGGTCCCACCTATTTTTATTTTTTGTTGTAGTTGCTTCTGGATATTTGGTCACACACTTTTTCCAAATCCAATAACTAGAAGAGTTGTTCCAGTGTTATATTCTATTGTTTTTATGATTTCACGTGTTCAATGTGAGTATTTGATTCATCTTAAGTTGATTTTTGTATGGTAAGACATGAGGATGCAGTTTTTTTTTATTGTATTTTAGGTTTTGGGGTACATGTGCAGAGCATGCAATACAGTTGCATAGGTACACACATGGCAGTGTGTTTTGTTTGCTTTCTCCCCTTCACCCACATTTGGTATTTCTCCCCAGGCAATCCCTCCCCACCAGGATGCAGTTTTATTTTTCTATATGTGGCTTACGAATTATCCCAGCACCATTTGTTGAACAGGGTGTCCTTTCCCCACTTTGTTTTTCTTCACTTTGTTGAAGATCAGTTGGCTCTAAGTATTTGGCTTTTTATCTGAGTTCTGCCTTCTTTTTCATTGGTCTACATGGCTGTTTTAATACCAGTACCATAGTAAGTACAGCCTTGTAGTATAGCTTGAAGTCAGGTGATGTGATATTGCCATTTATTTTTCTTCTTCTTATTTTGCTTAGACTTGCTTTGACTACACAAGCTGACTTTTTTTGGTTCCATATGAGTTTTAGGATTGTTTTTTCTAGTTCTGTGAAGAATGATGATGGGAAATGTGTTTCATCTGTAGATTGTTTTTGACACTATGGTCATTTTCACAATATTGATTCGCCCGTCCATGAGCATGGGATGTGTTTCCATTTGTTTGTATCATCTATGATTTCTTACAGCAGTATTTTCTAGTTTCCATTGTAGATATCTTTCACCTCCTTGGTTTGGTATATTCCTAAGTATTTTCGTTTGTTTGTTTGCAGCCATTGTAAAAAGTGTTGAGTTCTTGATTCAGTTCTCAGCTTGGTAGTTGTTGGTGTATAGGACTGCTGCTGATTTGTGTACATTGATTTTGTATTCTAAAATTTTATTTAATTTATTTATTGAATCTAGGATCTCTTAAGATGCCCATTTAGGATTTTCTAGTTATACAATCACATCATTAGTAAAGAGCAATAGCTGGACTTCCTCTTTCTGATTTGGATGACCTTTATTTCTTTCTCTTGTCTGATTTCCCTGGCTAGGACTTCCAGTACTACGTTGAATAAAAGTGGTAAACGTGGGCATCTTTGTCTTGTTCCAGTTCTCAGGGCAAATGCTTTCAACTTTTCCCCATTTAGTATAATTCTGGCTGTAGGTTTGCCATACATGGCTTTTCTAACCTTGAGATATGTCTCTTTCATGTCAAATTTTCTAAGGGTTTTAAATGTAAAGTGATGCTGGATTTTGTCAAATGCATTTTCTGCATCTATTTAGATGATCATATGATTTTTGTTTTTAATTCTGTTTATATGATGCATCACATTTATTGACTTGCATAGGACCATCCCTGCATCACTTGTATGAAATCCACTTGATTATGGTATATTGAATTTTGATATGCTGCTGGATTTAGTATTTTGTTGAGAATTTTGGAATCTTTCATCATGGATATTGGTCTGTAGTTTTCTCTTTTTACATCCTTCTCTGGTTTTGGTATTAGGGTTGTACTAGCTTCATGGATGATTTGGGAGGATTACATCTTTCTGTAACTTTTAGAATAGTTTTATTAAGAATAGTACCAATTCTTTTTTGAATGTCTGTTAGAATTTCACTCTGAATCCATGTGGTCTTGGACATTTTTGTTGGCAGTTTTTCAAATAACTATTTAAATCTTGCTACTAGTATTGGTCTGTTCAGAGTTGCTATTTATTCCTGATTTAATCTAGAAGGACTGTATATTTCCAGAAATTTATATATAACCTCTACAGGTTTTAATTTGTGTGTATAAAGTCGGTCATAGTAGCCTTGAATGATATTTTGTATTTCTGTGATATTGGTTCTCCTGTTTTGTTTCTAATTGAGTTTATTTGGATCTTCTCTCTTCTTGCCTTGGTTAATCTAGCTAATAGTCTATCAGCTTTGTTTACCTTTTCAAAAAAACAGCCTTTTAAAGTTTATCTTGGTTCAATTTGATTTAGTTCTGTTTTGATATTCGCTGTTTCTTTTCTTCTTCTAGGTTTGAGTTTGGTTTGTTTTTGCTCCTTTAGTTCCTTGAAGTGTGACCTTAGATAATCTATTTGTGCTTTTTCAGACTTTTTGATGTAAGCTTTTGATACTATTACCCATGTCCTCATAGCACTTTTTTTGCTGTATCCCAGAGGTTTTGATAAGTTATATCATTATTATCATTCCATTCAAATAATGTTTTAAATTTCCATCTTGATTTCAATGTTGACACAAAAATCATTAAAGAGAGATAAATTTCTAGATATTATATATTTTTGAGTGTTTCTTTTGTATGTAGTTAATTTCCAGTTTAATTCCACTGAGTTCTGAGAGGATATATAACTTCAGTTTTCTTAAATGTGTTGAGATGTGTTTTATGACTTACCATATGGGTCTATCTTGGAAAGCGTTCGCCGTGCTGAAATGTATATTCTGCAGTTGTTGGGTACAATGTTCTATAAATACCTGTTAAGTCCATTTGTTCTAGGGTATACTTTAAGTCCATCATTTCTTTATTGACTTTCTGTCTTGATGAACTGTCTAATGCTATAAGTGGAGCATTGAAGTCCCCCACTATTATTGTGTTGCCATCTATCTTATTTCTTATGTCTATTAGTAATGGTTTTATACATTTGGGATCTTCAGTGTTAGATGTGTATATATATTTAGGATTATTATATTTCCCTGTTGACTAATCCTTTCATCATTATAAAATGTCCCTCTTTGTCTTTTTTTTTACTGTATTGCTCTAAATCTGTTTTTTCATGATATAAGAATAGCTATTCCTGCTTGCTTTTGGTTTCGATTTGCATGAAATATCTTTTTCTATGCATTTACCTTAAGTTTATTTGAGTACTTATGTGTTAGGTAAGTCTCTTGAAGACAGAAGTCACTTGGTTAGTGGAAATGTATTCATACTGCCATTCTGTATCTTTTAGGTGAAGCATTTAGACCATTTACATTCAACTTTAGTATGAGATGTGAGGTACTCTTCCATATATCATGCTAATTGGTGCCTAAATATCTTGTTACTTTTCGTTGTGTGTATTTTTTTACGCTCTGTGAGATATATGCTTTACAGAGGTTTTATTTTGGTATACTTTGAACTTTTATTTCGAGATTTAGAACTCCTTTTAGCATTTATGTAGTGCCGGCTTGATAGTGGTTAACTCTCTCAGCATTTGTTTTCCTGAAAAAGATTTTATCTCCCTTTCATTTATGAAGTTTAGTTTGCTGTATACAAAATTCTTGGCTGACAATTATTTTGTTACAGGAGGCTAAAGAAAGGACTCAAATCCTTTATCACTTGTAAGCTTCTTGCTAAAAACTCGGCTGTTAATCTGATAGGTGTTCCATTATAGGTTACCTGTTATAGGTACCTGATTATTTTGTTTCACAACTCTTAGGATTCTTTCTTTTGTCTTGATTTTAGATAACCTGATGACTATAGGCATATGTGATGATCTTTTTGCAAAGAATTTCCTAGATGTTTTTTCTTTTATTTGGATGTCTAGATCTCTAGCAAAGCCAGGGAAGTTTTCCTCAATTAGTCTCTGAAATCAACTTTTCAAAATTTTAGAATACTCTCCTTCCTCAAGAATACCAGTTATTCTCAGGATTGACCATTTAATATAATTCTAAATTTCTTAGAGGCTTTGCTCATTCTTTATATTCTTTTTCCTTGTATTTGTCTGATTGGGTTAATTCAAAAGCCTTGTCTTTGAGTTCTGAAGTTCTTTCTTCTCATATTTGTCCTAGAGTATTGTTGAAACTTTCCAGCACATTTTGTATTTCTCTAAGTGTTTTTTTCATTTCCAGAAGTTTAAATTGTTTCTCTAGCAGATTTTTCAGCCATACCCTGTATTGTTCTTTTTAAATTTTTTGTTTTTCACCTTTCTCTGGTGTCTCCTTGAGTAGCCTAATAATCAACCTTCTGAATTTTTTATTTGGCAATTCAGAGGTTTCTTGATGGTTGGATCCATTGCTCGGGAGCTAGTATAATCTATTAGGGCTCTGATAGAGCCCTGTTTTGTCATATGGCCAGAATTACTTTTCTAGTTCCTTCTTATTTGAGTACACTATTTCAGTTGAAAGGGCTGGAACTCAAGGCCTTATGTTCAAATTTCCTTTTCTGATGGGGTTACCCCTTGATGTGCTGCTCTTCGCATTCCCCTAGGAGTGGGGCTTCCTAAGATGTAGATGGCAGTGATTGTTATTGCTCTTCTGATTCTTATCAGTCAGTGGAGTTATCCAGTTCTGAACTGGTGCTAGGGAATGTCTACAAAGAGTCCTGTGATGTAATCTGCCTTCAGGTCTTGCAGCCATGGATACCAGTACCTGCTCTGGTGGTGGTGGCAGGGGAATGAAATAGATTCTGCAAGAGTCTTTATTTTAGATATGTTTAGTGTGCTGGCTTTCTCAAATACTGGTTATGCTACCAGTGAAGTTGTCATATGGACACATTCAGGACCTCTGGTTAGACAGGATGCTGTAGACAGTGGAATTAGCTATTGTTTTCTCCTTCCTGGGAGCAGGGTTACTCCATCATGGGTTGTTGTAATGGCCTGAGTCGATTGGCCTCCAGTCAGGATGTGGCATTTTCAAGAGAAAACCAGCTGCAGTAATAGGGAGATATAAGCTTGCCTTAAGTTGTCCAGGGGAAGTATTCTGGTTTCTCAGGCAATGGGTGGGGCCATAAGGCTCCCAAGAGTTTATGTCTTATATGTTTGACTACTAAGGTGGGTAGAGAAATACCATCAGATAAGATTGACCTGTACTCAGACTCTCCTTGAGGGTGGCTTTCCATAGCCACTGTTGGGAATGGGGGTTAGGAAAACAAATGAAAGTATAAATATTTGTATTTTTGATATTTTTAGGTATTATAGGTAAAAGTAAATATAGGAATTCAGGTAGGTCCAGAGAGTTTCCTTATATTGTATAGTGATAGGGAATTAGAATTTGGAGGTAAGAAATTACTTAGGAGTTATGAAAATGTATTTTGGGAATTGATATAAACATAGACTAAAGCCATAATGACATTTATCTGCTGATTAAAAATTAAATGTTGGTTATAATTTTGCTGTTGTTAGAGATAAAGGAGTTAAGGTCTAGAGAGGAGCACATAGATTTAGCAATCTAGTATGAGTCTAAGCCTTCCCTATATTCAGACCTTAAAGAATCTCATAATCATTTTTGTTTGTGTATAATGTCCCAATGACAGGAAGCTTTTGAAAATCAATGCTTTAAATTTAAATTTGATGAAGATACACACACACATCATTCATTCTTATATATACACATGATTAAATATGTATAATTCATATACATATGATATATAATTACTACATTTGTCTGTATTTTCTGCTTAGCTATTATCCTTGGGTCTCTTCAACTGAATTTACATTTTTTCAATATCCACATTTGAAAATGTTCAGTTCTGAGATGTGTGGTAATTTATTCTGCCTTGGATTGTATTAACAGGTGTTCATATATTGATATGCTTGATAAACTTATTTTAACAGTGCATCAAGGTTTAACATTTTGAAGATACATTAGGCACCACTAATCATTCATATTTAAGGAAAAAACTAATCTCATGTTATGTAATTAATATAAATAAGTTTATTCAGGTAAAAACTAGATTAGTATGTAAGTTCTATTAATTAATGAATCAGCAAACACAAGGAAAATGTATACCTTACACCTCTCTCTAAAAAATTTCTTCTGGTATCAAATGTAAGATATGTTTGGATTTTAGTAATGTTAAAATATAAAAACAATGACACTTTCATATGCTTTCTTTATAAGATTATCATCATTGGGTAAGTTACTACGTAAGCCTAGTTTTGCTAGTGGCACAAGTAGCTTAAAAAGCAGATGCCATTGATGACATCATCTCATCAGCTTCTTTTCAGCGATTAATTACAGCATCTGTGAATGTAAGGTATATTTTCAATGGTTCTGACCCATGCTAAACTTCCTCTGGTTTTGAGAAATTAGTCAATTCTCATTTCATTTGTAAAGATAGATAAACCGATAAGCCCAGGTCAAATTAATTGTCAAGGTAATCACTTAATCTTTATCTACTCAGATAATCTCTTTTTATGTCCTGTGACTCACCAGTTGGAGGATGGAACCCCTTTCATATAGGAGGAAAACTTCTGACTTTAAATTATCATTTTTTAATATTAATATTGCTATCTATTCAATATCAGCAGCAGATCGATTTTAAATAATGGTAAAGAGAGTCTTTATCTCCTAGCACCAAATTTGATATTTAGACTATTCATGTTTTATTAACTTTATGCATAATTATATTGCTTGTATGAGAGCAAGTAATGTAAATCAAACTCTAAATGAATATTTAACAAGTGTGGCTTAATACAGCAGTCCTCAACCTTTTTGGCACCAGGGACCAGTTTCATGGTAGAGACAATTTTTCCATGGACTAGGGAGGGTGATATGGTTTTGGGATGATTCAAGAACATTACACTTATTGTCCACTTTATTTCTATTATTATGAAATTACAATATGTAATAAAATAATTATACAACTCGCCATAATGTATACTCAGGGGGAGCCCTGAACTTGATTTCCTGCAAATAGACAGTCCCATCTGGGGGTGATGAGAGACAGTGATAGATCATTATATGTTAGATTCTCATAAGGATCATGTAGCCTGGATCCCTCACAGGTGCAGTTCACAATAAGGTTCATGATCCTATCAGAATCTAATAGCACCACTCTTCTGACAGGAGGTGGAGCTCAGGTGGTAATGTCAACAATGGTTAAGTGGCTATAAATACAGATTAAGCATTGTTCACCTGCCTGCTGCCTACCTCCTGGTGTGCAGCCAGGTTCCTAATAGGCCATGGATTAATATCAGGGGCTTGGGAATCCCTACCTTAATGGATATCTAGACAGTATATTTCCTATGCCCAAAACTATTGTAAATATGTCATTTGTGGTCCCCCCCAAGACAGAGTTTTAGTCTTATATTATCTGTAATTCAATCTAATTAAATCATATAAGTAAAAACTAATGAGAAAAGGCATTTTGGGAAAGCATTACAAATATGTAAATTATGAGATATTATTTTGGTATCACAAGTATCCTTACATGTTTTGATGAGACTATGAACTGTGAAGAAAAAACATAGATAGAGATAAAGAAATCCCTCAAGCTAACATAATTTAGAAATACATTCAAAATATTATAATGAATAAAATTAGTAATAAGAAATTACTTATTATTTAAATGCCATCTAGAATAGACACAGATTCTAATCATTTTTTTCTTTTTTTAGAGACAAGATTTTGCTCTGTTGCCTAGGCCAGAGTACAGTGGCATGCTTATCTTTCACTGCTAGTTTCTAATCTCAAATCAACAATTACTGAAGTATTCTGATGAATTTTAAGTGTTCAAAATGTGAGATATAGAACAACATTTGTTAGTGGAAAGTTTAACTTCTTATCAAATTATTGTTGTATATGGTAATAAGTATCTGCTTTATAATTCTCTTTAACTATCACTGATATTTTTACTCATACAGGTGACTAGTACAGTGTATATTTGGCTCATAAAAATTAAAACCTGAGTAAATTTTGATATATAATCACAAAATATACAAAATATAAAGACTTTTTGCCTCTAGTAATGGTGGAGGATCTTTTTGAAATTAACACCACTGCAAACCAAATCAAAATTATAAAAACAGGTGAAAACAACTATATATATTTATACACACACATATATATACATATATGTGTGTGTATATCTATATATACATATATATGTATATATACATACGTGTGTGTATATATACGTGTATATATACACACACGTATATATACACACACACATATTTTCATAGGTTTTTGGAGAACAGGTGATATCTGGTTACATAAGTTCTTCAGTGGTGATTTGTGAGATTTTGTTGCAGTCATCTCCTGAGCAGTATAAACTGAACCCAAGTTATAGTCTTTTGCCCTCACCCCCTTCCTATCCTTTCCCCTGAGGCTCCAAAGTCCATGCGTCATTCCTATGCATTTGTGCCTCAAAGCTTTGCTCTTATGAGTGAGAACATATGATGTTTGGTTTTTCATTCCTGAGTTACTTCACCTAAAACAACTGTCTCCAGTCTCATCCAGTTTGTGGTGAATACCACTAATTCATTCCTTCTTATGGCTGAGTAGTATTCCATGATATATATATATATATATATATATATATATATATATATGAAATGCCATTCAATCAAAGAGTGGATAAAGTAATTATATATATATATATATATATATATATATATATATGATAAGAAATTCTCATCTAAATAACACAGGTCAATGAAAAAGCTTGAGCAAAGTCTCAGGATATAAAATCAACATGCAAAAATCACAAGCAGTCCTATACACCAATAACAGACTTAATGAGAGCCAAATCAAGAACGAACTGCCATTCACAATTGCTACAAAGAGAAAAAAATACCTAGGAATACAACTAACAGGGAATGTAAAAGACCTCTTCAAGGAGTACTACAAACTACTACTCAATGAAATAAGAGAGGACACAAACAGCTGGAGAAACATTGCATGTTCACGGTTAAGAAGAATCAGTATTGTGAAAATGGCCATACTGCCTAAAGTAATTTACAGATTCAACATTATCCCCATCAAGCTAGCAATGACCTTCTTCACAGAACTGGAAAAAACCACCTTAAACTTCATACAGAACCAAAAGAGAGCCTGCATAGCCAAGTCAATTCTAAGTGAAAAGAACGCAGTGGGAGGCACCACGCTACCAGATTTTAAACTATACTACAAGGCTACAGTAATCAAAACAGCATGATACTGGTATCAAAACAGAGATATAGACCAATGGAACAGAACAGAGGCATCGGAGGCAACACAACACATCTACAACCATCCGATCTTTGACCAACCTGACAAAACAAGCAATGGGGAAAGTATTCCCTGTTTAATAAATGGTGTTGGGAAAACTGGCTAGCCATGTGCAGAGAGCAGAAACTAAACCCCTTCCTGACACCTTACATTAAAATTAACTACAGATGGATTAAAGACTTAAACATAAGACCTAACACCATAAAAACCCTAGAAGAAAATCTAGGCAAAACCATTGAGAACATAAGAGTAGGCAAGGACTTCATGACCAAATAACATAAGAAGCATTGACAACAAAAGCCAATATAGACAAATGGGACCTAATCAAACTCCACAGCTTCTGCACAGCAAAAGAAACAGTCATTAGAGTCAATCGGCAACCAACAGAATGGGAAAAAAAAATTTGCAGTATACCCATCTGACAAAGGGCTGATATCCAGAATTTACAAAGAACTAAAACAGATTTACAAGAAAAAAACAACCAATGCTTTCAAAAGTGAGCAAAGGATATGAACAGACCCTTTACAAAAGAAGACATACATGAAGCCAAAAAACATGGAAAAATGCTCATCATCACTGGTCATTAGAGAAATGCAAATCAAAACTATATCGAGATACCATCTCATGCCAGTTAGAATGGCGATCATTAAAAAATCTGGAGACAACAGATGTTGGAGAGGATGTGGAGAAATAGGAGCACTTTTACACTGCTGGTGGGAATATAAATTAGTTCAACCATTGTGGAAGACAGTGTGGTGATTCCTCAAGGTCCTAGAAATAGAAATTCAATTTGACCCAGCAATCCCATTTGGGTATATATCCAAAGGACTATAAATTGTTCTACTATAAGGACACATGCACACGAATGTTCATTGCAGCACTGTTTACAATAGCAAAGACCTGGAATCAACCCCAATGCCCATCGATGATAGACTGGACTGGGAAAATGTGGTGCATATACACCATGGAATATTATGCAGCAATCAAAAACGATGAGTTTGTGTCCTTTGTAGGGACATGGATGAACCTGGAGAACATCATTCTCAGCAAACTGACACAAGAACAGAAAATGAAATACCACATGTTGTCACTCATAGGTGGGTGTTGAACAATGAGAACACATGGACACCGGGAGGGGAACACTACACACTGGTTTCAGTTGTGGGAATAGGGGAGGAAAAGCGGGTGGTGGGGAGTTGGGGAGAGATAGCATGGGGAGAAATGCCAGATATAGGTGAAGGGGAGAAAGGCAGCAAATCACACTGCCATATGTGTACCTATGCAACTATCTTGCATGTTCTTCACATGTACCCCAAAACCTAAAATGCAATAAAAAAAGAAAAAGCATTATCTCATATATATAATAGGAAATTCTTATCTACGTAACACAAGTCAATGAAAACCCCACTAGAAAATTCAGTAACATTTTTTAAAAAGTATAATGAACAAACTATATATAAATACATGGCATGTAAATGATGATGCTGACTCCAGGTTTAGAAATAGAGTTGCAGAATTACATGCATTTAAAAGACAAGAAAAGGCTGAAATAAAAGATACAAATATCTAAAAAGAAACTAAAATAAAAGTGATATAATAGAGAAAATAAATATACAAGCAAAATTAATGAGTCAGAAATAAAATATATAATAAAGAGTGGCCACAACACCAAATCTAGTTTTTAGAAAAAGACTAGTTTAATTTATAAATTGTTTTTAAGAATGAGGATGAAAAAAAGGCAAAGCAAGTTAAAAACGAAAAATACTTATGGAAACTTCATAATACTAATGTATAATATTAACTCATTATTGTTTTGAATGAGATATTTCATCTACTTTCCATTTTGCCTTTTTCTTTATTCTCTTTCTTTTCTTTCTTGTTTTAAATATATATATTTTATTGTCTTTTAGGTTCTGGGGTACATGTGAAGAACACGTAAGATTGTTGCATAGGTACACATATGGCAGTGTGGTTTGCTGCTTTCCTCCCTATCACCTATATCTGGCATTTCTCCCCAATTCCTAAAAGAAAAAAAAAACTGTCAGGTAGAAGCTTGACTACCCAGGTGATAAAATAATCTGTACAACCAATCCCAAGTCACAAGTTTACCTATATAACAAGCCTGCACATATGTACCCCTGAATCTAAAATAAAAGTTAAAATATTTTTTAAAAGAAAAGGACATTTAAAGCCTCAGGTGATGGCAAGTTTTATCTGATTCAAATGGGACACTTCAAATATCTCTTGTTTGTTACATGTGCATTCTTAGCATTGGTTGAGAAAAAAATGATGGTGGTTCATATTCTCAGAGGCTGATAATTAGAAACAAATATTTTAGCAAGAAAATATTCCTTTATATTCAGCAATCAGACAACAATATTAAAAATACTGCAGCAAAACCAAAAACATCGTTAGTTAGGGGTTTAAGACGAATTGCGTTTTAAAAACTGAAAACACTTTTCTTCTATCCATAAGTCATCCTCGACGATAACTAAATCTTGCGAAATATTTCTTTTAATTTGAATTCAGCAAATCACCAGGGAAGTTTATGTTTATATTATACTTTTATAATTTATTGATGTTTAATTTCAGTCCTTTGTCTTATATCAAACTGAACCATACAAATAACATATCCTACAATGCCAGCTAGAATTAATAGTCTGTAACATCATCCTTGCACACATCAGACAAGTTTGCTGCAGTTTGCCTTTTGTGATTATGCTTCTACACCTGCATTAACATAGTGCATGTGCAGCCCATAAAATAATGTATTAATTCATTGAACCATGTTACCATTAACAGAAAGTGTCAGGATAATAAAGTAGCAGATTCTGCATTTGGTAGGAACCTTGAAAACAAGGACATTCATCTCATAGTATAATTCATCTTTTCCATTTTTTTGACAACATATACATTACTGAATAACTCGATTTCTCTGTGTAGAGTATTGAATTATCCTTGGTCTTGTTTCTTATGCTCAAGACACATACTCATGTTTGGAGCAAAGACCCAAGGCAGGTGAAGTAGTTCAGAAGCAACACAGTTGCTACATAGTTTTTTTTTTTTTTTTAATCCTATAAAGTAAGGGGTTAGTGTTTTGATTTTAGAGATGAGAATATAGTAGTTCATACAGGGTTAAAACTTGCTAATGGACACAAAACTTATAATGACAGAGCAGGGTTCCAATCTCTGACTTGGGTCACTTAAATAATGCCATGCATTTTTGAAAATCGTACTTACTTTGTCTGTTAATAGAATTGATAAAAAATTATTATTATTGTTTTATTTATCCATTTTATGCTTAGTTGGAAAGCTTTAACAAATGGAATTTGGATACTATCATTCCTCTAAAAAGAATATATGAGGATCAATAAATGAAGAACCTAGTAAAAAATGATAGCAAAAAATAGAGGTCACAGAATTTGAGTAATTTTTAAGTAATTCAAAACTATCGTTTTAATTATTATACATCAAATGGTACTCAACTAAATATCTAATTTTTAAGAAAATTAAAACAGTCAAAAAACAAACTTAAACAGTTCAGATATTAAATAAAACTGCTTAAACAATTTAAAACATCTATATAATGGCTTAATCAGAACATGATTTAACTTTCTACAATAAAACTTTAAAAGCACATATTTATATAACTCCTCAGACATTGGACAACAGGCAATGTAGGTCTATGATCCCTCAGAGAAGGGAGAGAAATGGGGTAAGCCAAGGAATCATCCTGGCTTTCCTCCTGAATGCATTTTCTAGGACACAATACAAAGAGGGGAATTCCATGCTGAGCAGGGGAGCTCACTGAGTTGAGGAGATGGCAATAGCAGATAGCGGTGCTGAGGTGCTCACAAATTTCAGCATAACTTTCTGGGCATGTGGGAGCTATGGACTCCAGAAATTTGTGTAAGGGTCTCTTTGAGGGTTTCCTGAAGACTAGATTGCACATGAGAAGTTTGAACCTCCCAAGGATAGACAAAGAACAACCAGATAGTTACTAACTGAAAATTTCCAGAGCATAATGCAAGATGGGAAGATGTTCAATCTCAAAACAGACCAAATGAAATATCCTCCATAATTCGTCAGAGCATTTGGAGACAGCCCACATGAACCATGAATTAGTAGTGGAAGTGAACTATCTCTGGAGTAAAGGCTTTTCTAGATCCACCCTAGCAAGTATTAAAAAGAGAGCTAAAAAGTATCAACATACTCAGCACTTAACTCAATTATCTGCCAAAACAAAGCACTATACTCTTTAAAGGAAGACATGAATCTTCCAATCAAAACTTTCTATGCAGGCCAAGAGCAAGATAATATGACTTAGAATCAGAAGAAAATTCTGTTGGGAAATTGATCTATAAATGACAAAGATGCCAGCACTTTGGGAGGCCGAGGCAGGTGGATCACGAGGTCAAGAGATCGAGACCATCTTGGTCAACATGGTGAAACCCCGTCTCTACTAAAAATACAAACAAACAAAAAAGAATTAGCTGGGCATGGTGGCACATGCCTGTAATTCCAGCTACTAAGGAGGCTGAGGCAGGAGAATTGACTGAACCCAGGAGGCGGAGGTAGCAGTGAGCCGAGATTGCGCCATTGCACTCCAGCCTGGGTAACAAGAGCGAAACTCCATCTCAAAAAAAAAAAAAAAAAAAAAAAAAAAAAAAAAAATGGCAAAGATGGTGAAACTAGCGGGAAAAAGATGATTTTAAAAAACACTATAACTATAAACAAGTATTTAAGAATCCCAGATCTTTCCCCCATGCTCCCTCTTCAAATAAACTATATTTTCTTGCCTCTCTCAATTAGTTTAATTAAGCGAATTATTGAAACTTATACAATAAAATTCTATGTAGTTACTGGTTACTGATTATTTTACTTATAGTGACCTCAATGAGATTTATTATTTTTACTACGTATTTCACTACGTTTTTCCCCATTGATGCATAATACTACATTATACAAATAATTCACATTCTATTTATTAATATATTGGTAATCACCAAATGGCCAAGTAAATTGTCTTAATTTTTTGGCTATTATAAATAATGTCTCATGAAAATTCTAATGTGTGTCTTTTGGTGCATAATTTGCATATTCCTTTTGGGTAGTAGCAGAATGCTTGGGATGGCTGGAATATTGGGTATACATTACATATATTCACATTTGGTAGACACTTCTGAATTGTTTTCCAAAAGAATTTTAGCAATTAAAAATAACAACTATAGTGTTCGGGAGTTTCAGTTCTTACATATTCCACCATTACTTGGTATTCTACCAGTGGTTTTTTTTTTTTTTTTTTTGCTCTTTTGCAATCATTTCTGTAAGACCATCTCATGGTTCTTTTTATATTTATTTTCCTCTGACTAAAAAGGATTGAACATCTTTTGATATTCTTGTAGAACATTTGGATATCCTCTTCTGTTAATTACCTGTTCAAATATTTTATTCATTATTTGTGGGGAAAAGGAAGAATTTATCCTTTTTATTGACTCATTGGAAAACTATATGTATTCTACATATAACTTCTTTTTCACACATACAGATTGCAGTATCTTCTCATATTGTGTGAACGTTTTCTGTATTTAGAAATAATTGAATGCACTTTTAATCTTTAAAGTTCGTCAATTTATGTCTCTGTTCGGTTATTTTCTAAATTAGTTTAAGAAATCTTTACTTATCCTGACTTCAGAAGTATATTTTTCTTTGTTATGTTTAGTAGTATCATAATTTTATCTTCACATTTGGGTCACTTTTGTGCCTGAGATTCATCTGTACGTATGCTGTATGGTAGAAGTCAAAGTTTAATTTCTTTTTCTAATGTGAAACCCCACTAGAGCCAAAACTTTTTGTTGAAAGGAACATTGCCACCTCACTGCATTTCAATGGCACTTTTGTTATAATCTACCGAAAGCATATGTGTAGGCCTCGTTCTGGAATCTATAGTCTGTTCTATTGTTCTATTTGTCTCTGTACACTGACACCCTGTTGCTTTAATTACTAAAGCTTTGTAATAATTCCTTCAATTTTTCTCTTCAAACTTGTCTCTTTCTTTGCCTTTGGAATATCCATATGAAATTTAAAATCACCTCTTTAAATAAATATTATAGTCAGTTTACTGGACCCCTTCCTTACAACTTATACAAAAATTAACTACAGATGGATTAAAGGTTTAAACATAAGAACTAATACCATAAAAACCCTAGAAGAAAACCTAGGCAACACCATTCAGGACATAGACACAGGCAAAGACTTCATGACCAAAACACCAAAAGCATTGGCAACAAAAGCCAAAATAGACAAATGGGATCTAATTAAACTCCAGAGCTTCTGCACAGCAAAGAAACAATCATTAGAGTGAACTGGCAACCAAGAGAATGGGAGAAAATTTTTGCAATCTATCCATCTGACACAGGGCTAATATCCTGAATCTACAAGGAACTAAAACAGATTTACAAGAAAAGAACAAACAAACTCATTCAAAAGTGGGTGAAGGACATGAGCAGACACTTTTCAAAAGAAGATGTTTATGTGGCCAACAAACATATGAAAAAATGCTCATTATCATTGGTCATTAGAGAAATATAAATCAAAACCACATTGAAATAGCATCTCATGACAGCTCGAATGGTGAGCATTAAAAAATATGGAGACAACATATGCTGGAGAGGATGTGGAGAAATAGAAACACTTTTACACTATTGGTGGGAGTGTAAATTAATGCAACCATTGTGGAAGACAGTGTGGCGATTCCTCAAGGAACTGCAAATAGAAATTTCATTTGACCCAGCAATTCCATTACCAGGTATATACCCAAAGGACTATAAATCATTCTATTATAAATACACATGCACACGTATGTTTGTTGCAGCACTGGCACTGTTTATGATAGCAAAGACCTGGAACCAACACAAATGCCCATTGATAATAGACTGGACAAAGAAAATGTGGCACATATATACCATGGGATACTATGCAGCCATAAAAAACGATGAGTTGGTGTCCTTGTATAGACATGGATGAATCTAGAAACCATCATTCTCAGCAAACTGACACAAGAACAGAAAATCAAACACAGTATCCTTTCACTCACTGGCAGGTGATGAACAATGAGAACACTTGGGCACAGGGAAGGGAAGAACACTCACTGGGTTAGGTGGCGGTGTGGAGGGGAGGGGAGAGGAGGGACATCCGGGGAGTGGGGAGGATGGGGAGGGATTACACCAGGAGACATGCCTGATGTAGGCCAAGGTGGGGGGCGGGGCAAGAATGGAGATAGCAAACCACAATGGCATGCATGTACCTATGAAACAATCCTGCAGGATGCTGAATGTGCACATGTACCCCAGAGCCCAAATTACAATAAAAAATAAAAAGAAAACCTGCTGGCATTTTATTTGGGATTGCATTGAATCTCAAGAGTGGATTCTGGAGAATTAACAATTTAACCTTTGGTTAATCTGTATGATATATGCCTGAATTAAACATGCTGTTTAAATTTCTGTCAGTAATGATAAATAAGTTAGGGTATACATCATTCATAATGTTCGATAAATTTAAGAGTTATTTGATGGTTTTTGATCCTATTATGATTATTATTTTTAAAATTGAGTTTTCCAGTTTGGGCACTATTTTTTTTAGAACCATCACTGAGACTGGAGTTTCAAACTATATTTGAAACTTAAAGTCTAATTAGAATGTTATTTTAAGAGTAACCAATAAGTACATGGATTCTGTCAGAGTTTCTTTTCAGATAAATCAAAAAACTATTATATCATACTAAATGCATTTAATAGGAGAGTAGGAGACAACATTATGTGATTATCTAATCCCAGGAATTGTGCTTGTTCAACATACAGCTTCTGGACCTATGGTAGTCATATCAAACAAATTAGACAATTTGTCTACTGCTTTATTTAGTAAAAGTGTGCATTGGAGAGTGCTTTCTAACTACTTAAACATTATTTGTTTGCCTGTATCAATGAAGTTTATAAACTAAACAGTTAAATTTTTGAAATTGTTATTTGACAGATATTTGCTATTTAGATGGGCATTTCCATTATAGGTGAGTTATAGATTTATTTATATTATATTTCTTAACATTGATTTTTTTTACTAAGATATTGACCAAATGTTTATGTATGAATACTATTTTCATCATTTTTATGATTCCCAAAAATAAAATGTCAAATAGAACTGAAATGCTGCTAACTGCTCTGGTAGACAGCATAAGCTTTCATTTCGCTGGAGTGTTACCACATCATACTGACTGACTTCTGTAATTAACACCCTCATTTGAGTTTCTTCTTCAATTTCTGATTTTATTTTAAGCAAAGCATATTCTCCTTGAACACAAGAATTCCTATCAGTCTGATTATTTTCTTACAATTTTATGAGAAAAATCATGTGTCCTCCAGAATTAGAGGGAAATTATACTTATTATCCATTATCTTACCTTCTCTCTTCTTGTGTTCTTATATTTTCCATATTTTCTTTCTTCTTGTTTTCTTATATTTTACAATCCCTAAGGAAATTCTTTCAACCCAAGGCAAAACCCCTAATTCTATCTGCAAATCCTCTGTTTAATGAAACAGTTACAGAAAATAAACATAGATGTGAGAGTCAGGAAAATTTACAACTGAACCTGTTACCTTTATTCAATCTTATATGATTGTATGGAGCCCTGCTTTCTGTTGTGAACTATGTTTCTTCCAACCCAGACTCTTAGGAATATTAGTAGAAGAAAAATGCTTGTATATCTCATGGCTATTTGCCTACCAAGACCATGTTAGAAGAAATAATGGTTTTTTATTTTTATTTTTTTCTAATAGCAATTATTCTTGACAGAAGCACCAGGTAGGTCTTTGTATACAATTCCAAACACTTTATGACAACTTAGCGTGTCTCCATTTAGCAAGTCTAATATAGCAAATAAACTAAGTCCTAATTTTTTTTATCAAGCCTAAAGCTAAAATCTACTAAATGTAAAGGGCTCTCTCTATGGCTTTTGCAGCATCTTTTATGTAATGAATATTTTATCAAACCCTATTTTTAACTTAATAGAAACTACTATTAAAGATCTGTGGCTGTATAAATAAAGTGTTGTATCTTGAAAATTAATGTAATTGACAAATTGGATGATGTCTCTTGAAGGCTCCTAAAAAGAGACACATTAAGGAAACATGATTCCTTTATCCATTCTTACTTTTTAATTGATATTGTTTGAATATTTGCAAATTTGATCAATAAGACTAGCATATGCTAGTCTAAACCTTCTCCCTCTCTGTCTTGGGTATAAAAGCCAGCCTGTTGAAATGGCTTGTCAAAGAATTTGATTTTCTGCACCAATTCTTTATGTAATAAAATTAAATTATTTATACTTTCTATTCTTCTAAATGACATAATGCCTTTAGAGAAAGCAGTTTTTATTCCATGTTGGTACTAGTAGCAGCAGACATTTAATTCAGCAAACTTACTCGATTGTGGAAAATAATCAACTCTCTTTGAGGAAATAAAACAAAGAGGGCTGTTTGATTTTTCTAATAAAATGATATGTTTGTGTTTCTACATCTTAGTAAACTACATGAGGCACCGAGCAAATTATTTGGCCCCTTGAATCTCCATTTCTGCTTTTATAAAATGAAAGCAATTAGTAACAATCCCATCAGTTTGTTTAGAAAATAAATTAGAAAATATCTGTATAATGTTTACCACATATACAGTATCTACTACATACTAAATACATTCTAGCTATTAGTACAGCTAATATAGAATTTTAATCATTTACAGTATCCAATCATTTAAACTTGCCATTCTTTAATGAGCCTGCATTGTTTAAATTCTTGATTATTTGAATTTGAAGACAAGAACAACTGTATTGATCTAATAGCTAAACTGATATCTTGGAGTAATAGAGATGCTAAATTTTGCCGTAAATATATGTGTGTACTTGGAATTTGCATTATCACCCAATAAATATTTGTTGAATTAATAAATACAATCTGTTAACATTTATTTAGAAAGTAGTAGAAAAGTTCATCTCAGTATCGGCTGAGAACTGATAAATTCAAATTTTATTCCTCAGTCCCTACCACTCTCACCTCTAACTAATGTCGTTAGCTATTCAGCTCTGTCATCTTCTGTAAGTGCTTTACTTTTCCTAGTCTATATTCCTCTGAAAAAAAAAAAAGAAGAAATCAAAAATTTCATCAGAGAAAGGCCACAATGCCACAATGCTATCATGAGATAATATCTCACATCAATCAGAATGGCTATCATTAAAAAGCTAAAAATCAGCAGACGTTGGCAAAGCTCTGAAGAATGAACATTTATACTCTGTTGGTGGGAATGTAAGTTAGTTTCAGCCACTGTGAAAATCAGTTTGGAGATATATATATATATATTTGTTGTTGTTGTTGTTGTTGTTGTTGTTGTTTTGAAAAAGAGTTTCACTCTCTTTGCCCAGGCTGAAGTACTACGGCATGGTCTCAGCTCACTGCAACCTCCTCCTCCCAAGTTCAAGAGATTTTCCTGCCTCAGCCTCCCAAGTTGCTGGGATAATAAGCATGTGCCACCATGCCTGGCTAATTTTTGTATATTTAGTAGAAGTGGAGTTTCACCGTTTTGGCCAGGCTGATCTCAAACTAACCTCAGGTGATCTGCCACTTCCAAGTCCCAAAGTGCTGGGATTACAGATGTGAGCCACCATGCTGGACCTCAGTTTGGAGGTTTCTCAAGGAACTTAAAACAGAGCTGTAATTTGACCTAGCAATCCCATCACTGTATATATACCTAAAATAAAACAAACCATTTTACCAAAAAGACACATGCACTCTCGTGTTCATCTCATTGCTATTCACATCAAAGACATGGAATCAACTTAAGTGCCCTTCAGTAGTGGATTGGATAAATAAAATGTAGTACACATACATCATAGAATACCACACAAACAATACTATGTAACCATAAAAAATTTTAAAAATCATGTACTTTGCAGCCATATGAATGCAGCTGGAGGCCATTATCCTAATTAAATTAACACAGGAGCAAAAAAAACAAATACTGCATGTTCTCATTTATGCATGGGAGGTAAACACTCATCGATATAAATGGGAATGATAGACACTGAAAACTGCTAGAGTAGGGAGGAAAGGCAGGTGACAAGGATTGAAAAACCACCTATTGGGTGCTATGCTCAATACCAGGGTGACTGGATCTGTACCCCAAATCTCAGGATCACACAATATATCCATGTAACAAACTTGCACATATACCAACCATATCTAAAATAAAAGTTGAAATTATAAAAACAATTAGGGTATCTTCCAGTTTAAAATGTCTGTGACAAAGTTTCTAACGAATGATACTCAGCTCTGAAAATTGGCATAGATCCAAGAGCCTGGTAAAAGTTGGAGATGCCAGAATAAGAGAAGCCCATGCAGGAGAATATATGTGTAATTAGGTGGGAATTTTGAATAGATACCTTAATTGGCAATTTTAGATTAGCTATTTAAAATTGAAATATACCTCATGACTATAAAATATCAGATTACAGGAAATAATTTCTCTAGGGCTTATTAAAAATTTTTATCTACCTATTTTCCATATATGAGAAATATGTAAAGTTAAAGAAAAAACTAGAAACTAGTTGACTTTGGTAATTCAGTTAAGTCTTCTGCACCTCAATTTCTTCGCCAGGAAAGTGGAAAAATATCATTCAATGAGGGTGAAATAAGGTGATGTAGATTATGCCTCTTGATAAATCTGTAAGCCCTCAGCAGATACTTGTTAGTATTCTCTCTCTCTCTAGACTGCAAAATTTTTCTGTTTTTTGAGGGGGAGAGTGTTTCATTCATCACTGTCATCGAGTTTCAACACCTGTCTCATAGTAGGCACTCAATGTATGTTACAAGCTAATAGGCTTGGCTGTCTGCATTGGTAGATTTTAGCTTAAGTCGTGCAGCCTTCAAAATTTCCATGATTCTATTTTAGTCTGTATGGAATTGTGATTGAGACTGTCAGCCAAGACTAATGAGAATAAGGTGAAGAAATTTTATTAACTTTTAAACAAGCTCCCAGCCTTTCTAGGGAGCCACTGGTGATGAGTCATCATTCTATTTCTGTATGGCTATCAAGGCTGAGTTCAGAATAGAATCTTTGGTTGTGACAAGATACTTTTATATAACATTTTATATAATACTAAAATGATATTTCAATTCTGATTTTATTTCAGAAAAAAATCTGAGAAAAGCAAAAGAAGCTTAGAAAAAATGCTAATCCTGGAAAATAACTACATATCATAAAATAATAAATGCAATATTTAATAACATGCTGTCAAAGAAAGCTCCAAAATAGGATTTAGAATTGTTAGAATTTAGAATTGAGTTCTTAGGTTTTTAGTTACTAAGGACTCAAATTTTTGTCCTTAGTAACTAACAACCTTTGTTATCTTGGGCACATTTTTATCCTGTTAGTAGCTTGACATTTTAGAGGAAGACTTTTGAACCAGGCATTTTTCAATATCTCTCACAAAACTGTAGATTTGGAAACTGAAATAAATGCTTGTTGCATTCTTTTACTCTCCTTGATATTCATGATAACCTGTTTTGTACGAAGGAATTTTCAGGCATGTTACAAATATTTTATAAGATTATGCTTCTTAATACTTTATTTTTATTTACCATCAATACAAAACTTTCAAATTGTATTTTCAAAGATTCCAAAATTTTCAAACATCAACATAAATGGGCTCTTTTAGAGATATAACAGAGAATAATAATTTCTTCATTCTGTTGTTGGGTTGGTGGTGTGATTTAGCAGTCATATAAACCAGAGTGCAGTTAGGTTTGTGGATCTACTCATGTTAAAGCTATATAAATATCTTTTTCTTTTTTTACAAGCCACTGGAATCTAGGGACTATAATTAAATATATATATATTTGAGACGGAGTCTTGCTCTCTCACCAGGCTGGAGTGCAGTGGTGCAATCTCAGCTCACTGCAACCTCCCCCTCCTGGGTTCAAGCGATTCTTCCACCTCAGCCTCCCGAGTAGTTGGAACCACAGGCGTGTGCCACCATGTCCCGCTAATTTTTTTGTGTTTTTAGCAGAGACAGGTTTCACCGTGTTGGCTGTGATGGTCTCAGTCTCTTGACCTCGTGATCCGCCCGCCTTGGCCTTCCAAAGTGCTGGGATTACAGGCGTGAGCGACTATGCCTGGCCTATAATTATATTTTAGTAGTATAACATGCTGGACTCTAGAGTGACAGGCTCTGCAAACAAGTTTTATTTTAGGACTTAAGCTAAAATCTACTTTTAAAAAAATTAATAAAACTTTGATAGAACATAATATAAAATTATTAAGAAAACAAATTTCAAGTGTCTGATGCCACCCAGGTTTATTCAATGATGGTACTAAAACTCCATGAATGCTTTGAGACTAGTGCTGTGTGAAGCATCTCTGAATGCTAAGCAATTTACCTGGCTCATATGCAAGTTATAGGCTCAAAATAATTTCAATTCCCAACTCAACTGAGGTACTGTGTTTTCTTGTGAAAGTCATTCACAATTATAAATTGAGCTTAATATAATAACAGGTAAATGATTAGTTTCTTTGCAAACTTCACATATAACAAGCTGTGTTCTCTTTAAATATGGTTTCTTCATACCAAAAGTGGTTTTATATTAAGCAGAGCACATAGTTTATGTTACATGTATTTAAAAGCAAACTCTCCAGGCTTAGTGGAATAAAGAACTCAGAAGTCACGGAAATGCCATTATTGTTAAGAGAAAACAAACTATTAACCTGAAACATTTCACTAAAGATAACCATGACTATACTTATTAGGTCAATAAAGCAAGAAAATAATTAAATAAGAAATGTTTTCCATCCCATCTTTTTCTGAACCAAGCTGTTCAGAAATGCAACACACACCTATTGACATGTGTCTAATTCCTGGTTGACCATTCTTTACTCAACCAGAAGGGGTTTGTAAGTTTCCATTTTGTTGAGATAACTTTATATTTGCTCCAATTAATTTTGGCGGTCATTTATTATTGCTCATGTTTTTTTTATTGTGAAATATATCATTCACAAAGGGCAGTAAATACATGATAAATAAGTATATTAAAGCATTAAATAATAAAGCAATCAGTTATCCACCACCCCGTTCACAAATCAATACCATTCCAGGAACCTGGATGCTGTTTCTTTCTGACTGCATCAGCCTACCACTCCCAGAAGTTTTCACTATGCTGACACTTTTGGTACCTTCTTTTTTCACTTTTTTTTTCTAGATTTGCTCTATCTGTATGTATCCCCTAACTATATCTATCTTTCCCGTCTTTAAATGTTATACAAATGGAATCGTACTGTGTATATTAATGTTTTAATTAATGCTTTTTAATTATTTTTTGCTCTATATCTTATTAGCATTATCTACTCTGTGTCATGTAATTGTAGTTTAGCTTTGTTGTCTGTGAAAGTGATGATGATGACACTATTCTATTTTTCACTCTATGTTCTTATTAAATTTAACAATATCAGTATTAGCTTATTATTGATGGACCTGAGATATAAATCAATGTAGTCTGGCACCAAGTGCTGTATTCTTAATTATTATTACATGAAATAATGCTGTTATATATATTCTAACATATAGCGTAGTAAAAATATTTAATAATTTACCTAATACATGAATTTATGACTGAAATTGATGGGTTGTAGGCTATGTGAGAATCCAAATTCATCAGGCCATTTAAAAAATTTTCCAAAATGGTGACAAAAGTTTATAAGTCACAACAGAATATGAATATTCCTCTTGCTCCATTTTCTAGCCAAATTAGACATTAAAATTTGTTCTAATCTTATGTGTATTCAGAGGATTTACACTGATTTTAATGTCAATTAAAATGTTTATCAATTTGTACTAATTGATAAACAGCTTTTCACTTGTTGACTGCCTAACTGGATTTTTTCTTTTGTAAAGTGCCCATTTAAGACTTCTCTCTATTTTGAAATGGAATTGTTCTCATTTTCTTATTGAATGTAATTTTCAATATTTTAGTTATATATTTTTTCAGATGTATAAAATGCAAATATTTGTTCACAGTGTTTTTTAAACTGCCTTTATGGTATAATGATTTGCAACACTGTTGAATGCATTTTTTTAAAAAAAACTAGTAGTTATTTGTGAATTGCTTTAAGAAAATATTGTCATGAAACCTTAAGTCATAAAATATTCTTTTTTATTATCTTCTAAAATATTTATAATTTTGCTCTTCCATGTAAAATTCTGATGCAAAAGGAATTGATTTTTATGCATAGTGTGATACAGGAACCTAAGTCAATAATTTCCATATTTAGATATTCAATATCACAAGCAGCATTTATTTATTTACTGGCAGTATTTTATTTAAAATTCCATCTTATTAATGATCTCTGGTGCCACCTCTGTCATATATTGAGTGTGTCGAACTATTTCTACTATGTGTCTTCTGTCTGTACCAGAACTTTGTTTTCCTTCAAGGTTATCTGGCTATTCTGAGTCATTTTAACTTCCAAATAAATTTTAAACTCAATTTCTCCAGTTTTTCTATTCATCTTTAAACACAAATACCATTAACTACTGTTAATAACTAAATCATGACACATAATCAGTTATGGAAGAATTGTACCTAGCATCAATATCAAGAATTAGCTTATTTAGATATTTGATTCTTTAGGCAGCCACTTAGTTCCAGTGTTTTTCTGGGTTGCAAATATTACTTTTCTACCTACTGAACTTACTTACAGTTGAGTTCAATCTTTCTCCCCTATCGTGATAGTCTTCCTTGTCTGTTAACTTGCCCAGTTCAATTTCTCTTCAAACAGAGGATACTTAATGAGAATAAGATTATGTCAGAACTAAGTAATTATAAACAATTTTGGAAATATTTATTCATATGTTTTTATTTATGAAATAAAATTTCTAGAGAATGTAACTTCATATAACTTTATTTAAAATTTAAGTAAATTGAATAATGAGTTTCTCTAATTTTATGTTAATATGTTACAATGCAGTTTGTAAGGCACCGGAGACAATATTAGCTCACCTCTGAAAATACGTTCACCCCAGTACTGGAAGGATTTTTGCTAACATATATAACTCTAGTCTGCAATATAGTAGAGTTTAAAGATGTGCAGTTTAAACAGGGTCTCAATATGTTACTGTTTATAAAGAAGCTAAAATTAGTTGATTTTAAATAAGGAGGATATCAAGGACATCTAATTATCTAAGGATTGCAGTTCAAGAAAGGCTTAAGCAGAAACAAATCATTTTCAATTAGATTGTCTTCTTATCATAAACACTTTCAGCAAATGTAGGGAACACAGGAATGCATTATAGGCATCTTTGAAATTTTTAGAGATATGAGCATGAAATACTAGTTCTTCTTTTACTGAACTTACTTTCTAGTCTTTGTCTTTACAGGGTAACACTGATGAGCTGTAAATACTTAACAATTAGCTTTCAAGGGGACCAAAAATAAAGATACTCCAATTTGTAGTGTCTGCAAGTATCCATATTATAAATACTCAAGTTTCTAGGGTGACATCACTGAATAAGGAGTTGGGAAGAGACATGAACAACCAACTACTACAAACTGCTATGAGCCAGTTTCAGCATACCAATAGTTAGCAATCAAATTTAGCATTAATGAATCTCTACTTACCAATTCTGGTTATCTGCTTGCAGACACTAGACAGAAATGTGTTTTCTTGCCCCCTTGTGGTTGAGGAAGCCCATGTGACCAGTGCTGGCCAAGGAGTGATAGCAGAGATGGTACATAACGTTTTGTCTTAAATATTTAATTGTCTTTGCAAGAATCTCCAGAGCTCTTTTGCCTCTGCCAAGGTTATGAGCATCTTTCTTGTCATCAACTCAGTCTTAGTGTCAATATGAAAACCACAAGGGGAAAAACGATCTGTGATAGACATGTAATATGAATGAGCATTAAGTCTTTGTTACATTGTACCACTGAAATGTGAGGATTGTTTGTTACTGCAACATAACTGATATGGTTTGGCTCTGTGTCCCCACTCAAATCTCACCTTGTACCTCCCATAATTCCCACATGTTGTGGAATGGACCCAGTGACAGATGATTGATTAATGGGATGGATCTTTGCCATGCTGTTCTCATGATAATGAATGGGTCTCACAAGATCTGACGGTTTTAAAAAGAGGAATTGCCCCATACAAGTTCTCCTTTTGCCTGCTGCTATCCATATAAGATGTGATTGGCTCCTTCTTGCCTTTTGCCAGGATTATGAGGCCTCCCCAGCCATGTGAAACTGTAAGTCCAATAAAACTCTTTTGTAAATTGCCCAGTTTCAGGCAGGTCTTTATCAGCAGTGTGAAAACAGACTAATATGATAACCTATCCTATTCTGCCTAATAAAACCAATTTTTACACCAATTAAAAAAAGTCTCTCCAGTAGTCTATTGGGGGGGAAAAGGGGAGGGCCAGTGGGAGGGGGAGGTGGGGAGGGATAGCCTGGGGAGAAATGCCAAATGTGGGTGAAGGGGAGAAGAAAAGCAAAGCACACTGCCATGTGTGTACCTACGCAACTGTCTTGCATGCTCTGCTTATGTACCCCAAAACCTATAATCCAATAAAAAATTAAAAAAAAAAAAAAAAAGTCTCTCCATTTAAACACTAAAACATCAAATGAATTAGGTCAAACACTGTGATTTGATTTTTTTTTAAATCCCAATACCAGTTTGACACAGTCTGCACTGTTCATCTCAAGTCATTGCGATTTCAGTAGGTATTTTCATCTTTCCTGTCTTTTTGACAAAAATTTAGATTTGAACTAAAAGTCACTGTTCGAAAGATTCAGTTAAAGAGGTGATGTTGTATTTACTTACCTTCACTTGTTAAAGGTTTATAGTCATACTACTTGGCTAAACAATATATAGAAGAGATAATACTTTAATCAAACATTTTGGTTTATATTCTATGATTAAAATACCTGTTGTTTTTACGGCACTCACCTATACTCAACAGAAATTAAATATAAACATACTTTTGAAGATTAGGCTGCTTTTTAAATCATCCAAATGGAAGCCATTAAAAAATAGATAATGACAGAGAATACAGGCCAGTGGCATTCCTAACTAATTTATAAAGTCAAATGCATTATTTAAACATTCTGAAAAAAGGAAAGGCAAATTCAAACAAAATAATACTCAATGCATCTTCTTTCAAGTGCTATTGTTTTCTATGTTAATCAGCTTCTTTAAGAACAGAGATCACACCTCTCAATTTTCTAGGCTGAGGAGCAGTACCCACTGGGTCTGAAAGGTGTCTGATTTTGAACTGCATAGTTTTGTCACAGGAAATTGAGTTATACAGCAGTTATTTTCTTTCTATTTTTTCCAAATAATATTGTCTCTGGAAAACAGAGTGAGGCAGCAAGAGCTAAATCTAAATGATGTCTGTTTTAATTTTTTCTTAACACCATTTATACAAATAACTTGCTTTGTAATTAGTGAATAACACTGAATATGAAAGAATTATGAAAGATACATCAGTTTTACATAAAGTACCTATGTTTGTCTATAGAGAATAAACATAAAACAAATACATCTCCATACAATTCTGTGAAAGTCAAATCCTGAACTACAGACCAATTTTAGATGTGACTGACTGGTAATAGCTTTAACATACTCTTTTATAATACAATACATTATAAAGGAAGTTTAAATAAAAAGTTAGATGTCAATATTTAGCACACATTTGTGTTAATGTTTTCTTATTTTTATAAAACTCATAATGATGCCAAAAATGAAGCTCATCTGATCTCAATCTCAAGAAAAGTTTATGTTTGTGATCGCCTTTACATCTTGCTGGATGTTTGCCCTGCCCTACATTACTGTAGATATATGTGGCTGTATGGTTGTGGAGATGTTTCCTAATGTGTAGACGAGTTAAAAGAAATAAAAGACACATAAGACATCATTTTATATGTATCCCTATCACGATGGTAATAAATGTTTTAATACCTGATATGAAAATTCACCTTAGTAGAGAACTGAGAAAGATGTTCGGATAAATCTATCACTGGCAGAAGAGAGAAATCTGAAGACACTGGAATTGGGAGAAACCAAGGGACTAAAGAGAAGAGCAAAACTCTTTATAGTGTAAACCCCTCATATTGGATAAAAGATAAATTGAATTAAAAAAAAGTCATACAAATATTTAGGAACACAGGAGTCTGAAACCATCACTTAAACTGAAGGTGAGGGGAGTTCGAATGAGAGAAACCAGGGAGAGGCTCACAGTTGGAGCATGACCAAAATAAATATTAAAACAAGGGTTTTAAGGACATTTAAGGATAGTATTTATTACATGCCTAACACTGTTCTGCATTGTGATGGTTAATATTGATTAATATCAACTTGATTGGATTGAAGAATGCAAAGTATTGTTCCTGGGTGTGCCTGTGAGGATGTTGCCAAAGGAGATTAACATGTGACTCAGTGGACCGAGGAGAGGCAGACCCACCCTCAAATTGGGTGGGCATTATCTATTTAATCAGCAACCAGCACAGCAAGGATAAAGCAGGCAGAAGAAGTTGGAAGGACTAGACTTGCTGAGTCTCCCAACCTTCATTTTTTTTTTCTTATTCTCGATCCTTCCTGTCTTTGAACATGGGACTCCAGGTTATCCAGCTTTTGCACTCTTGGACTTACACCAGTGGTTTGCCTGGGGCTCTCGGGCCTTTGGCTGCAGACTGAAGGCTGCACTGTAGGCTTCATTACTTTTTAGTTTTGGGACTCGGACTGACTTCCTTGCTCCTCAGCTTGCAGATAGCTTATTCAGGGATTTCACCTTGTGATCCTGTGGGTCAGTTCCCCTAATCAGCTCCCCTTCATATCTATGTATCTCCTATTAGTTTTGCTCCTTTAGAGGGCCCTGATATTTTCTAATGAACTTTATGAATCAAACTACATAATACTGAAATTAAATCCATTTACACTGCTAAAATAGAAAACAACTTTAGCTACCCATTTTACAACTACTCTCACTACCACATGGACAAATCCTTTGAGAGAGACTACTGAAGTCTAAGTTTTCTTGCTGAAATCACTGGAAAGGACTTGTTGAAAGGCCTGATTCTCAAATCTGGGCTAATAACTGTAGGACAGAAATTAAATTTTAGAAAAATACTGTGTTGTACATGAAACAAGACACAGAGACTGTTGGCCATGGGAATTAAAACTATGGTCAGAGCATTGATGAAAAAAGCCAAACTCTGCAAAATATTTGAAGAGGCTTATTCAGACCCAAATTTGAGTGTCCATGACCTATGACATAGCCTCAGTAGGTACTGAGAGAATGTGCCCAAGGCGTTTGTGTTATACCTTGGTTTTATACATTTTAGGGAAACAGAAGTTACACACAAATATATAAATCAATACATGTAAGGTATAAATTGGTTTGTACTAGAAAGGTGGGACGTCTCAAAAGTGGAGACAGGTTCTAGCTTCTAGGTGGATTTAAAGATTTCTGGTGGTAATTGTTTGAAAGAGTCAAGTTTTGCCCAAAAAAGTTGAAGTTAGCTTAAAGAAATGCTTGAATTATGATATAAGGGGTTATGGAAACCAAGGAATTCTTGTATTACATATAAAGTCTGTATGTAATAGACTTCAGAAAGAATAGATGGTAAATGCATCTTATGGGACCTTAGAATGCATAACAGACTCTATAGAAAAGACCTAGTAAGGGAAATAGATTCTCTTCAGAATGCAAATTTCCCCCACAAAAGACAGCTTTGCATGGCCATTTCAAAATGTGTCAAAGAAAAATACACTTTAGAATAAAATATGTTCCTGGACCTACCATCTGTTATGTGATGCCACAATAGAGTCAGGTTGGAGTCACGCATCCTATTGCTAAGAGTCAGTTTTGCCAGTCTTATGACCTTTGATCTCTATTTTGTTTTATTTTATTATTTTATTTTATTTATTTTATTTTTTGAGATGGAGTTTTGCTCTTGTTACCCAGACTGGAGTGCAATGGCGCGATCTCGGCTCACCGCAACCTCCGCCTCCCGGGTTCAGGCAATTCTGCTGCTTCAGCCTCCTGAGTAGCTGGGATTACAGGCACACGCCAGCTAATTTTTTGTATGTTTAGTAGAGATGGGGTTTCACCATGTTGACCAGGATGGTCTGGATCTCTTGACCACGTGATCTACCCGCCTCAGCCTCCCAAAGTGCTGGGATTACAGGTGTGAGGATCTCTATTTTAATGTTAATGTTGGTCAATTGTGTCTAACAGCCAAAGAGAGGAGTTATAACAGGCTTGTTCAAGCCCCTTTTCTCATCAAGGCCTGAACTACTTCTTCAGTTCTCTTGGGATCTCTTTGACCCTGAGGGGGGTCCATCAAGTGGGTTGGGGGACTTGGAATTTTAATTTTGGTTTACAAGTGTAATTCACAGGTCACAGGCAAGATTTCAAGGGTCTTAAAAAACACTTTAATTTCATATAAAATAATAACTATATTAGTAATAACTCTAGGTGGTGAATTAAGAATGTTTTGTATTTATTTTCTTTCCAATTTCAGATAATAACCATGGATAAATCATGTAGCTTTTTATTTAGAAAGATTTGGAAATTAATACAAATGAACACAGATGCACAGTAACAATTACAATTAGGAAACAAGTGTTTGTGCTATAAAAATTTTTATATAAATTATTGCTTAATTTGGGAGAAATATTTTCCCTTTGTATTTGAAATAACAGACATAGTGATACAGTCTCCTTTGACTATATGAAACATATTTTGTTCTAAACTAGGTTATCACATTATTTTTGACAAGTAATTTTAAAAAATTATTTAAGCTTAGAAGAGAGATTTTTGTGTTCAGATTATAACCCATTGAAAATCACTAGGTAATAATCATGCATTAATGGAGAAGAAAGGTAGATATATGCAGCATTTGAAATGAATTTTAAAATTCCCAAGGCATATAGGTACTTGTATGAGTTGTTAGTGTAGCAGACATCTTTTAAAATGTGCAATCATCTTGCCTCTGTTAGAGTTATTAATTAATTTTTACTCCTTCCTCAATTAATCTACTCTGAATATTTCAACACATTATATTCCAATATTTCTTTTTTAACCCTGTTTTACTAACAAGCAGATCCTAAAATTAAGTGTTAGCCCTGTTTATTAACACAGCTTCCATCCATTTGTTTGAAAGGGTAAGCTACATCTATAAAAGAAAAATTGTGTAATTGTAATTGATTTACTTAATCTTTCTCATTACCTACCTCATTTCATTGCCATTCTATTTATTTTTCCACTTCCAAAAATATTCCCAAGCACTTTAATCCTATGTCACAGTGGCTGCTTTGCCTTTGGCAGAATTCCGAAAACATTTGAACCCTCACCCTGCGATGGTTTTGCCCTTGCCGCCACATTTAACTATTTAACTCAGGTATCTAAGGACATTTCAAAGAATTCCCAATTGAAACACCTGTTGCTTGTTTCAGGTAATAGTTAGGGATCCAGTTAGAATCAATCTGATCTGTTTTAATTGTCATTCTTCAAAATTTACTCTTTCTCTGGTTTTGAATTTTCTTACTCTTGGACCTACAGCAACAGAAATGTTCTTTTCTTCAAATGTTTTTTATTTGATACATGGGATGTATTTTGTTTTCTTGCCTCTTCCAGTTTCTTGTCTCCTCTTGAGCAAACCAAATTGTATAGATAGATAAATGGATGGATGAATAGATAGATCTATGATAGATAGATAATTTTTGCTTATTAAGTAGTCTTAAGAAGTCCCCTTCCACTACATCACATTTACAGCTGTAAAGTATATCAGTCTTTTTTCTTTCCTAAAATAATTATCCAAAAATGGTCTTGTTCAGTCCTCAGTAATACATGTTTATAAATGTAATAATTTCTTCATCTGTCTAAATTATCCGTTGCTCAAATTCTGTCAATCATCACCTCTCTGGATAAAACAATTCTACTCTCTCATTCATTCAAAATGAGCTCTTGATTATTTTGTTATTGTTCTTTGTCCCCTTTGTATGCATCATCTTCTCTAAGTGTTCCTTTAGGAAACTTACTAAATAAATTTGTGGATATACTTTCATAGCATCTTAATAGTACTGAAACATATTGTAAAATCACTACTTGAATCAAGGTTTTCCTATGCTTCCATTCCTATTTATGTCTACACAATACAGGTATACAGTTACACAAGGGTTTTTTCTCAAAATTGTTTATTGGTTTTCTCTTACCTGTTAAGTTAAGAACTCTAAATAATTTTCTGAACTTATATCCTCTTAGAGAGAGATAGTTCCATAAACTCTGTGATTTTTTTCTCTCTTTTTGTCAAATATATTTTAGGCCTCATTCATCTTTTATCAATTAAAATAAGATTTATGTGTTCATTAGATCTATGGACAAGATCAGTGAAGGGTATTTCCTATTCCTTTTCATATTTATCTAAACTGATCTTTGAGACTTTTATCTTTCTACTAAAAATTTTCTTTCTTCTTCCAACATAATTAGCTTGTGTTCTTAATTTCCATTTTCCTTTTTAATATTTCTCTCATTCTGAGTTGAAGAAAAGCATGTTTCTCTGTGAACTGTCTTCTTTGAATCTCAGAAGAACCTTGATTCTCAGAAACAGTCTTTCATATTTGTGTCTTTTTAGTTACCTCCTTTATTTTTGTTTTTTCTTTTTTTTAAATCTTCAATAAAATACTGGCAAGCCTATTGCAACAGCACTATTTTTGTTTTCATAATAATATCATAGAGATGTGTTTCTTTTCCAAGCTCATGAGATGGTATGCATCTTTTAAGGGTGGCTTCCTCCCCCAATAGTTTTTATGTTTTCATTGATAAAATTAACATACCCTGTGATTGAACCTCAGGGGGAGTGTGAAGGGGTCTAAGAGATCTGTGGACTCAAGACAAATTTTACTACTAGTGTTCCATCCTTAGCCTTAGATGCAATTGCTCACAGCATAAAAAAGCACAATTTAGGACAGAGGATTGGGTATTATCTATCATTATCTATCCATGAATAATATAACCATTTGGCAAAACCTTTTTCACTGGGCAGCATCTTCCTTACCCCACATGAATTACAGGAATAAAATTAACTACATACATTTTCTGATACTTTGTAGCTATCTGTTTTAAAAAAATACTGTAATAAGTATTTAATAATTATTATGACATGAACAGCACCCCCTAGAGTTGTGCTGCGCACATCTTACTCTGAAGTTCTCAACCACTGAAATGGTTTGGCTGTGTCCTCACCCAAATCTCATCCTGAATTGCAACTCCCGCAGTTACCGTGTGTTGTGGGAGGGACCTGCTGGGAGGTAAATGAATCATAGGCGTGGGTCTTTCCCATACTATTCTCGTGATAGTGAATGTGTCTCACAAGATCTTATGTTTTTAAAAAGGGGAGTTTCTCAGTACAAGCTCTCTTCTCTTGTCTGCCACCATATGAGAAGTGCCTTTCACCTTCCACCATGATTGTGAGGCCTCCACAGCCATATGGCACTGTAAGTACAATAAACCTCTTTCTTTTGTAAATTGCCCAGTCTCAGGTATGCGTTTACCAGAAGAGTTAAAAATAAAATATTACAACCATATTGACTTTATCTGACTTCATGTTTCAAAATTCAGACTGTAGTGCTGAATGAGATTAATTTTTAAGAAGAAAAAAGGCACACTTGTTATACAACCCAGAAAGATGCCCAATAATTTCTACATCACTGCCTGTAAATATCAGCTAGTATTTACCTATCTTGGTGGCTGTTCACTTAGTTTTGGAAAAAGTTAATTGATCATCCTACTAAAATATCATAAGAGAGTGTTTCCTGCCCTTCACCACACCCATATTCATTGATATGAAGAACTGTATTAGCTCATCTTGACACTTAAGATACACATTTTTTATTACTACACAAACTCTTCAACCATGTTCCTGACAGCACCAGCCAATGTTGCTCTTACTATTTACACTGGCTTCATGGGATAAAAAGCCACAGTGCTGTCACCTAGTAATCCTATCACCATTACCTTCCCCCCAAATTTGGGATCCTTGATTTGAATTTTGCTCCTCAATGCCAGTTTATGTTTAAATCCTGAAGATTTTCTAGGAAATGGCCTGTATATTGGGAATGTAGAACTAAATCTTCTTCATTCTAGATTGTAAGCAATTGAAAGGATTTAAAAGAAAAACATGCAAAATGAGAGACTAAGAAGCTCTTAAAGTTGGGCGTGTCACCTGCACCCCCAAGAGAAACATGATTTTTCTGGAAAGAGTGATTGAAATTAATTGTTTAGGAACTCTGGAACTGATTAGACATTTATAACAATCAAGACATTCTTTGATGAAGAAAGAGGTGATGGGTCTTTGATATGATCCTGATATCCATTGCCCACTCTTGGCCTTCTGTGTGGCGAACAGCACTCATGACCTCATTCCTGGAGCATCTGGCTGGTGCCAGGATGAGCAGTAAGGACATTGTCCTCAAAGAAATTGGGGCTGTGCTGTTTGGTAGAAGTGATGGCTAATGGGTAAAGGGTTTTTTGGGGGAGGGAAATAAAGTGTTCCAAACTATAGTAGGGGTGATGGTTATATGACTTTATTAATATATTAAAGCATATTTCAAAGTACAAATTGTTTAATATCGACTATCTCAATAAAGCTGTCATTATCCTCCACACAACTCCTCTTCCCCCATATACACATTGAGGTAACAATAGGAAAACTAGAATGGCAATATTTATTCAAGAACACTAACAATAAGGTTTGGAGAATGTCTGGAGAAATTGAAAACCTTGAATATTGCTTGTGGGAATGTAAAAGTTTTGGCCATTTTGAATACTGTTTTGGCAGTTTTTAAAAGATTATGCATAAACCAACCTTATAAACCTACAAGTTCACTCTCAGATGTCTTTTCAGGAGAAAGGAATATAATATCCACACAAAAGCATGTAGGTGCATATTCACAGCATGATAACTGATAATAGCAACAAAACACCCAGGAAATAATCCATGTGACTGTCAACTGTGAATGGATAAACAAAATGTTGCATAACTTTGCAATGGTGCACTAATCAGTAATAAAAAGGAACAAACTAAAGATATATCCATCTAACACAGAAAAAAATCAAAATTCTTACAATGAATGAAAGAAAGCAGAAACAAAAGACTTATTATATTTATAAGGAATTTCCTGGAAAGGCAAACCTGTAAAGACAGGAGATCAGTACCTGCCTTGGGTTGAGGGTGAGCATGAAGATTGGCTTAAGGCAGACACAAAAGAACATTTGGGGGCAACAGAAATGATTTAAAACTAGATGGTGGTTTTGGTTACATAGCTTTATACATTTACTAAAGATATTGAATAACACACTTATTATATGTAAATACTAATTAAAAACTGCTTTAAAATGAGCAAACATTTCATACCATTTTTAATCTCTAAAATTTAGGCAACTTGTTTACTTGGATTGTCTTCCCATATATTCTTTTCTTTTCTTTTTTTTTGAGACGGAGTTTCGCTCTTGTTACCCAGGCTGGAGTGCAATGGCGCGATCTTGGCTCACCGCAACCTCCGCCTCCTGAGTTCAGGCAATTCTCCTGTCTCAGCCTCCTGAGTAGCTGAGATTACAGGCACACACCACCATGCTCAGCTAATTTTTTGTATTTTTAGTAGAGACGTGGTTTCACCATATTGACCAGGGTGGTTTCGATCTCTTGACCTTGTGATCCACCCGCCTCGGCCTCCCAAAGTGCTGGGATTACAGGCGTGAGCCACCGCACCCGGCCCTCTAATATATTTTTTCTATGTCATAAATTGCTGCCTGTATCTCCATACCAAATTTTCAGAGAGGGCAACTGATGTATAGGCCTTTTATTATAGTATAAGGAACAATTAATAATTACACCCAACAGCTTCTGTTGCTACCTGAAATTATAATTACGAATCTGACCTTCTATGATAGCACCATAAACAGGAAAAAAAGTTAACTGCAACTCTCATACTATATATTAATTAAGATTATTAATTCTGTGCATAAATGCTATTCCTTGTCATTTTAGTCATGAACATGATTTATTAAACAGCCCTGAGTTTGTAAAGCTATACTTAAGTTGAGGGCAAAGAAAGTTTGGCACACAAATTCATTTCTTATGTGGACTTCAAGATAGTTGAAGTCAGTGGGAAGAAAACTGATTCTTCTAATTCAACATGTCACACAGCAGAAGGAAATGAATCACACCGATCAGTCTTGATCTATATATCGTTTATTCCCAATTATTTCCCTTGAAAGGAGGGGAAACTAATTGAACATAATTTGGGGAGAGCTCGACATCTATTTTGACTTGTTTTCTTTGCTTGGCATCACTGCGATGATATGCTTAATCAGTCCCAAAACACCACACTCGCTTAAATCTGCTACCAAAAAGGAATCACCTTGTTTTTCTGTCAATTTTAAAACTAGACAGCCTATCCTTCTCCTTCCACTCTCCCAAAGTTTAAGTTGAATTTGTGTTGAGTGTAGGAAGTTTCGTCATAGTACCTGCCCTACGTATCAGTTTGTTGCCTCTTAGCTCCAAATTTATACTCTCTCTATCTCTCGCCTTCTCTCTCTTTCTCATAATACACAGAATTTCTTTAAGCATCCGTATTTTAGCATGAACTCACTATTCAGAATTCTCAGTAGAGGGCACTAGAGGGATAGGACTCTCCTTAGGTTTCCCTGTTGAGTCAACAGTGCAGGCTAAAGACATCAGCAGAACCTCAACTCCAGCTTTGGTGTTGGCCAGAAAACATGGCCTCTTGGTGACTGTAACCTCGTGTGGCTCAGTGGTCACCTTTATGTCGTCCTCTCAACACAGAAACCAGTGCCTGAAAGGCCTTCTTTCCACCTTGGCCTCTTGAAGTCTTCTGTATATCTCTGACATCCACTTACTGCCTGTGCCATCAGTTGCTGTTGAACTACACCCCTACTACTATCTCGAGTGTTGCTTTCTCCTGTCCAGTGACTTCAGGCTTATTTTTGGCCTAGTCAAATTGGTAAATATTTCTGATATCCAATAGGTAAAACTAAACCTCCAATAAAGTCTGGACACCAGTCTTCAAGAGTCTGGGTGATGGTGGTTAGAGGGGCGGTAGGAGGCACTTTCAAAGTTGTCTTTCCATAGGTATTCTCCTTCAGCTCTAGGGCACTAAATAGACTTTATCTATATTAGGTCCCTCCTGTACCACTCACTATGTGGTTTCTAAGTCTTGATTTGAACCAACTTATTAGTATAGTTTGTTGTGTACATTAGGATCTTTATTTTGTTGTTGTTGCTGAAATTGGCACCATTTATTACATCCCTAATGTTAAAATATGATAAAATTTAAATTGTTACTTAACTAAAAGTAGAAAGAAACTCTGGGAAAGCTTTAGGAGAAAATAATAGGAATTGTTCCTCAATGGTGGAAGGAGGAACACTTTGGAATCTATACTTTTTTAGTTGTTTTTGCAGTAATGAATAAATTATGTAAAATTGTCCATTTTAACCATCTTGAGTGTGCAATTTGAAGACATTAAATGTATTTACAATGTTGCTAAACCATTACCACTACGTATTTCCAGAAATTTTTAAACATCCTAAACAGAAATGCTAAATTCACTAAGCAGTGGGTCCCCATTTTTCCCTAACTTTTGCCCCAGGCGACCTCTATGCTACTCTCTGTGTTTAAAATTTGTCCGCTAGATTTCCAACATAAGATAAATAAGCCAATATTTATTCTTCAAGTCTTGATTCATTTTACTGGAGAGATTTTCAGGGTTTATCTATACCATAATATGTATTAGAACTTAATTTATTTTTACGGCTAAATAGCATCTTATTGTATGAATATGCTATATTTTAGTATCTATGCATCTATTGGACTTTTTGGTTGTGTCAAAAACAGACTTGTGGCGATTTTAAGAAATGCTACATGAGCATTGGTGTACAAGTACCTGATTGAGTTTCTGTTTTCAATTGTTTGGGACATATAACTAGAAACAGAATTGCTGGACATTGACTTGAAATTTGAGTAGGAAATTTGAAATATTATAACAAAGTATCCATAATCTTATATTTAAAAAATTTATGTATCAAAAGTATGCCAGTCAATGTTGTTTAAATAAATTCACAAGGATTTAAAATAGATTTTTTAAAGATTGTCTTTCTGTAGGGTAACTTACCTAATTGCTAGAGTCCTGGTTTTGTGCTCATAATGAAATATGTTCAATTTTAATTGATTTTGAAGCTAGTTATTATATATTGTCTCCAATATTTCAAAATAATACAACAATAGTTTCTTTTATTGTCATTATCAGGGTAACTATTTTAAATTATTTAGCAGTTTAATTACATTTGGCAAATTTCCTGGCAATTTTCTTCACTCATCCCTTTTTCTGGACTGTCAATTAAGCACAGGAGACATAACGTGACAAAATAATTTAAACTTAAGATTCAGTAAGCATCTTGTAATGTTTTGTGTTTGTAAGATAAGATTTTGTATTATCCTTCCTTGTGAAGAGCACATCTTCTAGCGTCACCCCATGACAGAGGCGAAATTGCCTTTCATTCAGGTGTGAGATCTTCCAGCATGCTGGAGGAGCAGACTGCCAACCTCATATCACAAGGTTTGAAATTACACTGGAAATCACAATGTCTCTTTTCTTGACAGAAACAGCAGGAAACAATATTCAGTTCAGACAGAGATAGAGACCCCCTACCTATAATGGCTTAGATTGATTTTCAGAGAAGTTTCTTCCTTTTTTAAAAATAATAATTGCTGATGACACACTCTGTGCAGTGTCTGCCTGCTTCTGCATTTTTTTCTGACACTAGGTCTATTTCTCTTTCTCTGTAACTTGTGGTTCATTCATTTCTGTTATGTTGGAAGATTAATTATGAAAATGCTGCTCCAGTGCAGTGCCCCTAAGATATCATGATGACTGCTTGTTAATTAGCATTAACACAAGAATGTTACCAATATTCTGTGTTCTCTATGAATATGGTCCAGTCTAAAATGACAGTATTTTCCTTGCCTTCTAAAGAAATATACATTATGTCCTATGCTGTCTAAAAATCAAAATTATCCCATTCCTCCAAAAGGATCTCTAACAACTTTAACTGATGACATATCTTTTTAAAGGAGAATTAGATCAGATAGTGTTTCAAATTATTTAACAGATGGTTTCAAGAATTTTTAAATAAATGTGTATTCGAACAAAACAGGCTTTACCACTCATTGATTAGTAACATTCTTGTAGGTACTGAGATGAAAAATATTAATACCAATATACTTTGGAAAAATGGACAGGGATCCGATGGTATACCATGGTGGATGACATATGTAAAAGCCTTGTTCCTAAATGCTTGTGCTGTAGTGCTGTGACTTCAACCTCTTAAGTACACGTAGAACTTCTAAGAAATTTTGGCGTAAGCATTCAGAAAATTTATTATTTTGAAGTACTGTTCGGTTTTGTGCACTTTAAATAATGTTGAGCCAAAGTGAAAACATTAGGAAAAGATACACTCTACTAAGGCAAAACAGAAAAGATATGAACCAAATTATTATAGGATTTAGATGTTTTCTAATGATATTTTCCAGAGTTAGAAACAGACAAATAAAGGGACATCGAACTGCGACTTCATTCTTTTTCTTAGCAATCAGTACTTCTGAGGATTGAGCTTCCAAAGCAGTATAAGAATTTTATTTCTATTTTGCATCACTTTTGTAAACAACAAATTACTGCATTTTCCCATTATTCTGATAATGTTAAAATTAGAAAAGTATTTTATTTTCAGGAAGAATATACTGAAATAAGGCTAAAATCCCCACATATTTGACATTTTTTCCAAGAACTGTTTTATTAGGAGGGCAGAGCAGCCTACAACACAACTCTCTTCAACAACAGACACCCATGTGATTTTTCCACTAACAATTCTAGTGTAAATATAGCTATATTGATTTAAATTCTATTATCCATAAATGTAGGTCATAATATCAGATTGTGTGCATATGGTATTTTGTTAAATATAAGAAATATGTAAATTCTGCAAACTTGGTGCTTGACATTCTAAAAAAGGCCCCTTTTCCACTCTTTACAAACCTTGAAACTAATGACTAATTCCTAATCATGAAGGTTAAATTCCTATTACATGATTTGTTGAGCATATCCTGATGGTATTTACGATATTTTAAATCTAATTCCAATAAAACTTGGTACATTTTATTTGATTTGTCAGTCTGTTTTTCTTTTAAAATTTGTAGATTCTATGATGGTTGATTTTACATACTCATTTTATTCATTATTTTCAATTCTGTTCCTGAATGTTATTTACACTTATGGGTAGAGTTTGAAAAAGGTCATAAAAGAAAATAAGAGTTATTTCTCAAATGTTTCAGTAAATACTAAAGCAAAATTGGGTGGCAAAATAGATGTTTTAGTCAAGATATAGTGAGGGAAAGTATCCTCATATAAAATGTTAGATAAATAGTTATACTGTATTATATTTGTATTATTTTTATTGTTTTATTGTTACAATCTTTTCAACTATTTTTGATTAAAGGGTTGAGGAATCTGCAGATGCAGAACGCATGGATACAGAGGGCCAACTGTACAACAATTTTTGAAAACAACTTTAAGGATAGATACACACACATGCACACCAGTAAACGTTAAGAGGAACAATTCATTGTTATTTTAAGTACATTAACTCTACCATATTTACAACAGTACATATGTATAATAATGCTCAGTTTGTCATTCTTAGTAATTGCAAATGTGTGTCTATAGGACAATGAACAAACGCATTGTGATGCCATCAATAAAAAATCAAATTATACAGAAAATAACTATGTCTACACTCACCACTTTAGATTTATCTTAAAAACTGTATTCAGTGAAAAAAATCCATATATTTGAAGCATTCTTAGAGTATAGTATTATATTTCAATACATTTTAAATCATACAATTCTTAAAACTTTGTTAGAGACATGTATTATGTGGTCACATTGTAAGGAAAAGCAAGGAATAAAAAATAAGTTACAGAATAATTGTCACTTCTGTAGTTGGCACAAGGCAAGAGTCTGAAAGTTTGGAGCACAGAGGGAACCTCGATGTTATAACACTGTGCATTGAGTTGGGTGTTGGGTTTGTGGCTTCTTATTTTATTATTTTTTACAGTGTTAATAATTACTATTATATTGCATGGAGAATATTTAATTTACATGGATACTAAATGAAAAGACAATCTATCCCGTTAAGTATTTCTTATTTAATTTTGCTTTTTTATTCTAACAGATGAATTTTGGAAATTGATATATAAGGCTAAACTTCCAAATAACCAGCAAGAAATATATTTTCCCACTGAGGTTTAAATGGAAATAATTAATGATAGAGACTCTCAGTTTTAGTGTTTAGAAATGTATTGAATATTTCCATTTACTTGCATTTGTATATCATTCTGCAATAACTTGTATTTTTCTATAATAATTTAGACATCAATAAGAAAAATTTTGCTTGTATTATCAAACACAATTTATGAAATAAACTTGTTTCTTAATCTATTTGCTAATTGAAAGTAGCATATATAAAAAGCTTTTTAATATGAGGGTTATCTTGTCAATACGCTGAATTTTCTGGTTGAGTTTATTCATCGGTTCATTAATGTTTTGATAAAATTTACAACAATAATATTATAAATCACATTTAAAGACATTACATGAGTTGTTCAATTTCATTGTTAGAAAAATTTTAAGATGTGGGTATAATTGTTATTCCAATTTTTCGATGAGAAAACTGAGGCTTAAAAATCAGCTTAAGAATACACAGAGATTAAGCGCTGAAGTTAGAATTTGGATATAAGTGGCCTGATTTAAGAGCCCAACTTTTAAGCACAGTTCACCTTTTATGTAATGATGATAGTGTTGCCTCTTTTTTAATTCTTTATTTGGAGCTTCTTGAAAAATACTATACACATAGAAGCATCCTTTTTTTTTTTTTTTTTTTTTTTTCTTTTTCTTTTTGAGACAGCGTTTTGCTCTTTCGCCCTGCCTGGAGTGAAGTGGCGCGATCTCATATCACTGCAACCTCAGCCCACCGACTTCAAGCAATTCTTCTGCCTCAGCCTCTTGAGTAGCTGGGATTACGGGTGCCCCGCCGCCATGCCTGGCTAATTTTTAGTAGAGACGGGGTGTTGCCCTGTTGGCCAGGCTGAGGCTGATTCATCCGCTTCAGCCTTCCAAAGTGCTAGAATTACAGGCATGAGCCACCACACCCGGCAGAAGCACTTTTATATGTCTCGTTTTTATTAGACACATATCACTAAATGTGATGTTTATTAAATTCAAAATTCTCTTCATTATATATAAAACATATCTGCTTCTATCTGTTAAATTATTTTATAAGAAATCAGTTGGAATTGCGTCACATACATTTGGATATTTTCTTATTTAATGTGATGATGTTGTACATTCTGTTAATAAAATTTCTATGAAAAATGTTCTGTCATAGTGATTTTAATTTTTAATTTACTTCTAAATCTTATTTCACATTATATTGTGCAGATTTTCGCCTATATTCATATGTGAACTGTGAACTTTATCTATATAAGTACCCCTTCATACAATTTTCCAATTGTGTGTCATAATTATATTGTCTACTTCATTTAAATAAATTGGATTTAAGTCGCATTTTTGTGTGTGTGCTAATTAATAGTCTGTATAAATTACAATTATTTTGATAATATTTTAAATAAATCTTCAATATGTTTACTACGTCTTAGAACAGACATAGAATTTTCTTTAAGAATGTTGTAGATATATTTATTGTTTTCTGTCTATTAATATTCAGAAAAGGTAAGAAAAAATGTATTTTTATTCTGCTATCATGTCTTTTTATTTTCCTTTGGATATTGCAAAATTAAAATAACTATACTTATATAGATAAATGTGTATATATACATAAGTATATGTATGTATTTATATATATATAAATGTACCTTTTCCTGAAATTTTCTTAAAATATAGTCATTTTTCAAAATTTACAACTATTTCCTCTAGGTGTGTTGCTTTGATTATTGCATCATTCGTTAGGAGTATTCTTTGCTTTTCAAACATCTATTATATTTATGCTGAATTTCTAAGATCTGGTTCTCATATCATTTTCATATTCTCTTGAATTGCATTTCTCCACTTCCCCCTTTCATGTTTTGAGGGTATTTTAAGTGTGTTTGTGAATTTCTAATTGGGTTTTCTACAGTGTCAGTTCTACTCTTATTACTCCCAGTGTGGTTTTTACTTTGACAATCATGATTTTCCTTTAATGCAATCTTCCCTATGTTCTATTGACTCCACTAAATAACTTCTTCTTAATTAATGGAGAGAATAAATGTCTTCTTATATTACATGAAAATAAAATAGGTATTTTCTAATGTATGATTCTGGTTTTGCCCTTCATATATTTTAGATAAAAGTGAGATTTTGGAGTGATGTACCTTTAAAGTGCTTTTTTCATGGACTTGAAGCTGAATTTGTTTTTCTTTATTCTTTTGATAGTGGTGATGTATTATTGGTTGTTTGCTCCGTAAGAATTCATTTTTACGCCAGGCACAGTGGCTCTTGCCTGTAATTCCAGGACTTAGGGAGATAGAGGTGGGCAGGCCACTTGAGGGCAGGAGTTCCAGACCAGCCTGGCCAACCTGTCAAAACCCTATCTCTACTAAAAATACAAAATTTAGCCCACAATCTATTTATGTACTAATCAATTCTTGATTATATGACCCTTCACCTTCTGCCAAGGTGAGAGGTATACATTCATGACATATCTTATTTTAAATTTGGACTTTACTTACTTCTTGGTTATTTTAGTATTTAGTAAAGTATTTGTTAAAAATTCAGGTGTCTACTTCTGAAATTTGAGTGCTTTTGTTCATTTTTCTTCAGGTTTTCTTTGATGTTGTTTTGTAGTGTTCAATATTTTTTACATGATATAGTCACAATTTTGACTATAAATTGTGGTGGGTGCCTGTAATCCCAGCTACTTGGCAGGCTGAGGCATAAGAAGCCCTTGACCCTGGAGGCGGATGTTGTAGTGAGTGGAGCAGAGATTGTATCACTGCACTCCAGACTGAGCGACCCAGTGAGAGTCTGTCTCAAAAAAAGAAATAATAATGTATTTTTATTATAGAAAAAGGTCAATTTTGATAACATAAAAAAATGTTTGGCCCTATGGCAAGCCACAACTGTGTTAAAGTCAAAATAAGAAAAAGTACACAGAGGAAGATGAATTTAAATGACACAATGGCCAACATGAATAAAAGGCACTGAGAAGATATTGATATCAAAATTGTGACTATATCATGTAAAAAAATTAAACACTATAAAACAACATCAAAGAAAACCTGAAGAAAAATGAACAAAAGCACTCAAATTTCAGAATTAGACACCTGAATTTTTAACAAATACTTTACTAAATACTAAAATAACCAAGAAGTAAGTAAAGTCCAAATTTAAAATAAGATATATCATCAATGTATACCTCTCACTTTGGCAGAAGGTTAAGGGTCATATAATCAAGAATTGATTAGGACATAAAAAGATTGTGCATTTGAATATATATTGTTTATGAAAACATGAAGACAAATTGTCATTGGTTATTGAAACTAAGTATGTTCATAAATTAAAGACCAAAATGTCTCACTCTCATAATAGTTAAAGCATGTTCCATAATGAAATATGTATAAACAACTTCATTATAGTTTTGTTTATGGTATACCTGAGTTAGAGAAGCCTTAAGTGTCTATCACCAGGAGAAAAAGAACATGTTAAATAGTGGAGATGTGATCTGAGGAAATAACCTACAAACACTGAGAAACATAAAAGCTAGCAATTTTTCCAGCATCACATGAATTTTAGGGGTTAGCACCATTACAAACTCTTGTTATATCATTTCAAAGACTGTGCTTTTAATAAGAGCTCTCTAACAACTGACTGTGAAAAATGTAAGCAGGATAATAAATATGGTAGAAAAATGCCATTTATATTAATTAAAAACAAATTACTCTCAAAGCACCACTACGTATTTCTCAAGGGTATGTATAAACTTAAGGATATTAAATGTATAATGAGTGGTGGAGATGAATGGGACTGGGCATAGGAGATGAACAATAAATACAATTAAATAAGGAGCAATTAAGTGCTTAGGAGGCTAACAATATCATTGTTATTAATAGTACTTAATATAATTTTTTCAGAGGCTAAAATACATATTCATGAATAACTATAAGTCAAGAACAGTACTATGGTAGATAGCCAGGTAAACGGATAATTAAAATGATGATAAATGATAGAACACAGTGATGAATATGTGTGTATATATACATACTCAGTATACATACAGTTATATATATATACATATATACACATACACACACACACCCTCATTTTAGTCAGGGCATAAGTGCCGTTAATAACTCATTTTATTGATGAGAAAATTAAGACCACAAAAACTTAGGTAACTTGTCCTAGTTCACACAATGTGGTATGCTAAATATTGGCCCCCAAAGATGTCCACATTCTAATACTTGAATCTATGACTATTACCTTGTAAGGAAAAAAAGCAAAAGATATTATATTAGTCCATTATTGCACTACAAGATATACCCAAGACTGGGTAATTTATAAGGAAAAGAGATTTAATTGACTCACAGTTCAGCATGCTTTGGGAGGCCACAGAAAACTTACAATCCTGGCAAATGGGAAAGTAAATATGTCCTTCACATGGTGGCAGCAAGGAGAAGGATTAGTGCCCATCAAAGGGAGAAGCCCTTTATAAAACCATCAGATTTCATAAGAACCAGCTACTATCAGGAGAACAGGATGGAGGAAACTACCCTCATGATTCAGTTATCTCTACCTGGTCCCTCCCATGACATGTGGGGATTATGGGAACTACAATTCAAGATAAGATTTAGATGAGAACACAGGCAAACCATATCAGATATGATGTAGGATCTTGACATAGGCTGATTATATTGGAGAATCTGAATGTATACAATGGAATCACAAGGATTCTGATAAGAGAGAAATAGGAAAGTCAGAGTCAGAGAAAGAGGTTCTTTGAAGAAGGAGAATGTGATAACAGAATGACAGAAGAACAGGAGTCAGAGAGAGAGAGAGAGAAATGCAATGATAGACTGCTTGCTTTGAAGGAAGGAACTAAGGAATGCAGATATCCTCTAGAAGCTGGAAAAGGAAACAGAGTCTTTCCTAGAGCCTCCAACAAGAGCCTCTAGGCTTTTTACATTAGTAATAATGTATGGATACACATACACACACTGTGTTCTATCATTTATCATCATTTTTTTATCTATCCATCTGGTGGTCTATTATAATAGTGTGCTTGACTTTTAGAGGCTTTAATGATAACTCTGCTATCACTTTGATTTTAGCTTTGTAACTCCTCCCTCTGTCCCCCAGCTTTTTTCCCACTATTAACCTCCAGAAATTTAAGAAAATAAATTTGTGTAATCTTAAAACATATGTTGTGTTAATTTGTTACAGTCTCACAAATTAATACAGCCATGAAATTAATACAACCAGCAAGTGTAAGAGCAACATTTCAGTCTTATCTCAGATTCTCCAACTGTACTTCTGCCTTAACTTGAGTGCTTGGAATAGTCTTAGGTGACACATCACAGAATTATTGTGGATATGTTGTTCAAATGAAATCCTTCAAAATCTCCTTGAGTCAACCAAATTTGACCTTTGTAACAACGAGTGAAAATGCCTAGCCCACGAAACCTCATCACAACATCACACTATGGCGTGGAAATGAAAATATCACTCTGTAATATACACCCAGGCAGCATGCACTTGCTTTCCAGATTGTGACTTTTCTACCAATGTTTGAATATGCAAGAATGCATGATGATGAACCCGTAGTCACCCCTTCCCTCTTTAAAAGCTCTGAAATAATACTAAAATTATCTTAGTGACATTTCAGAATCATATGCTTGCTAAAAAATGCAAAAGAAACAAGTAATGGCTTACTTAGGAAGATTATCTCTGACTGCTTAGCACAGTGTCTGGCACATATTAGAGATTAAAACATTACTAGATGAATGAAGACTGACTTTTTCAGATTATCTTACAGTGAAATTTAAGTTATATATGTAATCAATCTGCTTCATCTTATTGTCACATAAATTCTCTTAGTTCAGTTCATATATAAAATAACATGACACTATAATTCCATGTACTATTATGAATCTGTATGATGTTATTTTTATATATCACCTAGAGCTTATAAGAGATTAATGTCATTTCACTGGAGTTGGCACTAAAGCATTTACAATATATAGGTATTAAATTAAATGTTACATAAACCAATTTTCTTTAAATAACACTGGAAGTGCTTCTTAAAAAAATATTGTCATTTTCACCCGCAATTATGTTTCTCTGAAACATTTTATGTTCCCCATAAAGACTAAATTCACGGTTAGAGAAATGTTATGTGCAGTTATAGGAAATTTTTGAATATACAAATTGACAGACTTTCTTTAAATGCAATTAATTTGTAAGAAAAGAAATTTGAACTGAAAGAAAGTAGGTCTCAGTCTTGTCTCCATGTTTGAAGGTAGTAAGTATCCTGGTAATGAGGGAGCATCTAGAGAATGTCTCTTTTCTATAAACTATGCAATTGTTTCCCTATGTCATGAATAAACACCATATTTTATAATTGCACATAAATGATCAAAGCCATACGGATTTATAGAGAGATTGAGTGAGAGGGCAATTGAAGGTCTGAGGAATCTGGGAGCCTGCAGAGCAATTTTATGAGTAAATGTAATCAGGAAATCCTTTGTGCCTGAATGAATGAATTTCTTTATCTCATTCTTCTTTTCCTGTCAGGACATGAGAGATCCCAATGACAGACATTTTCAAATTTAGTTCTTCAGATTAAGATTTCCTAGAATTTACAGAGAGTGTAACTGCATATCCTAAATCTGTGGTTTTAAATTTTCATGACAGCTTTTTCATTTGTTTGTTTGTGTTTTACTGCCTAGAATTAAAAAAAAAAAAAAACTATGCCATTGCTTGTCATCTCTTTGCCAGTGTGCTTGTTTTTGGGAGAGACACCCTAAATGTGTACTACTTTTGCTAAAGATGCAGCACTTTAATGTGACTATGTCTTCAGTGGGGGATTTCAGGTCTAGCTTCATCCGTCACATTCTTTCATGTACCAAATGCCTATTATCTCCTGGGTGGCTCCTGTGTAACCTCAGGATATTTTTAACCTAGTACATTCACCCACGATCAGGGCAACACAAATCCTAATTTAAGCTTATCACTGTGATTTTCAACTACCTCTAATTTTTTGTCATCTGCAGATTTTCATGTTTTTTCTAGTTTAACAATACACTGAAAATGTACTTGTACTTATTCATTATTTTCTTTTTCTGAGTATCTGGTCCACCATAATGCTAGTACTGAAAATCTTTGGTTTTATCTGTTGGTGTAAAAACATTTTTAGCTAGAATTTGTGGTTAATTACTTTAGGACCATCATAATTTTAGTGTTGATAAAAATAGTAGTTCTTTATTTTTGTTAAAACTACTGGAAATATTTACTCATTACATAGTTTTTTTTTGTTTGTTCACTAAAATTACTTATTCAAAGAGCTTTATAAAAATCTATAACAATTTGTTATGAATACATGCTTTTTACTGTTAGCAGATCAGTTTTTGCTTTTTAGCTATATTTAGCTAATTTCTTCCAGTTTATTCCCCAAGACAAATAATCCTATGGATTCCTGATATTCTGAATTAATCTGTGGTAGATTTCTGCTTTTTTCCTGAGAGAAGATATCTTCTGTTATCTTCTAGAAAGACAAACTACTTTTTCTCTGAGGAACTTCTCATTTTTTATCTGACAGAGATTTCAGTCAGGAGATCATGATTTTCCCACCAACAGAAGTGCTCAGGTGACCAGGGCTGATTATCTCATATCCTCAGCCAGTTATTTTTACAATGCCATTTTTTGGTTGAAGATGAAACTCTTTCATTCTTGTCAAAAGTAATCTTGGTGTTACTGAGGGCATCTTCATCACATTCACATAATGCCTGCCCAAAAATAAGCCAGTAAAGTTTAGTCAGAGTTGAAAAGATAGATTTTCAATATACATGGCTGTGTGTATTAACCTCAGCCCAAAAGGAGATGTTTTACTGAATGTTTCACTTACATGAGCAAAAAAAAAAAAAAAAAAATCCACTTTTTCTCTTAAGTTAATTGTGTATCTTCTTTTGCTTTTACCTAGAGTGTTTAGATATAGAGACCATGACTGAAATACTCCGTATTAATTCTTTGCCCATGATCCATATCCACAATTTCAACTAAGACATAGATATATATGACTCTCTAATTTATATCTGCATCCTAAATCTCTACTCTGAGCTACAATTATAAATAGCCAAGATCAAATTTATAATCTTAACATGAAAAGTTTAATATCCCTCAAATTCAAACATATCTATCAAAAGAATTATTACCTTTCATCATTCCCCTTTCCTACTTTTCCAATAACTTTTTGCTCCTATTTCTTTGTTTTACCAGTCCATAGTTCACTGAATTGCATTCAAATACATTCATGTGTCCAAATGTAGGAATGGTATCTCCTAAAATTGTCGTCCCCTTCACCTTGAAGCCACATATCAAATAACAGACCAATTTCTCCTGATTTTGTCTTTGTAATTGTTCTTGAATCTATCTGCTTTACTCCCTTTACAGGGACACTGACTACATCAGTTTACTATAATTTTCAAATAAGTTAAAAACATGACTCCTAAATAAAAATGAAGTGAACACGTCAAATATTTTTTTCACTCCTGATTTATTGAGGGAACCAATAAGAAGGTAAAGCTGGTTCAAATAACATTTTGATAAATAAGGTATTTAGAATATCCAAGAAAGGGCATTTTGAAGCAAGTTTACTAAGATAGATATAAAGCTGATTTGTATCCTGCAAGACTATAAAACTGTAAATTTTAAGATTATAATCCCTACCAAATAGAAACAGATAAGCTATCATGTAATTCTGTGGACTATGAGCTCTTTACAGTAAATATAAAGTGAACTCCAATTACATTTTCTTATATAATTAAATAATCCTTATGTTAGTCTACCATTTTGTTGATCAATATTTAATATTTTTCTAAAACTTCTGCCCATTTTTCTCATATAAAATTGTCAAGGATTATCCTCTAGCATAAGAAGCTGATCCTGTTATGTTTTGCCCTAATATTTTCACAGTGAGACAAGAGGCATTTATTATCATATAAGTGTACTCTATTACTGGGGACTATGAGCCCAGACAATTAACTTCTAACTGGAAATTTCATTCAGTAATACAGAGTTGGATTTTCATGATGCCTCTATTATTTGCTTTTTCATACTAAAGCAGGGAAATCAAGCCCAAGAAACTCTATTGTTGAAATTTCACACACACTCAAGATTTTGGTGAGTTGTTTTCTCTTTGAGATCCTTCACAGATTCTGAAATTTCTGGCTTGCCTGAAAGGGATCTTTTCTATCTTCTATGAAGCTGGGACCCTTTATCTATAAAACAGATATCAAGCTAGATTTATTTCTGAAAGAATTTTGTAAATACTGGGCTTATTTTAAAATACAATCTTTGTTCCCTAATCAAAGGCTTTTCTTTCCTTAGTAAATAAAATTTATTCTCAAATGTAACACTCCAAGTAAGGCCATTAATGATGGCAGCAGCAGTCCATCTAGAGTGGCTGCCCTCAAGACACTGGCTGCAGTGGGAAGGCAGGCCTGGGCCTCTTGCTCCATGCATTTGGCAGGAGCCCACACTTTTTGGGTGCAACACCACCCTCCCAACTACAGGACCCAGCATCTCTGCAGTCTGCATCCTCGGGGTTTGGGAAAGCTACCCGTACCAAGTCTCTGCAGATTTAGGGACATCTGCTCCCAATGCCTGGCCTCTCCCCACTCCTGGCGCTTGCTCCAATCTCAGAGTAGGGTTCGGACTGGGCCTAGGTGCTGTCACAGCCTGACCAGGTGGGCGCATGCTCATGGCAGCACTGACACACCAGCCTCCTGCTGCCTTAGCCATCTCTGGGCTTTGGCACTGACAAGCATTGGAGGGGAAACCAGGGGGCCACTGAGGGCAGTTTGGCACTGGCCTGCAGGTGTGTTTTGTTGGCAGTAGCCTGGGCTGCATGAATAGCAGCAGGAAGCAGAAAGACTTCTGGGCAGAAGGGATTTGGTCCTCAGAAACCCCACCTTTGGCTAAGGAAAGCCTAAAGCCTGGGTGCTGGCCTGACAGTCTGTGGTCTGGAGGGGTAACTCATGGTGCTTTTTCCTGGCCCCACCCATAGATGCCATAAATCAATCAACAGGCACTTCTCTCCTCAGAGGTCTGGAAAAGCCCCACGCTCAGCCGGAGCATGAGAGATGACAGGATGACCAGCTGCAGAGAGGAGCTACCCTCTCTGCTGATAGCTGGAGAATGCTGAGATGACCAGCAGCAGACAGGAGCCTCCCACTCCAGAGATGATGTGCCTGCAGAGAGGAGCAGCCCACTCCAGGGCATCCTTTCTGCCAAGAGCTGTTGGACCAATGAGATGTGTGCCACCAGAGAAAAGCCACCAAACCCAGGGACTCGCGTTATCTGCTGAGAACTGAACTCTTGTTGGGCCACCCTGTCTTCAGAAAGGAGCTACCCACAGCAGGCCTTTGAGATGTTCTGCTGCTCAATAAAGCTCCTCTTCATGTTGCTCACCCTCTGCTTGTCTCCATGCCTCATTCTTCCTTGTTGCAGGACAAGAACTCAGGGCCCACCAAATGGCAAGGCTAGAAGAGCTGTAACACAATCAGGACTGAAACATGCCCCTTTCTCACCTCAGTGTGGATGAAGAGAGGGAGAGAAGAGCTGCTGTCCTTTGGGGAGCCCAGATATGGGAACTCCCAGAGCCAGGGCTGTTACTCTCTCTTTTAGGCCCTGGCAGTTTCCAGCATCTCGGACCTTCCGGACACCACATCATTCCACAGTGCCAGCAGGGGAAGCTGCTTGCAGTGTGCTTGCTCTAGCCACAGCCTCACAGCGAGTCAATACCTATGCTGGCACCTGGAACTGCCTGCCCCACTGCAGCAGCCAGCATGCATGCATGACTGTGCTGTGGCCACAGCCCATATTCACTAACTCACACATCTCTCCCCGCTCCATACCTGGCTCACCCTTGGCAGGCATGGGATTCAGGCCGGTAGTGTGAACTGAGTGTAGCCTGCCAGGCTAAATGGGCAGACAACCCAAGTGGGCCCAAGCAAAAGTGGGGCAGAAGCGCCACTGGCCACAGAAGTTTTCAGCTAGAAAAGTAACAACCCAAAGATCATGTAACATTAGTTGCATAATTCATGTCATGGGAAAAAAAAACAGAACAGATTCTCGTTTAACATATACAAATAACTATATTGATAAAGAAGTTAGAATATTTAGTAAAAGTATTTGCTTCAGAAATCTGAGAAATCATTGAGAATTGTATGTCACTTTAATGTTTAATTTCAGTTAATAAAAACCCAATTGACAAAAGTGATTATTGCATATTGATCAAGGGAAAAAAAGGGAGTCCTTCACATATTCATTAGAAAATAAATACAAAAAATCAAAACTTTGTGCTATTAAATTATTCTTATTCATTACTTCATTTCTGTGTAATAAATTATTTTCTTACTGGACCATGGGTCAGCAGTCTACTTTCACAATATGAGGTGCTTCTGGACCACAAAGATTCCTAAGAATCCTGACTCAGCTTTCTGGTACAAGAAGTGGTCTACGACTTGTCAACCTGGAAAATTGTATCTGAGATTATATTCTTTGATGTATTAATAGTTGACAACACTTGTTACAGTATTTTTTAGTAGGCTCTGAGATTGTACACCTTATTCCTTGAAATTATAGAAGTTTCAGCAGTCTTAAGAGAAAAGCTGAAAGCATTTGTTCAAATATCAATGAACTGAGTCCCTTTCCAGTAATCAGAGGATTTTCTTAATTAATTTGAGATCAGAAACAACAAAATGGACAAACTGAATTAGTTTTCTACCGATAAGGAAACTTTTGCCATAAACTTAGTGGCTTAAAACATCTATTCATTATCTCACAGTGGGTTAAAAGTCTGAGCTGGTTCAACTGAATTTTCTGCTTGGTCTCTAAGGCCAAAGCCAAGCTGAAGTTGCTGGCTGTGCAGGCATCATATTTGGAGGCTTTAAGAAATGATCTGTCTCCAAGCTCATTCAGGTTGTTGACAGAATCAATTCTCCTGCTGCTTGTAGCACAGCGGTCTCTATATTTTTTACTGTTTTTTTTTTTTTTTTTTTTTTGACCAAGGACTGCCTTCGGCTTTTAAATGCTATTCATTCTCAAGTTCTTTCTACCTAGCCCCATGCACCTTCAAAGCTTACACAAAATCTTTCTCTTGTGGCAAATGCTTTTGGTGTTGGACTCTATCTAATGTATCCTTCTATCACCTGCCAAAGAAAACATCGTTTCTAAAGAGCTCACATAATTAGGTTAGGTCTAGCCAGATTCTCTCTCCATTTAAAGGCAATTTATTAGAGATCTTAGTTATGTCTACAAAACTCTGTCTGACTAGGTAATGTAACATAATCACAAGGTGACACCTGGGGGAGAAAGGCACAGATACCATCTTAAAACTCTGCATACCACAGAAACTAACAAACAAAAAGCCAACAACCATATTTTTTGCCTTTTGTCACATAATAGAATAGATCCTTGATATCTACCTGACAGAAATCACCAAATAGTTAAACTATAAACCTGATTTCTCATCATTGCTGTAACTAATGACAAATCATTAACTGGCCATGAAAAAACAAAAAACAAAACAGAACAAGAACCAAACTTGGCCAAGAACCAGAGCTAGAAATAAAAACACAGAGTAACAACAACAACAACAAAAATGAGTAAAAGAAACACAGACAGAAAACGTAATATTCTATTGCCTATAAAGATTCATATCAGAGACCACAAAATGAAAAGTAATGTGCCTATTGTTAAAGGACTTATAAGTTGTACTTGTAAGGCCAGCCAGTGTAGTTGGCTCTACCAAAGAAGTCCTTGGTCATCTTGGTGGGACTTTTAAAACTGTAGAAGTCTAATTTTCAGAACTTTTTAAATATGGCAATTATGAAAAGCTTAATCAAGTTTGTGTCACAGGTTTATTTGACTCAATAATCATATGAGGGAAACAGTATGATGATAAACTGGTTCTAACTATGTTTTAGAACAGAGGCATAGGATAGGTATAGTTCACAAGAAAGGCGTTAATATCCTGTCACAGGGGCTTTCCATGACCAGCATGCATCCTCTCATTTGTTTTCCGCAATTGCAGCCAGGGTAATTTTTTAAATTAAAAATGTATTAATTTACTCTGTGTAATTATCACTTAAAATCCACATTTAGTACCTTTCTTAATGTGGCCTACAAGACAGTATGACCTTTGTGACTTCCCTGCCTTCCTCATTTGAACTTAAAAACTTTCTCACATTCTCCCTTGATGTGCATTCCAGCCTTTGAACTTCAAATTTTTCATGCAGTCTTTTCCTATGTAATATTCCACCCAATCTTCCTTTTGACAGAGCAGGAGCACTGTCATCTCGGACAAACACTGCCTCTTTTAAGTTCTCATTCCCTTTCTATCCTCATGCATTTCAAGGAAATCACTTCCCTCCTAACTATAAGAAGCCAGAAAGAGCCAAAAGTAAAATATAGATAAGACAGCTCAGGCACAGAGGGAGTTAGGCAGGAAGTCTTTTGGGTAACTGCCAAACTTCACCTTTATACAAAGGGCCCCAGTAAAACAGTGGGCCTTAATGAGCACATTCTTTTCCCTTCAGGTGCAGTAAGATAAGGAAGCTAAAAGCAGACTAGGAGGTTAGGCCAGCAGCTGCAAAAAGATGTATGGGAACAGACAAACAATTCTCCCTCCAAGATAAGCACAACAAACAGACACAGAAGCAGTCCAAGCATCTGATAAACTCTTCCATCCTGAATCCTAAAAAAACCCTTAGTCTGTAAGAGAGTGTGCCTCGACCTAACTGGGCCAGAAGCCCCTCTCTTGTGTATATCTCTAAAATAAACCTGTCCTTATCTGTCAAACCACCTTTTGTGTTTATTAACTCTTTCTTTAATTCTTACATTTTTCACCCACCTAAGTTCTATTTACTCCTTATAATGTAATTCAGTAGTAATTGCTTCAGAATATTTTTCCTTGCTTCTTAGTCCAAATCAGATTTTCCACCAGGTGGTCCCCTTGTGTTTTTATTTTTTTCCTATGGGATTGTCTTCCCAGCTTCAATTATACTACATTCATTAGCAAGCTACAACAGACTGTAAGTTTGTGTTCCCTCAAAATCCGTACATTGAAACCCTAACCTCTAATAAGATGGTATCAGGAAATAGCACCTTGGGCAGAAAATTATGTTTACATGAGACTGCTAGGATATAGCCTCCCTAATGGGATTAGTATGCAATGAGAGAGATTAGAGTTCCCTCTCTGCACCTTGTTAGGCTAACACAAGATCCTGTAAGTCTGAATGGGGCCCTCCCAGACACCCACCAACACCTTAAAATTTGACTTCTCAGCTTTCAGAACTGTGTGTAATTAATACGTGTAGTTTAAGCCACCCAGTTTATAGTATTTGTGTTATAACAGTCACAACTGAGTAGAACACAAGCATATTTGATGAATGTGAATAGAAACCTGGAACTCAATATATTTAAAATTTCACTATTTTTTTGAAAGAGAGTCTCACTCTGTAGTCCAGGCTGGAGTTCAGTGTCACAGTCTCAGCTCACTGCAAGCTCCAGCTCCCAGGTTCAAATGATCCTCCTGCCTTGGCCTCCTGATTAGCTGGGATTACAGGTGTGTGCCACCACAGCCAGCTAACTTTTGTATTTTTAATAGAGACCTCAGGTGATCTACCCACCTTGGCCTACCTTATTGCTGGGATTACAGTTGTGAACCACTGCCCATCCTAAAATTTCACATTTAATACCATGCTTGACATATAGTATAAACTCAGTATATATTTTATTTAATTAATTCTTCAATGAATTCAAGATACACTTTATTTTTTATTATTGCATTTTTACAGTAAATCTAATTAAAAATCAAAACTTGTATGCCAACATTTTATATTTAAGTTACATCAAATACTCAACATTATATGAGATGCAAGATAAATTTTGACAAATGAATAATATTTTGAATGATTTAAACTTAAATGTGGGATTCATAAATGTGCAGTTATTTTCCTTTAGTAGAACTACTCAGTTCTTATTAGATTTAGTTCTGTAAAAATTTAATCATTTTCTTACAACAAACCCTGTACAATATTTTCTTAAATAAATTACATACATTAACTTGTAACACAACCTTAGGTTTGTGATAAACTTATTTAAATGCTAACTTAATTCATTTTCCTATTGAATCCAATGTATATGATATTTCATATCCTTCTTTCATGTTCTGGAAAAATAAATCATGTTTTATGTTTTAAATTTAAATGTATGCATATTTATTAATATAAAGCAATTTCAATAACATGGAAAACCTAAAGAAATACATACCACCTAAAATGTTATTCATAAGTAAATCACTGCTAGCATTTCTATAATTTTTCTTGTAGACATCTTTTTATACACACACAACAATTTACATAAATGGGCTAAGATTCATGCAATGCAATGACTTATAGCAAAGTATTTCAATTTGTTATAAACAAAATATATAATATTTAAACACGAATGGAAATTCATAGTTTAGGGCAAAAATTAAAATAAAAAACAAAGTGAAATGAATCTCTTGCTTCATTTCTCCCTGTTTCCAAGTTCTCATCCCCAGCACTCAATTATTTTAGTTGTCTTCTATTCTCCCCACTTTCCTGCTGTAGATATATCACATTAATGTATCCAATTCTTATGATGTACATTTATGCAGCTTCTAAATAGCATTATTGTGAAATGTATTATGAGAAAATACTCTTATCCACCCATATTTTCACAGTCTGATTATTTTATAGTATAATTCCTACAATAAGTAATTTCTAATGGAAAAGAATATGCAATTTTTATATGGACTCGTATTAACTCTTTCACCTACTCCATGTCCTTAAGCAATTTCTTAACTTCTCTGGGTGTCTGTTTTTCTATGTGCATAGAGAAAACTACTGCAGGGGCACTATCTGATTAGATTGTTGATGTTGATTGCATGAGGCAATAGACTTTCATATTCTTACACAGAGGAAGCATTTAATAAATCTAGTCTTTATTATTTCTGTTATAATAAAAAATGCTGTTAGTGGATATAAGTTGTTTTCTTAGTTGTAACTGGGATAAATATTATTTTTTATATTCTGTCACTTATTTTATTAAAAGTTTTAAAAAGATTTTCTATTTTTATTCAGATGACTCTATGGGTTATTGTGTATTGATCTATAAAAATGTTGACCTGGAGGAGAAGATGGTGTTATAGGAGCAACTCAGGATTGCAGCTCCCAGTGAAAGCACAGAGGGTGAGTGGACACCGCATTTCAGACAGACCTTTATTGCCCACAGACCAGGAGATTCCCAGGTGTAGGAGCCCCACAGGCCACCAGTATGGCTGTTTCGGCAAGCTCAAATGTTTCGGCCTGCACAGCAGCACCGCAGCACTCCATACAAAATACACTGGTCTGGTTGCCCTGTTAAACCAGCAATTTGAGATTTGGGAAGGCAGATTAGCACATTCATCTGATTAAACAGGACTTAAACAGTAAGCCAGGCCAGGAGATTCCTGGGCAGTGGCGTTGTTTCAGCTGGCGCAGTGGGTCGCCACACAGGAAATCACACAGATCCCGGCACCCTTTTAGCAGGTGACTGAAACACCTGGGAGAGAGTCAAACATTCAACTTAAAAAAAAAAGGGCTCTGAGGAAGGGAGCCAGGTGATCAGGCTTGGTGGGTCCCACCCACACAAAAAAAACAAAACAGGAATTGGAAACACTTGGGGTTGAGAGGTTCACGGCACGAACAGCTGAACCCAGGACGGTGCAGCTTGGTTGGGGAGGGGCGTCCACCATTACCAAGGCACTCCACCCCTATAGAGGTACTCTGCCATTGCTGATGCAGCCTGCTGTTGCCAAGGAAACCCACCATAACACAGAGAGTCCACCATTACAGAGGTGGGCCACCATTGCCACGGCAGTTCTAACCACACCCATATAAACAGGACTACAGGGAATTACACACAGCAGCAGGGTGGAGTCCATGGCAGCAGGGCAGAGCCCAGAGCAGCTCAGCATAGCCTCAGCAGACAGGCAGACAGTGACTAGATTCACTCCTTGCTGGGAAGGACAGTGCAATGGATACTCATAAATAAAGCCCTAACTCCCTGGGACAGAGCACCTGAGGAATAAAAGGGGCTTTATGAGTTCTACTGCAACAGACTTAAACGTACCTGTCTTACAGCCCTGAATGAAAAAAGGAGCTCAGCACTTGAGCTCCTATAAAGTACAGAATGTCTCCTCAAGCAGCTCCCTGACCCCCATATATCCAAAGAGTCACCTCACAAAGGACTGATCAGACTGACATTTGGCGGGCATCATTCTGGGACAAAGATAGCAGAAGAAGAAACTGGTAGCAACCCTCACTTCTCCGCAGCTACTACAGGTGTTTCCCAGGCAAGCAGGGCCTGGAGTGGACCTCAGCAGTCCTACAAGTACATGCTTGTAATCCCAACTACTCAGAAGGCTGAGGCAGGAGAATCCCTTGAACCCAGGAGGCAGAGGTTACACTGAGCCACAGCCCAGAATGGGCAACAGAGCTAGACTCCATCTGAAAGAAAAAAAAAAGAAACAAACAGAAATACTTCATCATCAACAATCTGGGCATCCACTCAGAGACCCAACTGAAAAGTCAGCAACTACACAGACGACAGGTGGATAAATCCACAAAGATGGGAAGAAACCAGTGCAAAAAGGAGGAAAACACCCGAAACCAAAACATCTCGCCTCCTACAAAGGACCAAAACTCCTCACCAGCAAGGGAACAAAGCTGGACGGAGAATGAGTGTGATGAAATGACAGAATCAGACTTCAGAAGGTGGGTAATGAGAAACTTCCATGAGCTAAAAGAACATGTTCTAACTCAATGCAAAGAAATTAAGAACCTTGAAAAAAGATTTGAGAAAATGATAACAAGAATGGACAACTTAGAGAGGAATATGAGTGAATTGAAGGAGCTGAAAAACAAAACACGAAAGTTTTGCAAAGCATGCAGATGTCTCAATAGCTGAATTGACCAAGCAGAACAATTGATATCAGAGGTTGAAGATCAACGCAATGAAATAAAATGAGAAGGCAAGATTAGAGAAAAAAAGCACAAAAAGGAATGAACAAAGTCTCCAAGAAATGTGAGCTATGTGAAGAGAACTAATCTACGTTTCATAGGTGTACCTGAATGTGACAAAGAGAATGAATCCAAGCTGGAAAATACTCTTCAGGATATTATCCTGGAAAATTTCCCCAATCTAGCAAGGCAGGCTAATATTCAAGTCCAGAAAATAAAGAGAACAGTACAAAGATATTCCACAAGAAGAGCAACCCCAAGGCACATAATCGTCAGATTCGCCAGGGTTTAAATGAAGGAGAAAATACTAAGGGCAGCCAGAGAGAAAGGTCGAGTCACACACAAAGGGAAGCCCATCAGACTCACAGCAGATCTCTCAGCAGAAACTCTACAGGCCAGAAGAGAGTGGGGGCCAATATTCAACATCCTTAAATAAAAGAACTTTCAACACAGCATTTCATATCCAGGCAAACTGAGCTTCATAAGTGAAGGAAAAATAAAATCATTTGCAAACAAGCAAGTGCTCAGAGATTTTGTCACCACCAGGCCTGTTCTACAAGAGCTCCTGAAGAGGCACTACACATAGAAAAAAACAACCAATATCAGCCATTTCAAAAACACACCAAATGCTAAAGAGCATCAACAAAATGAAGAATCTGCATCAACTAACGGGCAAAACATCCAGCTAGCATCGAAATGGCAGTATCAAATTCACACGTAACAATATTAACGCTAAATGTAAATGGGCTAAATGCACCAATCAAAAGACACAGACTGGCAAATTGGATAAAAATCCAAAACCCATCAGTGTGCTGTATCCAGGAAACCCATCTCACATGCAAGGATACACAAAGGCTCAAAACAAAGGGATGGAGGAATATTTATCAAGCAAATGGATAGGAAAAAAAAAAAAGCAGGAGTTGCAATTCTCGTCTCTGATGAAATAGACTTTAAAGTAACAAAGATCAAAAGAGACAAAGAAGGACATTACATAATGGTAAAAGGATCAACTCAACAAGAAGACTTAACAATCCTAAATATATATGGGCCCAATACAGGAGCACCCAGATATATAAGGCAAGTCCTTAATGACTTACAAAGAGACTTAGACTCCCACACAATAACAGTGGGAGACTTTAAGACTCCACTGTCAATATTAGACAGATCAACGAGACAGAGAACTAACAAGGATATCCAGGACCTGAACTCAGACCTGGAATAAGCAAACCTGATAGACATTTACAGAACTCTCCATCCCAAATCCACAGAATATACATTCTTCTCAGCACCACACAGCTTCATGAAAACAAAACAACAGGCTCTTGAATGTTGACTGGATAAACAATGAAATAAAGGCAGAAATAAAGAAGTTCTTTGAAACCAACTAGAATGAAGACACAACATACCAGAATCTCTGGGACACATTTAAAGCAGTCTCTAGAGAAAAATATATAGCAATAAGTGCCCACATAAGAAGAATGGAGAGATCCAAAATTGACACCCTATTATCAAAATTGAAAGAGCTAGAGGAGCAAGATAAAAAAAAAAACTCAAAACCTAGCAGAAGACAATAAATAACTAAGATCAGAGCAGAACTGAAGGAGATAGATACAAGAAAAACCCTTCAAAAAAATCAATAAATCCAAGAGCTGGTTTTCTGAAAAGATCAACAAAATAGACCACTAGCCAGACTGATAAAAAAGAAAAGAGAGAATAACCAAATAGATGCAATAAAACATGATAAAGGGGAAATAACCACAGATTCCACAGATATTCAAACCATCATAGGAGAATATTAAAAACAACTCTATGCACATAAACTAGTAAACCTGGAAGAAATGAATAAATTCCTGGACACTTGTGTCCTCTCAAGCCTAAAACAGAAGGAAGCTGAAATGATGAATAGACCAATAACAAGTTCTGAAGTTGAGGCAGCAATTAAGAGCCTACCACACAAAAAACCCCAAGTCCAGATGGATTCACAACCGAATTCTACCAGACACACAAAGAGGAACTGTTAACATTACTTCTGAAACTATTCCAAATAATCCAAAAAGAGGGACTCCTTCCAAAATTATTTTATGAGATCAACATCATCCTGATACCAAAACCCGGCAATGACTCAACAAGAAAAGAAAATTTCAGGCCAATATCCATGATGAGCATAGATGCAAAAATCTTCAATAAAATACTGGCAAGCTGATTGCAACAGCACATCAAAAAGCTTATCCACGATGATCAAGTAGGATTCATCCCGGGGATGCAAGGCTGGTTCAACATACGCAAGTCTATAAACGTAATTTACCACATAAACAGAACCAAAAACAAAAACCACATGATTATCTTAATTGACGCAGAGAAGGCATTCGAAAAAATTCAACAGCCCTTTATGCTAAAAACCCTCAATAAACTCGGTATCGATGGAACGTATCTCAAAGTAATAAAAGCTATTTATGACAAACCAACAGCTAATATCATACTGAATGGGCAAAAACTGGAAGCATTCCCTTTGAATTCTGGCACTAGACAAGGATGCCCTCTCTCACCACTCCTATTCAATATAGTACTGGAAATTCTAGCCAGAGCAATCAGGCAAGAAAAAGGAATAAAGGGTAATCAAATAGAAAAGGAGGAAGCCAAATTGCCTCTATTTTCAGATGACATGATAGTATATCTAGAAGACCCCATCGTCTCAGCCCAAAAACTCCTGCAACTGGTAAGCAACTTCAGCAATGTCTCAGGATACAAAATCAATATGCAAAAATCACAAGCATTCATTCTCAGCAAACTGACACAAGAACAGAAAATGAAACATCGCATATGCTCACTTACAGGCAGGTGATGAAAAATGAGAACACATGGATACAGAGAGGGGAGTACTAAACACTGGGGTCTATTGGGGGGAAAAAATGAGGGCCAGTGGGAGGGGGCGGTGGGGAGGCATAGCCTGGGGAGAAATGCCAAATGTGGGTGAAGGGGAGAAAGCAAACAAAACACACTGCCATGTGTGTACCTATGCAACTGTATTGCATGCTCTGCACATGTACCCCAAAACCTGAAATGCAATAAAAAATAAATAAATAAATAAAAGATACAAAAATTAAAAAAAAAATCACAAGCATTCCTATACACCAATAACAAACTGAAAGAGAGCCAAATCAAGAATGAACTGCCATTCACAATTGCTACAAAGAGAATAAAATACCTAGGAATACAACTAACAAGAAATGTAAAAGACCTTTTCAAGGAAAACTACAAATCACTGCTCAATGAAATAAGAGACAACACAAACAGATGGAGAAACATTCGATGTTCATGGTTAGAAAGAATCAATATTGTGAAAATGGCCATATTGCCCAAAGTAATTTACAGACTCAACACTATCCCCATCAAGCTACCAATGACCTTCTTCACAGAACTGGAATAAAACACCTTAAACTTCATACGGAACCAAAAGAGAGCCCGCATAGCCAAGTCAATTCTAAGCAAAAAGAACACAGCAGGAAGCATCACACTACCGGACTTCAAACTATACTACAAGGCTACAGTAATCAAAACAGCATGGTACTGGTACCAAAACAGAAATATAGACCAATGGAACAGAACAGAGGCATCAGAGTCAACACAACGTATCTACAACCACACAATCTTTGATAAACCTAACAAAAACAAGCGATGGGAAAAGGATTCCCTGTTTAATAAATGGTGTTGGGGAAACTGGCTATCCATGTGCAGAAAGCAGAAACTGGACCCCTTCCTGACACCTTACACTAAAATTAACTCCAGATGGATTAAAGACTTAAACATAAGACCTGGCACCATAAAAACTCTAGAAGAAAATCTAGGCAAAATTATTCAGGACATAGGAGTAGGCAAGGTCTTCATGACCAAAACACCAAAAGCATTGACAACAAAAGCCAAAATAGACAAATGAGACCTAATCAAACTCCACAGCCTCTGCACGGCAAAAGAAACAGTCATTAGAGTGAATCGGCAACCGACAGAATGGAAAAAAAATTTAGCAGTTTACCCACCTGTCAAAGGGCTGATATCCAGAATTTACAAAGAACTCAAACAGATTTACAAGAAAAATTAAACAAGACCAAATGTGGGTGAAGGGGAGAAGAAAAGCAAAGCACACTGCCATGTGTGTACCTACGCAACTGTCTTGCATGCTCTGGTCATGTACCCCAAAACCTATAATCCAATAAAAAAAAATGGGCAAACAATATGAACAGACATTTTACAAAAGAAGACATACATGAGGCCGACAAACATGAAAAAATGTTCATCATCACTGGTCATCAGAGAAATGCAAATCAAAACTACATTGAGATACCATCTCACGCCAGTTAGAATGGCAATCATTAAAAAATCTGGAGACAACAGATGCTGGAGAGGATGTGGAGAAGTATGAACACTTTTACACTGTTGGTGGGAGTGTAAATTAGTTCAACCATTGTGGAAGACAGTGTGGTGAGTCCTCAAGGTCCTAGAAATAGAAATTACATTTGACCCAGGAATCCCATTACTGGGTATATATCTGAAGGACTATAAATTGTTCTCCTATAAGGACACATGCACATGAATGTTCATTGCAGCACTGTTTACAATAACAAAGACCTGAAACCAACCCAAATGCCCATCAATGATAGGCTGGACAGGGAAAATGTGGCACATATATACCATAGAATATTATGTAGCAATCAAAAACGATGAGTTCATGTCATTTATAGAGACGTGGATGAATCTGGAGAACATCATTCTCAGCAAACTGACACAAGAACAGAAAATGAAATACCACATATTCTCACTCATGGGAGGGTGATGAACAATGAGAACACATGGACACAGGAGGGGAGCACTACACACACTGGGTTCTATTGGGGGGAATAGGGGAGGGAGAGCATGGGGGAGCTGGGGAGGGATAGCATGGGAAGAAATGCCAGATGTGGGTGAAGGGGAGGAAGGCAGCAAATCACACTGCCACATGTGTACCTATGCAACTATCTTGCATGTTCTGCACATGTACCCCAAAACCTAAAATGCATTAAAGAAAATGTTGACCTATATTAAGATTTTTAAAAAATATTAAACCATCCTTGCATTTTTTAAATTGTTAAGCTGTTTTATTATCTTATTGTATTACTGCTTATTATACACTATTTATTCCAGGTAACCTACTACATTAAATATTGTAGAATTAATTTTTCTTATTATAGTAGTTATACAAAACATTCTTATTTACTGTTTATTACTTATTTTTCAATCAATTCAATGAATATGGTATCAATATATAATTCTTTTTTCTGACTTTTCATATAATTTAGTGATATTTTAATGCTGCTTGAAACCCTTTAAGGTGAAATTTCCACAGAAATAAAATGAGAATATGAAAGCACCAAGTGAGTGACTTATTTTTATAAAAAATAAAGTTCATTTATGGAATAGTTTTAGGTTTATAAAATTATTAGCAAAATTTAGAAATAATTCCAAAATATTCCCTCTTCACTCCTCCCCCAATCAGTTTCTACTGTTTTTAACTTTATGCCTTGCTTTCGTACGTTTCTTGTAATGGATGACACATTATTTATAATTTATTGCAAATGAGCCCATAGTTTACATCAGGGTTCCCTCTGTGTGTTGTATAGTTCTATGGATTTTGATAAATATGTGCATAACATCATGTTTCCACCATTGTAGTATTATAAAAATGGTTTGCTTTGCAAAAATCCCCACTGTTCCACCTAATTGTCCTGTCCTCACAGACCGAAATCCCTGGCAACCAGTAACTATTCCCTGTCTCTATAGTTTTGCATTTTCTTACTCAAAAGAAAAAAAAAAATCCTTGCTTTGTAAGATTAAGTGTTGTAGCGTAAGTCAAATATCTGAGTGAGTTAAATTCACTTGAATGGAACTAAACTAAGAACAGAAATGTGTGTGTAGGTATGAGCACATAGAAATGCTGGCTGAAATAACGTGGCTTAATGTACTTGGGCTCATGTTCTGCTGTGTTCAGACTCCACCATCACCAATGGAGCCTATGATACATATGAAAGAGAAATAAAGTTTACCTCAATTATTCCTATCTCAAGAAATCAATCTTTCTTTTTCTCTAAAAACTTGCCAGCAGCTACCAAAATGTGTATCTCAATGTTTTCTGCCAAAATTGTAAGGATGTTTACTATTAGTTGAGGTATTTTGTAACCATTGCCTCCACTAATCATCTTTGTTGAAATACAGAGCAAGTACTCAGTGAGGAACCAACATGGGTCAGGCACTGTGTTAGGCTGTAAAGAGAAAAGGGGTACAAAGTGGAATTGAGTTTTAATAAATAAAATTGTTTTACCTCAAGTCCTTCTCAAAACTTTTTCTTACAAGTCATACTAATGTCTTATATTTCTCTTAGATAAATGACTGAATGTCTATATTTTAATCTGCCTAGGGTTTTTCTTATGAGAATTTAATAGAATATGTAGGGGTGATGGTCCAAACCCTCCAACTAAGGAAAATACAGAATATTTATTGTCTGTTATCTATACCATTATATTGACAATTGCACCAGACAATATTTTGGTTTACATTCTAATAAAAAATAAATCAGATTTTTAAAGAACTACTCTCATGATAACCTATATAAATTAATGCTTATAAAGTTTGGGCCTTAAACATAAACTTCAGAAAATTTTTTAGAGCTGAATCAGCTAATTTCCCATACTTCATTGGCAAAAGAAATGACAAGAGATTGTTAGAGTTCTAAACATTGATTAAACTGCAGAAAAAAATGTGTAGATGATGACTCACTAGCTTTCATAAGAAATCTTGCAAAACCTGATAATAGTGCCAAAAATATAAAGTGAAACATTACTCTTTTTCTATAGTCATCTAGTCATCATAAATTCTATAAAATACATTATTCATTTCACCTCCATCTTCTCCATTTTTGTAACTTAAATGCCTTCTTGAGAATGAATTGCCTCAGATATTGAAAAAGTTTGAAAATATTGCTGGATTAATTATATTTTAACAATCACTATTGAGTCGTGGGCACGGCATTCTAGCATCAGCCAAAAGCAGTATAGCTTCAATATTTGCTTTTGGGAAATCTGATAAAGATTTTTAAAGGATATTCTCTAGCATTGTTTCGATTTTTAAAACTACAAATAGTTTTCTCTAGGGAAAAAAGTAAGTTTGCTTAATAAAATTGAAAATGAATTTCCATTATTTTCATACCTAAAAATTAATAGAATCTGGAATCTGTTAAAGTGTCATTTCCAAAAGGGTAAAACAAGAGCATTAAAAGTGATGAATATTTTCACCAGAAAAACTAATGAGAAGAAATAGTAGATTTAAAATACTTCCCACATAATTTAATTATGTATGATTGATTATATTTTCATTTGCTTCATGTATAAATATATTTCTCCCCAAGTATGTCATAAACTTTTTGAGAGATTAAAGTACACATTTTTTTGTTTTTTAAATTACATCTAACCCAGTGTAAACATGGATTATAAATTTAGTTAATACTTAGCAATTGTTTATGGAATGTTTCCTTTTAAATGCAAAAAGCTCTGTCATAACAGTTTAATACTACTTTTACTTGTAGTACCATGTATTTCTACACAATTCTTTGAATTTTTTTATTATTAATATGATATGTTCATGAAAATATGAAAAATAAAATACAAGAAAAATATTAAAAATTAAGTTAACAGTTTTTACCCTTAAGGTGTGGATTATAATTCAGTTCATGAATCTAAGATATCATTATTAAAGCAGAGATCAATGTTGTTTTATGTCCTGATCAATAGCAGTGTAGTCAAATATAGTGCTAATAATATTAGCAACATTTCCACAGTAATTACCATATGCAGAAGAGGCCTAAGCATGTTACCTGGATTATTTCAAGTAGTCCTAAAAGCTCTTACAGATAAATTCAATTACTTCTTTGGTGTCTCCATTAAGATGAATAATGGAAGTTAGAAAGTCAACATATCCCAAAACGTGTTGCTTTTATATCTCAAAAACTGTTTCTTTTCCATCCAGTTCTTTCCATTTCAATTATAGGCTACTTACTAATTTTTATTTCTCGTATCAAAACATAGACTCATCCTTGAATAATATTTCCTTTTCCTCTCATTCCAATTAAATCACCAGCAACCTATTTGCTTCACTTTGAAAATGAATTAATAATTCTACCACCCCCTTAACAGCGTCATATTTGCTATCTTGGACCAAACCATCATTTCCCACCTGGATTATTCTTGCAATTGCATTCTAAATTTTCTCCAAAATTCTGTCATTGCATTTCTGTTTTAAACAGAGCAGCTACATAATATTTTAAGAATTTATTTCATGCTATTACTCTCTTAAATTCCTCCTGTTCAGTGTGTTTTCTTATCAATCAATACAGGGGCAGAAGGTCATATGTACCCATCATAACCAATGTTTGTTACCTTTCTGAGTCTGCCCTTCATTCTTCTTGATACTTCTGTGATCCATACTCTGGTCTACTTGCTGTTCTTCAGGGCACTTGCACCTGACATTTCTTCTAACTATAATATCTTCTGCCCACAAACCGGTTCCATTCCTTTATTCATTTTTATTCATAGCACTTTCACTGTGTTCTATATGTAATAGTTGTTTTCTCTGCAATTCTCCCACACCAATAGGGAAGAAGCATGAAGTTGCCACTGTACTTCAAAAATGTAATGCCTACTCTTTGTAATGTATTCAAAAATATATGCTCAATGAATATATGAACAAGGTAATGAAAGTGATGGAGAACAAATCTAAATCTAGAATTAATGTTAGTGAATACTCAAAGACGTAACTCTTTCCAAATGAGTTCATTTGAGGACTGTTGTAGAAATTTTTTTTCTTTTAATGTTGATCATTGAAGACAATTCAGATAATCTCCCAAAGTCAGTTTGGCTTCCTGACAGCGTAAAGAAATTGATTATTTCCCACATTTTATATCAATGTCTAACGTGATCACATTCAAAACTAAAGAATATGTAGGCTTTTAGAATAAGTCTGGAGATGTGAATGCTGTTCTTTTCAGTTATTTCTAATTCAACTTTTATATCATTTTCTGTGAATGAATTTTTATGCTAAGTTGCTGATGCATAATAAATACAAGCACAATATACATGATATGAGCATGTCTTATACACAAATTATTGAACTGTAAAACTGGAGGAGCTATTTAAACCTCGAAAGGCATTTCAAGGAGAAAGTAAAAGAAGCTGTTTCCTTTTGTGCAGGTTAACTAAAGAAACATACTATGTATGATACAACCTGAATAGTAATTATATTCCTCATTCATTATTTGCCTTCTACAAATCCTTCACTGCTGGCTATTGTGTGTGTGTGTGTGTCTGTGTATAAACACACATAATATATATAATACAATATGTATATATATACATATTCTGTGTGTATATATATATACAATATACACAATACATATATATATACACACACAAAAATACATATATATGTATTAAATTCATGCATACAGAAAAGCCCATTTTGAACAGAAGCAAAAAACATTTTTTTGATGTATTCATAATATTATATTTTAATATCAGGCAGGCAGTAATTTATTATTGCTTACTTAGCTAATAAATTTTAAAAAGAAAAAACACTGGTAAAAAGCACGTATTTGTATAATCTTCTGCTACATATTTGTGATTATGGCACTTTGAAAAGCTTATTTGAAAGGAGATATAAAATATAATATGTTGTATAATAAAAAAGATTGTATAATAAAAAAAGATTATTCAACATTGTATTCTATCAAGTACAGCATTTGGTACATAGGTGCCCATAAACTATGTGAATAAATATAGGAATTATTCTTTAAGGTAAATATTTTTGTAACAACTATGTATTTATTAACTCTTGAAGATGTATACTTCTGCAATGCTAAATTATTGGCATTTAAACAAGTGAGCATTTCTGAAAGTATGCATATAGGGATGTCAAATCTAGTTCAGACAATGACATAATCCACCCATTTAAATCTGGAATTTTATTCAAAACATTTAAAACCTGTATGATACCATCACCAACCATTCAGAGTGAGGGACTATGTATCACTGGCAATCCCAGAGTGGTATTGCTGGTGTTAATCCTAAAGATTGCAATCCATCTGGAGTTAATTTTAGTGTAAGGTGTCAGGAAGGGGTCCAGTTTCTGCTTTCTGCACATGGATAGCCCATTATCCCAACATCCTTTATTAAATAGGGAGTCCTTTCCCCACTGCTTGTTTTTGTGAGGTTGAACAAAGATTGTATGGTTGTAGATACGTTGTGTTGACTCTGATGCCTCTGTTCTGTTCCATTGGTCTATATCTCAGTTTTGGTCCCAGTACCATACTGTTTTGATTACTGTAGCCTTGTAGTATAGTTTGAAGTCCGGTAGTGTGATGCCTCCTGCTGTGTTCTTTTTGCTTAGAATTGACTTAGTTATGCGGGCTCACTTTTGGTTCCATATGAAGTTCAAGGTGGTTTTCTCTAGTTCTGTGAAGAAAGTCAATGGTAGCTTGATGGGGATAGCGTTGAGTCTGTAAATTACTTTGGGCAATATGGCCATTTTCACGATATTGATTCTTTCTAACCATGAACATGGAATGTTTCTCCATCTGTTTGTGTTGTCTCTTATTTCATTGAGCAGTGGTTTGTAGTTTTCCTTGAAGAGGTTCCTCACGTTCCTTGTAAGTTGTATTCCTAGGTATTTTATTCTCTTTGCAGCAATTTTGAATGGCAGTTTATTCTTGATTTGGCTCTCTTTGAGTCTGTTATTGGTGTATAGAAATGCTTGTGATTTTTGCAGATTAATTTTATATCCTGAGACTTTGCTGAAATTGCTTATCAGTTTCAGGAGTTTTTGGGCTGAGACGATGGGGTCTTCTAGATATACTATCATGTCATCTGAAAATAGAGGCATTTTGGCTTCCTCCTTTCCTATTTGAATACCCTTTATTTCTTTTTCTTGCCTGATTGCTCTGGCTAGAACTTCCAGTACTATATTGAATAGGAGTGGTGAGAGAGGGAATCCTTATCTAGTGCCAGATTTCAAAGGGAATGCTTCCAGTTTTTGCCCATTCAGTATGATATTGGCTGTTGGTTTGTCATAAATAGCTTTTATTATTTTGAGATACGTTCCATCAATACCGAGTTTATTGAGGGTTTTTAGCACAAAGGGATGTTTAATTTTGTCAAAGGCCTTCTCTGCATCAGTTGAGATAGTCATGTGGTTTTTGTTTTTGGTTCTGTTTATGTGGTGAATCACATTTATAGACTTGCATATGTTGAACCAGCCTTGCATCGCTGGGATGAATCCTACCTGATCATGATGGATAAGCTTTTTGATGTGCTGTTGCAATTGGCTTGCCAGTATTTTATGGAATATTTTTGCATCTATGTTCATCATGGATATTGGCCTGATGTTTTCTTTTCTTGTTGAGTCTCTGCCGGGTTTTGGTATCAGGATGGTGTTGGTCTCATAAAATGATTTGGGAAGGATTCCCTCTTTTTGGGTTATTTGGAATAGTTTCAGAAGGAATGTTACCAGCTCCTCTTTGTGTGTCTGGTAGAATTCGGCTGTAAACCCATCTGGACCTGGGCTTTTTGTGTGTGGTAGGCTCTTAATTGCTGCCTCAACTTCAAACCCTGTTATTGGGGTGTTCATAGTTTCGGCTTCCCCCTGGTTTAGGCTTGGGAGGACACAGGAGTCCAGGAATTTATCAGTTTCTTCCAGGTTTACTAGTTTATGTGCATAGAGTTGTTTGTAATATTCTCCAATTATGGTTTGAATTTTTGTGGAATCTTTGGTGATTTCCCTTTTATCGTTTTTTATTGCATCTATTTTGTTATTCTCTCATTTCTTTTTTATCAGTCTGTCTATTTTGTTGATCTTTTCAAAAAACCAGCTCTTGGATTTGTTGATTTTTTAAGGGTTTTTCGTGTCTCTATCTCCTTCAGTTCTGCTCTGATCTTAGTTATTTCTTGTCTTCTGCTAGGTTTTGAGTTTTTTTGATCTTGCTCTTCTACGTCTTTAAATTTTGATGATAGGGTGTCAATTTGGGATCTCTCCACCCTTCTCATGTGGGCACTTATTGCTATATATTTTCCTCTAGAGACTGCTTTAAATGTGTCCCAGAGATTCTGGTATCTTGTGTCTTCATTCTCGTTGGTTTCAAAGAATGTCTTTTTCTGCCTTTATTTCATTGTTTATCCAATCAACATTCAAGAGCCAGTTGTTCAGTTTCCATGAAGCTGTGTGGTTCTGATTAGTTTCTGAATTCTGAGTTCTACCTTGATTGCACTATGGTCTGAGAGGCTGTTTTTTATGATTTCAGTTGTTTTGCATTTGCTGAGGAGTGCTTTACTTCCAATTATGTGGTCAGTTTTAGAATAGGTGTGATGTGGTGCTGAGAAGAATGTATATTCTGTGGATTTGAGGTGGAGAGTTCTGTAAATGTCTATCAGATTTTCTTGTTTCAGGTGTGAGTTCAAGTCCTGGATTTGCTTGTTAACTTTCTGTGTGGTTGATCTGTCTAATATTGGCAGTGGAGTGTTAAAGTCTCCCACTATTATGGTGTGGGAGTCTCAGTCTCTTTGTAAGTTGTTAAGAACTTGCCTTATATATCTTGGTGCTCCTGTATTGGGAACAAAAGACCCAGCACCATAAAAACCCTAGAAGAAAATCTAGGCAAAACCATTCAGGACATAGGAGTAGTCAAGGACTTCATGACCAAAACACTGAAAGCATTGGCAACAAAAGCCAAAATAGACAAATGGGACCTAATGAAATTCCACAGCTTCTGCACAACAGAAGAAACAGTCACTGGAGTGTATCGACAACCAACAGAATGGGAAAAATTTTTTGCAGTTTACCCATCTGACAAAGGGCTGATATTCAGAATTTACAAAGAACTCAAACAGATTTACAGATAAAAAACAAACAAGCCCATTCAAAAAAGGGCAAATGATATGAACAGACACTTTACAAAAGAAGACATACATGAGGCCAACAAACATGAAAAAATGCTCATCATCCCTGGTCATTAGAGGGATGAAAATAAAAACCACATTGAGATAACACCTCATGCCAGTTAGAATGGCAATCATTAAAAAATCTGGAGACAACAGATGCTGGAGGGGATATGGAGAAATAGGAACACTTCCACACTGCTGGAAGAGTAATTTACTCCCATACTGGTGGGAGAGTAAATTAGTTCAACCATTGTGGAAGACAGTGTGGAGATTCCTCAAGGACCTAGAAATAGAAATTCCATTTGACCCAGCAACCCCATTACTGGGTATATATCCGAAGTACTATGAATAGGTCTACTAGGAGGACACATGCACACAAATGTTAATTGCAGCACTGTTTACAATAGCAAAGAACTGGAACCAACCCAAATGCCCATCAATGATAGACTGGACTGGGAAAATGTGGCACATATACACCATGGAATATTATGCAGCAATCAAAAATGATGAGTTCGTGTCCTTTGTAGGGACAGGGATGAATCTGAAGAACATCATTCTCAGCAAACTGACACAAGAACAGAAAATGAAATACCGCATGTTCTCACTCATAGGCGGGTGATGAACAATGAGAACACATGGACACAGGGAAGGGAGCACTACACACTGGGATCTATTGGGGGAATAGGGGAGGGACAGCAGTGGGGAGAAGCTGGGGAGGGATAGCATGGGGAGAAATGCCAAATATGGGTGAAGGGGAGGAAGGCAGCAAAACACACTGCCACATGTGTACCTATGCAACTATCTTGCATGTTCTGCACATGTACCCCCAAACCTTAAATGCAATAAAAAAAATAGATCATGGTCATCTGGATGTTTAGGGGATGAGTTCCTCAGTGTGGTCAAAGTAGTATGGAGAATGAAGGGAGGAATGTGACAAGTAGCACACAATAACATAATTGACATTTTTTTGCTTGTTTTTTTTTTTTGAGGCAGAGTTTCACTCTGTTGCCTAGGCTGGAGTGCAGCAGCCACATCTCGGCTCCCAGGCTCACACGATTCTCCTGCCATAGCCTCCCGAGTAGCTGGGATTACAGGTGCCCACCACTGTGCCCAACTAACTTTCTTATTCTTAGTGTAGTCGGGGTTTTGCCATAGTGGCCAGGCTGGTCTCAGACTCCTGACCTAAAGTGATCTGCCCACCTCAACCTCCCAGCATGCTGCGATTACAGGCATGAGCCACCACACCACACCTAATTTACCATTTTAGCAACGAGTATGCACATACCCCTTTACTCAGGTAAAATATTAGCCTGGAAATATATCTTGATCAACATGTATGACAAACTTTATAATCAAATAAATAATGGGTAGTTAAAAATATAAAGCAATTTTTCTCAGGGTTTGAAAAACATCAAAAACTTGCTCATATGGTACACTTTTTATCATACAAAAATAAGCACAACCAAAAAATGTGCTTCTGAACACTAAAGATTTGTGAGTTAATTGTCTGAAAACATCTTTCAGATCTGAAATTCATGTTATTTTACTATTCTTTTATGATCTAAATTTTTTTTCCCAAAATTGTACACAAGGACTAAGATGAATAGTCCTAATAAAAATAAACTATTTTTGGAATATTGTTAATTTATTCCCAGTGAAATTAGTGTTTTCAACTGATTGCCATTGTTTTCTAACACACAGAACTGCCAGCTGTTTTTATTTTTCAGCAATAACTTTTATATCTGTGCTTAAGGTAGCAGTTGTTGAATTATTTTTTAATGATTTCCAAAGTGTTTATTCTAAAAGTTAATGAAAGTTTATTTTTTCTTTATTTACTTGGAACAATTAGTTTATATTGTCTTCTTCTTTTACTTTTCTTTTCTTACTTTTTTCTTTCTTTTCTTCAAATAGTCCAAAGTAGTGCTCTGAGAATAACTTAACTACCAAGAACACTTTCCCTTTGGAGGTGGCATTGTTTTGTTTGGCTCAAAACAATACAGTTTTAATTAAAAAAAAAAGAATATAATTAAATATATATTAGCCGAATTACATGTTTTCATTTGCAATGGAAAAGGCTGGGTGAGACTCTGCTTAGAGATAGGATCAGAGTGTGATGTTTTCTTTAAAACTGAAATTAGAAAATAAAATATACCTACTACACATGAGGAATATAGTATGCAGAGCAAAATATTCAATAGTTTAATATCCAGTTATATTAATTCTAAATTAACTTTATTTAAATGTGTAATGCTCAAATGATCACGTTTACAAGAGTGAACACTTTGAAATACTGAAATTACTATATGATGATTACTATAAATCAAATAAATTGCAATGACCCCAGGGAGAAAATACACGTTGTTATGAACATTTAGGAGAATGATTTCAGGTGAATACACCTCTAAAAGTACAATTCAAAATATAACCTGGCTATGTTTTACCATTTTTGTTTTGTCAGATCCCACTCAGATATTATCATTGTGTACTAAATATAACTATTGAGCCTATACATTCTGACTATATTTTCTAAGAAATCTATCTTAATATCAAGAGAAAGAAAATCATTAGAGGATCTGGTTTCTTGAATAATAGAGACATGAATAATTTCATGAAACAAAATACTTTTTTTATACTGACACTAGATCCATAAAGTACTTAATTCCAACAGAAATTATTTAACACCTTTAACTCTGATAAACTTTCATTGCAAGTTAATACATTGACTCTCACTTAAAACTACCCCAAATACATAAATGCCTCATATACTGGCATAAGTAAATTTTTGAGTAGATCAAAAATAAAAATATATATATGTTTAAGTTGAAACAATGTTTGGTGGCATAAAATAAGGGATGGTGATTTAGACTAATTTAGTCGATATGTTTCACCACCATCTGATATGTTGATATTGTTTTTTTTTTTTTCTTTCCCAATACTGTCATTGAGACCAAAGCCCACAGAAAACCTTGTCATCCCAGACATATTTATTTTCACTGGTTAAATGCAGAGATCTCTTTCCTTAGTATATTCACATGGTACAGCAAATTTAATACCTCTTCCTAAAATTGACACTTAGGTTATATAGTTGTTATCTCTCTTGTAAATGGATGCAGAGGGTGATTCTAAGATGTACTCTGCCTTCCTCTTATGGTTGCTTTCTACATCTGTATCTACTGTTTAGGTAAACATTGTCCAGTAGAACATAACGTGAGTCACAAATGCAAACCACACATGCAATTTTACATTTTTAGTAGGTTTCTCAAAATCATAACTGGTAAAATTAATTTTATATCTAAATTGTCATTTCAACATTAAATAAATGTAAAGCTCATTGAAATATTTTTAATCATTTTTCATATACATGTATATTTTATACTAATAGCATAACTTAATTCAGACCAGCCAGACTTCAAGTGCATAGTAGCCAAGTGTGATTATCATATTGCATAGTGAAAATTTTGACTCTTTTATTCTGCTTTTCTAATTGTGTTCTCTCTTCCCTAAATATTTACAAAAGCTTGAGTCAAAGGAACAATTCAGTGTGTTCATTTTCACTACTAAATCATTTACCATTAAAAAAATTATAGTAAGTTTAAATAATAAAGCAAACCTTTTCAGTAGAATGGTAGTTTTTTGATCATCCTTCTAAAAGCAAGTTGTTTGAATAAAATAAAATCATTCTATTTAAGCTCAATTACTGAAATTATATATGATTATTAGACGTAAACTTTTTTATGAATTCTCAGGATAATACCCACAGTCATGTTGTAGTAGAATGTAAATTCTGATAAAATATCAACCGCATAATTTGAAATGAAATTAGTTTACTCATCTTTGACTACTGATTTTTCCTGTTGTTAGTAGTCTAATGTGTATTGTGAACCTCTGTAAACATTTATAGGGAAAGAAATATTATGTAATTTGTAGAAACTGAAAAATAAGTTTTTGTTTTAAATTACATAAACCAATTGCATTAAAAATATTTTCAGGTAAGATTTTATTTCCTTTAACTTGCTGCATATTTCTTATTTGCAAAATGGAAAAAGAATGGCTTCCACTTCATAGAATAATTATGGGGATTAAACAAGATAGAAAACTGTAACATAGAATGAGTGTAATACACACATTATTTACTATGTTATTATTGAAAATATTTTGTTTTCAGTTCTCTTATAATTGCTATCTGTTGTTCTTACCAACTACCAAAGCTTCCACACTTTTATTCTTAGCTTTCCTTGTCTTTTATATGGTCTACATGTTGGATAAGACAACATGGGCATTATGCATACACACACACACACACAGCTTGTTCAAATGACTGAAGCAAAGTCATCATTCTCACGGTTTTCCAAAAATATTCAATGTCTTATATATATTTTTTTTAGATTTCAAATAAAAGTACCAACATCCTGGAACTCATTCCAAAAGCCCAACTTACCTTTTAATCTTCTCATTTACAGCTACCCAATCACCCTAATATTAGTTGTCTCCTTTTCCTCTAGAATATCTACACCAATTCCCTAGTAATAGGGTGACCACATAATTTAACACTTCAGATTGCTTTTGTCTGAGATAAATTCTAAACCAAATTGAATATTGAGACAGCAGGCATTAATAAGTACCATCTTTTTTTTCCTTTTTTTGGTGGAGATGCTGGGGACAGAAAATAAGAACTGTCTTGAGCAATGTAGCACAAAATCCACCTTATCAACATTGAAATATTTTAGTTGAGAAGAAATGAGAATTTGAACCCGGTATTTGCAGTATGAATATATCAGAGAAAGATGTGTGAGGAGTAATATGGAGAAAGTGGAATTGAGCAGATTTATTAGGAATTCAGTAGATCAGTTGGTGTCACAGTTATGCCCCAATATCTTCAATTCAGAGTATCAGTCTGAATAAAAGACTATGGCTAGCATCATATTTTCTCTTTAAAAGTAATAGATATAAGACAAGAAAATAAACAAGACTAAAGTGCAGAGACACAGTGCCTTGAATAAAAAATACTTCAGGCCTGTGGGAGGGAACTAGGGGAGGGACAGCAGGGAGTGGGTAGTTGGGGAGGAATAACATGGGGAGAAATGCTAGATATAGGTGACAGGGAGGAAGGCAGCAAACCACATTGCCATGTATGTACCTATGCAACAATCTTGCATGTTCTTCACATGTACCCCCAAACGTAAAACGCAATAAAATATATATTAAAGAAAAAATTCAGGCCAGGTGTGGTGACTCACACCTATAATCCCAGCACTCTGAGAAGCCAAGGCAGGCTGATTGCTTGAGCCTAGGAGTTTGAGACCAGTCTGGGCAACATGTCAACACCTATCTTTATTGAAAATATAAAACGATTGTATAGTTAGAAGACCCCATCATCTTAGTCCAAAATCTCCTGAAACTGATAAGCAACTTCAGCAAAGTCGCAGGATACACAATCAATATGCAAAAATCACAAGCATTTCCATACACCAATAACAGACTTAAAGAGAGCCAAATCAAGAATGAACTGCCATTCACAACCGCTACAAAGAGAATAAAATACCTAGGAATACAATTAACAAAGGATGCAAAGGGCCTCTTCAAGGAGAGCTACAAACCACTGCTCAAGGGAATAAGAGGGATGAAGAAACATTGCATGCTCATGGTTAGGAAGAATCAATATCATGAAAATGGCCATACTGGCCAAAGTAATTTATAGATTCAATGCTATCCCCATCAAGCGACCTATGACCCTCTTCACAGAATTGGAAAAAAACCACCTTAAACTTCATGTGGAACCAAAAGGGAGCCTGCATAGCCAAGCCAATCCTAAGCAAAAAATGCTCATCATCACTAGTCATTAGAGAAATGCAAATCAAAAGTACATTGAGATACGATCTCACGCCAGTTAGAATAGTGATCATTAAAAAATCTGGACGGGGTCCAAAGTGGCTCCCGCCGGATGTTGTGGCACTTGCAAAGATGAGGTCATGAGTTCAAGGCTAACCTGAGCTACCTTACAAGCTCACACTGACTGGCAAAATAAATAAATAAAAATAAATAATAAATAAATAAATAAATAAATAAATAAAAATCCGGAGACAGCAGATGCTGGAGAGGATGTGGAGAAAAAGGAACACTTTTACGTGGTGGGTGGGAATGTAAATTCATTCAACCATTGTGGAATAAAGTGTGGTACTTCCTCAAGGACCTAGAAATAGAAATTCCATTTGACCCAGCAATCCCACTACTGGGTATATATCCAAAGGATTGTAAATCATTATATTATAAGGACACATGCACATGAATGTTCATTGCAGCACTGTTTACAATATCAAAGACTTGGAACCAACCCAAATGCCGATCGATGATAGACTGGACAGGGAAAATGTGGCACATATACACCATGGAATACTATGAACCATTAAAAATGATGTGTTCCTGTCCTTTGTAGGGACATGGATTAACCTGGAAACCATCATTCTCAGCAAACTGACACAAGAACAGAAAATAGAGATAACATGGGGAGAAATACCAGATATAGGTAATAGGGATGGAGGCAGCAAACCACATTGCCATGTAAGTACCTATGCAACAATCCTGCATATTCTTCACATGAACCCCAGAACCTAAAGTGCAATAATATATATATATATATATATATATATATATACGCAAAATTATTAATTGTAAAAGCTTATTTTATTCCAATGTTTTGTTTCTATGGTAGCACTTGGAAATACCTGCTTTTGGTAAATTACAGCATGAAGAAAAATAATATGAGTTTACAGGTAGTATCCAGAATCTCATAAATAGCTATTTTTTTTAAATTTATAAATTATTCATCACCTCAGACTAAAAAACTGATGCTATCCAAGAATATCAATGTTGACTTCCTCTATTTTCATCACCCAATGCAGCATTTTAAGTTTTTTTTTTCTTTTAATCATTTGAGGTTGGTCACTATTACATAGAAAAAAAAAACATTAGATTTGGGGTCAAAGGGACTATATTTAAATCTCTCAAATTTTGCTGGATTGAATCGCTATGCACACACGCTGAAGTTCCCATGGATCTAGTAGTGTTCCTCATTGGTAAATAAGAACGGCACTCCTCTTGTTGGGTTTTCCAGTGCCTGGCATGTATCTGACAAACTGGAGGCATCCAACAAACTATTATACTTTGCACATACACTCTACATATGAATATTTGTAACTGTAATATGTCTTATTGATAAAAAATATAATAAGGTGAGTTATAAACAAGCAGCCATAACATTAAGCACAGTAAGGGAAGGATGGATGCATGGCTAAGAAAAGTCCATCTTTAGGGACTACTACACTAAGTACACAGCACTTTACAGGATTTGGGAACTTACTCTGAATTATTGATGGATTAAATTTCTCACACTGGTTATTAGCGAGTAATATTTTTGACATACACTGAAATCTGTAGTACATATAACTTGAAGCATGAAACAGAATGTGTGTAATAAACTTGTTAAGAATATGTCATGGTGTTATAGCCTACTAACATTTCAGGGAAATTTTAATATCTGAGGTTTATTTTGTCATTTTTACTTCCATGAACAATAATTATAATGGTGAAGACAGAAACTAAACACATTTAATGTAAATAAAAATGCTATTATTATGCTTTTATAATTCTAAGAGGTTTCTCTATGTTGTCCAATTTTGCTTGTCCACAAACTTCCTTAGATAAAAACAAGAAAAGATAAAGTGAACATTTTGAAACATGAATAACATCACTCTCCCCAGTGACTTTTAATCTCTTTCCTGGTGAAAGTCAAATTCCTCTAAGTGTCTATAAGGTAACAGGAAGACAGCATCTGCTGTGTCATTGCTTATTGTCCTCCTCTCATTTTTTCTTCCTAGCATATTTAATTCCAGGTATTTGAATAATACAAACAAAATCCTTGCCCTCATGGGAGTTACAGCAAAACAAATTGAGATAGACAAAGTGACAGAAACAAATAAATGCTAAGATACTGTATCTGTTATGAATAATAGAAACCTGTGCATAGGGTAATCTGAGGCCCCTGATGGAATTGCTACTTGAGCTAAGGATTGAGAATAAACCAGGAATGATAAAGTGTATGGCATAAGGTCAGAGATTACTGAAAGTGAAAGCCTATAAACTGGTAGAAAGCAGAGTGATTATTTTTTTGCTCATATTTTGCTACTTTCTTTTGAAAAATCACCTGAAAAGAATCTGAAAATCACTCATTTCTAATGCCTTATCTTGCAACTTCATGTTAATTTGCAGTTAAACTAGCTAGGCTTTTATATCAGTAGTAGAATATGTTAGGTATACACAAATAAAAATATATAAAACTTGCTCAAAATTGTTGTGACTATGAAAGTCAAATGATAAATGCACAAAACTTAAACAGTTTATTATCTACAACATGACCTTGCCATTACATGAGTTTTGTTGTAACCATGGTAAGCACATTCTTCAAGAACATGCATCTAAATTATGCCAGCTATTTGAATACATAGATTTTTGCCCTACCAGGATACTCTCTGTAAAACTGTGTATAAATGGACATATCTAGACCTCATTTAAAAAAATAGATTATTGCAGAGCTGTAACCTTTCAAATCAGTGATACCTTTATAACAAGTTTAAATATGAACTTAAGGATATCTAGAAAAGCTTTATTCTGAAATGATTTTGTAGCTTATTTACATTTTTATTATCTATAATGCATTGTTTTAGTATAACTAAATTTAGATTCCAACTCTTCTTATCGTTTAAGAAAAAAATTATATTTTATATTTAAATTTGAATTAAACAATGAAAAAATCCTGACCCATCATGTAAAACACTACAGGTTTCCTAAAATACATTTTGAAAAACCATTGGTATGTGTTAACTCAGCTTTCAAAATACTCTGTCCTTCATTTTGAAAGCCACACAGTTCATCTACAGAACTTTTCACTCTCAACTTTGCCAATAATATATTGAGAGCTAAATCCCAATTGATAGTCTATCAAAAGTATTTTAATAAATTCACTGTAACTTCATTTTCTCAATATATAAATATTTTAAGTGACTGAAAAACCATATAATTGGGAGGTATTTTATTCTCACATGAAGAACAAATGTTCAATACACTAATAAATTTTTGATTATTGCATTTGCAGTATAAATGGCAACATTTATGCTTGAACTCTGTAGCGCTCTAGAATGTAACCTACTGTCCTTGAAATATTAACAGAGTTGCAATTACAAAATTTCCTCCAAGATGAGCGTTTTATGTTTCTCTCTGAATATCTGGGGAAGTGTCACTGTTATCTTTCCAGAACACTGTGGAAATGCCCTGAAGAGGCAGATGTTTCTAAGGGGACTTCAGACATTTTTAAGAATAATGTCTACAAGGTTTGAAGAGGATGCAATGTGATACGACATCCTCTCCTGATTATTCTCAAATCTCGTCCTAAATTAAAGTAAACTGAGCAATCTTTAAAATCATCTCAGTAAACATTTAAAACTACAGACACTGTGTTGAATAGGTACTTACACTTAGTGCTTTCTGGGAGTGGATCCTTGAATTAAAATGTCCCATGTGGCATATTAAAAGTTTATATAGCAGAGTTCATAAATGCATCTGTTTTGAAAAACATCCATAGTATGCTTATATTTATATAAATCCATTTATACATAACTAATTTCTAGTAGAAATCTTCACATATGTAATTCTCATGTGTCAACTAATATTAGCCCAGAGACATCATCTATAATATAATTTCTTGTTGTATTCCAATACAGTAGGTACTATTACATCTATTCTTTTCACTCCATTTCACAACAACACTATTTTAATTCAAATACGTTAATAACTCATTTTTATATTTTATAATTAAAACTAAAATCATATTTTTCTGTACCTGGTCAAAAGTAAATACTAAATAATTAAAAGATGACTGGGGATTCAAAAAATGACTTTAATTGTGGCTATGCTAATAATACAGTTCTTGTTTCTTCTCTTTATGGTTTAAAAACTGGCTCTTGCCTACTTGACACTAAGTTTCAGATACTTTTATTTTGAGGATGATATTCTTGGAGAGTTGTTTATAAGGCTTGTACTATAATCGAGAGCATACTGTCTTTACAATTCAAAGACCTTATTTTCTTTCCTAGCACTTATGAGTTCTACTACAGTGTTATTTTTCAATTTTACACCTTTAAGAAGTAACGCATTGGAGAAACTATTAAAAGGCTACGCAGAAAATAAAAATTAGACAAAATGATGACTGCATGTCTTTTTAGGTTAAAATGAAGTGTTAACAGGTCCACCTCAAAATTATTTAATTATTAAAGAAAAGTGCCTTTTATTCATTTTTGATTTACCATTAGTTGGGAATCAGACTTTCTAAAATATCATAATACTTTGTCTGTTTTTGTCTGGCAGGGATAAAAATTGTTTCTATGCAGTGTATTACACAATCCAAAAAGTTTATAGTTTCATTGTCTTATAATCCTATTAACTAAATTTGTATGTAAATTACTAAGCTGTATCTAGAATTCTTTTTTTCAGTATCTTTATATACTTAATTTGCCAAATATTTCTTTTGAACTAAAGTGCTATTATGGAGTTTCTGTCATTCATTTATTATCTAAATGTGTAACATGGTCACTCTATATTTGGATCAGGTATTTACAAGGTTTTGAAAAATGTAGTTAGACAAAAACTATCAATTAATCTCGAAACTGCTGTTGGGGGGATTTTTCCTCACCACTTTTCTAAGGTCTAGGGTTTTTGGTATGTTTTGGCTTGGTTTACTTACAATTCCTAAATTGTGGGAACGATACTACTGTTTTGTAGTCACAGAGGATATTACTTAAAATATACTTTAGCATGTATTCCTATTCATCATGTATTATTTATATTAGAGGGTAATATTTCTTCCCTCTTCTTGATTTCTCTAGAAAGATGGGAGAGATTTTCATTGGAACATTTCATCTCTGTCCTCTTCTCCTTACTCCTGATGCCTGTGAAAACATAGTGCCACATGTTCTGACTGGTAACTTTGGAGAAAAGTAACAGGATGGGCATATTGCCTCCAAGGACATGTTATCCAACACTACATGAAAAGCAAACGCCAACCCACGTTTCAGTGATTGGGCGTAAAAGCTTGTTTAATTATTTCAGTAGTCTTCTTAATACTGCTGTATGTATCAGTGAAAAAGGTGACATTCTGGCCTTCATTCTATACTTCTTCATTCATTGTCTGTTCAAAATTATGGCAGGAAAACTATTAATTATATTGGGTAACCCCCTTCAGAGTCTCCAGCATTTGGTAATTACCTCTGCATAAAATATCACCTCCCATGAAAAGAATAATAAGCTACAGCTACAGTGTTCCCATTCAATTAGTTTCTTATAAGTCTCAGAATTAATTAACTTAGTATTTCCTCAGAAAACCAAATCAAATTAAATTTGATGTGTATGAATATCACCTTATTATAAGAAATAGTTACTTTAAACAGAGTTCATTTAGAAAGGACATTAGATTTAAAAATTCTATGAAGACTCTCCAAGAGGCCATCTTTTACCTAGTTTTGAACCCAATATTTACAATAACAGTCACTTACTTGAAGTACATCAAAACAGTTTCACAGGGAAAATTCAAAACCAGCTTATTCCTATTTAGTCTATGGTACAGCTATTAACTGAACAAGGAGGATTTTCTTTCTTTCGTGCTTTCCAAAAAGGTTTCAACAAATAGATGAAGTGATGTTAAAAGTAGGGAAGCCAGGACTGTAGATTTATAGCCAGGCTGAAGTTTCCTTCAGCATATCAAGGTGTACCACATACTGGTACTTTATTATTATTTTTGGCTCATATTTTATATGTTTATGTGTACAAATTTAAGGATAGATTGTGTAATGATCAAGGCAAAACTTTAATAGCATCCATCACCCAAATAATGCGTGTGGTATCAATTACCTGATTTCTCATCATTCACCTTGTTCCCACCTTTGCACCTTTTTGAGTCTTCATTCTCTACCATTCCACTCTTTATGTCCATATATGTGTACACATATTTTAGCACTGCTTATGAATGGCAACATGTGATATTTTACTTTCTGTGCCTGACTTGTTTCACTTAAAATAATAATCTCCAGTTCCATTTTTGTTGCTTTAAAGGGCATAATTTCATTCCTTCTTATGGCTGAATAGTATTCCATTGTGTATATATATGACATTTTCTTTATCATTGAACCATTGATGGACACAGGGTGATTCTGTTATCTTTGCTATTTTGAATAATGTTACAATAAAGATGAGTGCAGATATCTTTTTGATATACTGATTTCATCTGTGTATGTACCCAATAGTAAGACTGTAAGACTGAATAGTAGTTCTATGTTTAGTTATTGCAGAAATCTCCATACTGTTTTTCATAGATGCTGTACTAATTTATATTCTGACCAACAGTCAGTGTATGAGTTCCTTTTTCTCTGCATCCTCTCCAATATCTGTTATTTTTGTCTTTTTAATAATAGTCATTCTGACTGTGGTAATATGATAACTCATCAGCATATGAAGTTTTGCAAAGTGCTATAATTATGCTTTCAAAGAAACTGTTTAAACCTCCAAATATATCCTGATAAAAGACACTCATTACTGACATTATATATGTCTTCCATTTATCCTAAAGTTTCTTATATTGAATACATGACAATAATAGCATATTACAGTAGCACAATACATAACAGCAAATCTTATTGTGAGTTTACCATGTAGCATCTTGGGCTAAGCACTCAGAGTGTATTTAATTCTCACCATAAATGTATCCATCAAACACAGTTTTCATTTCTATTTTAAAATGTTTATCCCAGGAAATAGGGAAGTTATATAATTTGTCCAAAGTTGAACAGATATAAGGGCCTACACAGCTTCTCAATTTATATATTTGTAAGTCAAAAATGGTCACTCTTAATAATGACAGATGGTACTATTCTTGCATGAATTCCATTAGAATAAAGACCTGGTATCACAAACATCTGAAGGAAATCATCACACTCCACTAAACTTCCTCAATGGCTGCTGAAGGGTCCAAATAATCCAAGTAACAATCCTTCAGAAGAGTCAATTAAATTGAGATAAACTTTGACCAGTGAAGGACTGATGGTAAAAGAAATGTAGCAGATGAATTCTCTTTTCTTCCATACAGTATCTCTGAAGACATCCGCTGTGTCTTGCTAATCAAATATTCTTGTCCTGAATCTGTGGCCAGTTTTGTAACCACTTCTTTGTGTTTGTACTGTCTCCTTCCCCGCCTCACAGTCCTATTTTTCTCACTCATGATTCCCTGGCATTTCACCTTTCAGTAAAGTGTAAGCACCTTATTTTCTGGCTCATGTTTTGTCATTTCTAGGTAACTTAATAAAACAATGCTTCATATGCTACCTGTCCCATATGATACTGTAACAGAATTCAATACCCTATCATCACATATTACGACTTTTTAAAAAAGCATTTGTTTATTTGCATATATAGCAATGAACACAATGTGAAAACTCAAGAAATATTTTGTGAATGAGTGAGTATTCACACACATACACTGATATACAATGCATATGATAGAAAGTTGTAATACTAATATATAAGCTAATTTTAATTTAGTTTTTATGTGTTATATATATTTGAGAGTGTAAGTGATCCACATAATGCAATTTAATCTTTTCAGCATGCCTATAAGGGAGGTATAAATAATAATTCCACCATTTTATAATTTTTTAAAGACACTTAAAGCAATTATCCAATTATGCATATTATACATCTCATTTCCAAAACAATTTCTGGTCACCAATGAAACAGGCCTTAATTTTACTCTCTCATTTTATCCTGCTTTATCTTGCCTTTACTAAAGCCATAAATATTTATAAAGACATTTTCTCTGCCTTCTAGAAAGCTGTTGCTCATATGGCTTCAAGTTAGATTGCTAAATGCTGAATTATAGAATGGTGAAAAAGGTAAAGAATTTTTGAAAATTAGCAAATTTAGCAAATAAACAATTCATGAATATTTTTGAAATGATATCTCATTTTGAAGAAACTGTATAATTATTATAGCCATACTTTTCATTATTTTTATAACAATTCAGAGGGGTTCCTGATGTCAACAAGGAACCGTCTTAAACTCAGAAAAGACGAAAGTGTATTTATAATTTTCAAAATAACCCACTTTATACAATTCTTTTATTCCACTTGTATTTTGTGTGGATAAGGAGGGGGTGTCTTCTACAAATTGTATTTTACTGTGGAAGAACACTTAACATAAGATCTAAGCTATGATCAAGTTTTAAGTATATGATACATGGTTGTTGATTATAGGCACAATATTGTATTAGCATATATCTGAAACTTATTCATCTTGCTTAACTGAAAGTTTTATACACATTGATTAGTAACTCTGAATTTTCCCTTGCCCCAGCACCATCATTCTGCTATTGATATTATGAATTTGACTGTTTTAGATACCTCATGAAAGTAGAATCATGCAGTATTTACCTTTCTGTGACTGACTTAGTTCACTTAGCAGAATGTCCTCAAGTTTTATCTACATTGTTACATCTTTCAGAATTTCTTTCTTTCTTAAGGCTGAACAGTATTCTGTTGTATACGTGTAACTCATTTTCTTCATCCATTCATCTGTTAAGAGACACTTACGTTGTTTCCACATCTTTGCTATTGGAAATACTGCTGCAATAAACACAGGAGTGCTGATATTCCTTAAGAATCATACTTTCAAATCACAGATAAATATACAAAGTGAGACTGCTGAACACAGTAGTTCTATTTTTATTCTTTGAATAACTCCATTCTGTTTTCCACAGCAGCTGCATAATTTTGCATTCCCACTAACAGTGTACAAGATTCTAGTTTCTCCACATCCTCATCAGTTCTTGGAGTCTTTTTGCTTTTTTTGGTAATAGCCAACCTGACAGTTGTAAGGTGATATTTTATTATGGATTTGATTTGTATTTACCTAATGACTGGTAATATTGAATATTTTTTCACATACCCATTAGCCATTTGTATGTCTTCTTTGCATAAATGTCTGTTCAAAATCTAGTCGTTTGTTTGAGATATTTTTTGTTATTGAATTGTACGGTTTTAATAATATATATTGGATATTTGCCTCTTATTAAATATATAATTTGCAAATACTTTCTCTCATTTTGTAGGTTGCCTTTTCACTCTGTTGATTGTTTACATAGCTATGGGGAATCTTTTTTAGTTTGATGTAGTCCAATTTGTTTATTTTTTAGTTTGATGTAGTCCAATTTGTTTAGTTGTCATATTCATGAAATCACTGCCAAGTCCAATGTCATGAAGCCTCTCTCCTATGTTTTCTTCTAGGAGTTCTGTAGTTTCGGATGTTGTGATGAAGTCTTTAATTCATCTTGAGTTGATTTTTATGTATGCTGTAAGATGGGAGTCCCATTTTCTTCTTTTACATGTGAAAATACAGTTTTCTCAGTACCATTGTAGTATCCAAGCCAGTTAGAAGGAATGCACCACACACTGAGTTCTAAACTGAGTCCTTTTTATTAGCTGATGACTGAGAGTCAGCTTACGTTTAAAATCTCTCGGCCCCGAGGAAGGGGATTGATTATCTTTTATACCTTGATTTAAGTAGGGAAGTGGGTACCTAGCTGAAGTGGAATTTTGCAGAAGCAGAACAAGCAAGTTAGATAAGGAAGCTGGTAACCAGGGAGCAGGAGGTTCCCAGGATTGTTGCTTGCTAAGGGTATTTCCATACAACCACTAAGGGGGATAGCAGGAAGAACTTTCCATACAATCAATCACCAAGAGAGGTATTCACAATAGCAGGTGTGCTTGTCAAGTAGGATGTGCAGGTACTGAGCACAGTGTGACCCAAACCTCAATGGTTCAAAGCTCTGAGTACAGCGTGACTAAGTAATGCACCTGTGAGGGCTGTGGCAGGGAAGGAGAAGGTAGGCTGGAACTTACAGCTAAGATGGAGTCAGTTAGGCTAACATAAGTTAGGTTATTACACACCGATTGTTGAAAAGACAATCCTCTTACTGTGAATTCTTGCACTCTTGTCAAAGATTAGATAAACTTGTATGTGTGAATTTACTTTTATACCCTATTCTGTTTCATTTGTTTATACTTGTCTTTACACCAGTGCCATACTGTTTTAATTACTGTAGTTTTACATATCTTGAAATCAGGAAGTGTTATGTTTCCAACTTCATTATTTCTCAAGATTGGTTTGGCTCTGTGGTTTTCTATGGATACATATAAAATTGAGGAGTAGCTTTTTCCATTTTAATAAAAATGTTACTGGTATTTTGAAAGAAACTGTACTATATCTGTGGATCTTTTTGGGTAGTTGGGCATTCTTAACTATGTAAAGGCTTTAATTCATGAAAATGTAATGTCTTTCCATTTTTTGTGTGTTCATTAATTGATTTCATTCATATTTTACAGTTTTTAGTGAGTTTTTCACTTCTAATTAAGTGTATTGCTAGGTTTTTAAAATCTTTTTATATTATTATAAATGAGACTATTTTCCTAATTAAGATAGTTTGTTGCTTGTGTATAGAAATGCCACTTATATTTGTATGTTGATTTTGTATTCTGTACCTTCAATAAATTTATTTATTGATTTAACAGGTTTTTAAAATTGTTCATTGAGTCTTTAAGGTTTTCTTCACGCAAGATCATGACAACTGCACACAGAAACAATTTACTTCCTCTGCAACTTGGATGCCTTTTGTCTCCTTTTCTTGACTAATTGCTCTGACTAGGACTTTTAGGGCTGTGTTTGGTGGAAATCTTTTCAAATTTTCTCTGTTGGGAGTAATGTTGACTGTGAGCTTTTCATATATGGCCTCTATTATTTTAAGGTAATTAATTTTCATTTATAATTTGGTACAATTTTTTAATATAAAAGGATGTTGAATTTTCCATTTCTGCATCTATAGCCACATCTATATGATGTTTATATTTTATTGTATTAATATGATGATTAATCACATTAACTGATTTACTGAACTATCTTTGCATGCTTGCATGCCAGGAATAAGTCCCACTTGGTCATGGCATATAACCCTTTTAATGTGTTGTTGGGTTTCACTTACTAGCATGTTATTGAGGGTTGTGGCACCTATTTTCATCACAGTATCAATCAGTTTTACTTTTTTTAAACTTTTGATGTATTTGTCTGAATTTGGTAGGAGAAAAATGCTGGCCTCAAAAAGTGACTTTAGAAGTGTTTCTTCTGCTTTGCTTTTTGAAGAGGTGGAAAATAATTGGCATTAATTTTTCTTTAAATGTTTGATAGAGTTCACCAAGGAAGCCATCTCAACCTGGGCTTTCCTTTGTCAGAAGGTTCTTAAATACAGAGTCAATCTTGGTACTGGTTACAAATCTTTTCAGACTTACCGTTTCTCCATGAATTAGTCTGGATAGGTTATATGTATTTAGAAACATGTGTATTTCTTCTAGGTTATCCAGTTTGTTGACATAGGACTTTTGTAATAGCATTTTATGATTCTTTTTATATCTGTGGTATCAGTTAAAATGTTTTCTGTTTCATTTCTGCTTCTATTTATTTGAAACATCTCTCCATTTTTTCATCTGTTTGTGTCCTCTGGTATTTCCTTGAGCAGTGGTTCATAATTCTCCTTAAAGAGGTCCTTTACATCCTTTGTTTGTTGTATTCCTAGGTGTTTTATTCTCTTTGTAGAAATTGCGAATGGGAGTTTACTTTTGATTTGCCTCTCTGTTAGTCTGTTATTGATATATAGGAGGAATGCTTATGATTTTTGCACATTGATTTTGTATCCTAAGACTTTGCTGAAGTTGTTTATCAGTTTCTGGAAATTCTGGGCTGAGCTGATTCTGTCTTCTAAGTATACAATCATGTCATCTGCAAATAGAGAAATTTGACTTCCTCCTTTCCTAACTGAATACCTTTTATTTCCTTTTCTTGCCTGAATGCTGTGTCTAGAGCTTCCAATACTATATTGAATAGGGTGCAGAGTGAGGGCATCCTTGACTAGTGCCAGATTTCAGAGATAATTCTGCCAGTTTTTGCCCTTCCAGTATGATATTGGCTGTGGGTTTGTCATAAATAGCTTTTATTATTTTGAGATATGGTCCATCTATATCTAGTTTATTGAGAGATTTTCACATAAAGTGCTGTTGAATTATGTCTAGGACATTCCCTGCATCTATTGAGATAATCATGTGGTTTTGTCTTTATGTGGTGGATTATGTTTATAGACTTGTATATGTTGAACCAGACTTGCATCTCTGGGATAAAGCCTACTTGATCATGGTGGATAAGTTTTTTGATGTGCTGTTGCCATTGGATTGCCAGGATTTTATTGAAGATTTTTGCATCTATGTTCATCATGGATATTGGCCTATAGGTTTCTTTTTTGGTTGAGTCTCCACTCGGTTTTGGTATCAGAATGATAGTGGTCTCATAAAATGATTTGGAAAGAATTCCCTCTTTTTGTATTGTTTGGAGTAGTTTCTGAAGGAGTGGTATGAACTCCTCTTTGTACATCTGGTAGAATTCGGCTGAGAACCCTTCTGGACCTGGGCTTTTTTTGGTTGGTAGGCTGTTAATTGCCACCTCAACTTCAGCCCTTGTTAATGGTCTGTTCAGTGTTTGAACTTCTGCTTGGTTTAGGCTTGGGAGGGTGCAAGTGTCCAGAAATTTATCAATTTCTTCCAGGTTTACTAGTTTATGTGCATGGAGTTGTTTGTAGTAATCTCTGATGGTAGTTTGTATTTCTGTGAAATCAGTGGTGATATCCCTTTTATGGTTTTTGTTGCATTTATTTGAATCTTCTCTCTTTTCTTTTTTATTAATCTGGCTAGCGGTGTGTCTATTTTGGTGATCTTTTAAAAAAACCAGCTCCTGGATTTATTGAGTTTTTGAAGGGTTTTTTGTGTCTCTATCTCCTTTAGTCCTGCTCTGATCTTAATTATCTCTTGTCTTCTGCTAGCTTTTGAGTTTTTTTTTTTTTATCTTGCTCCTCTAGCTCTTTCAGTTTTGATGATAGGGTATCAATATTAGATCTTTTCTTGATTCTCATGTGAATATTTATTAGTATAAATTTTCCTCTAGACACTGCTTTAAATGTTTCCCAGAGATTTTGGTATGTTGTGTATTTGTTCTCGTTGGTTTCAAAGAACATGTTTATTTCTCCCTTCATTTCATTGTTTATTCAGCCAACGTTCAAGAGCCAGTTGTTCAGTTTCCATAAAGTTGTGCTGTTCTGATTTAGTTTCTGAATGCTGAGTTCTAATTTGGTTGCACTGTGGTCTGAGAGACTGTTTGTTATGATTTCCAATCTTTTGCATTTGCTGAGGAGTGATTTACTTCGTTTATGTGGTCAGTTTTAGAGTAGGTGCAATGTGGTGCTGAGAAGAATGTAAATTCTGTGGGTTTGGGGTGCAGAGTTCTGTAGATGTCTATTAGGTTTGCTTGGTCCAAATCTGATTCTAGTCCTGGATATTCTTGTTAATTTTCTGCTCATTGATCTGTCTAACATTGACAGTGGAGTGTTAAAGTCTCTCACTGTTATTGTGTGGGATTCTAAGTCTCTTTGTAGGTTGTTAAGAACTCGTTCTATGTATCTGGGTGCTCCTGTACTGGGTGTGTATATATTTAGGATAGTTAGCTCTTTTTGTTGGATTGATCTTTTTACCATTATTTAATGCCCTTGTCTCTTTTGATCTTTGTTGGTTTAATGTCTTTTTTATCAGAGACTAGGATTGCAACTCCTGCGTTTTTGCTCTCCATTTGCTGGGTAAATCTTCCTCTGTTCCTTTATTTTGAGTCTATGTGTATCTTTGCACATGATATGGGTTTCCTGAGTAAAGCACACCAACAGGTTTTAACTTTTTATCCAATTTGCCAGTCTGTGTCTTTTGATTGGGTCATTTAGCCTATTTACATTTAAGATTAATATTGTTATGTGTGAATTTAATTCCTCCATTTTGATGTTAGCTAGTTGTTTTGCCCATTAGTTGACACAGTTTCTTCGTTGCTTATATCCCACCCCCACTATCCCTCCCCTAGATCCCCACTCCCCAAAAGGCCCCAGTGTGTGATGTTTCCCTCCCTGGGTTCTTGTGTTCTCATTGTTCAACACCCACTTATTAATGAGAACAGACGGTGTTTAGTTTTCTGTTCTTGTTTCAGTTTGCTGAGAATGATGGTTTCCAGCTTCATCCATGTTCCTGTAAAGGACATGAACTCATTCTTTTTTATGGCTGGACAGTATTTCATGGTGTAGATGTGCCACATTTTTTTTGTTCAGTCTATCATTGATGAGCATTTTGGTTGGTTCGTCTTTGCTATTGTAAACAGTGCCACAATGAACATACATGTGCATGTGTCTTTATAATAGAATGATTTATAATCCTTTGGGTATATACCCAGTAGTGGGATTGCTGGGTCAAATGGTATTTCTATTTCTAGATCCTTGAGGAATTGCCACACTGTCTTCCATAATGGTTGAACTAATTTACACTCCCACCAATGGTGTGAAACGGTTCCTATTTCTCCACATCCTCTCCAACGTCTGTTGTCTCCAGATTTTTTAATGATCACCATTCTAATTGGCAGAGATGGTATCTCAATGTGGTTTTGATTTGCATTTCTCTAATGACCAGCAATAATAAGCATTTTTTATGTTTATTGGCCACAGAAATGTCTTCTTTTGAAAAATGTCAGTTCATATCCTTCACCCACTTTTTGTTGAGGTTGTTTCTTTTTATTCTTGTAAATTTTTAAAAGTTATTTGTAGATTGTGGGTATTAGCCCTTTGTCAGATGGGTAGCTTGCAAAAATTTTTTCCATTCTGTTGGTTGCCAGTTCACTCTAATGATTATTTCCTTTGCTGCACAGAAGCTCATTAGTTTAATTAGATCCCATTTGTCTATTTTGGCTTTTGTTGCCATTGCTTTTGGTATTTTAGTCATTACGTACTTGCCTATGCCTATGCCCTGAATGGTATTGCGTAGGTTTTCTTCTAGAGCTTTTTACAGTGTGGGTCTTACGTTTAAATCTTCAATCCGTCTGAGGTTAATTTTTGTTTTTTTCAGGAGTAAGGTGGTATTGAATTGTGGTTTCAATTTACATTTCCCTGATCATCAGTAATAGTGAGCATTTTTTCATATGTTTGTTGGTCATTTGAGAATTTTTCATTCATGTCCTTAGTCCATTTTTTATAAGATGGTTTGATTTTTCTTGCTAATTTTTTTGTGTTTCTTAGAGATTCTAGATTTTAGTACTTTGTTGGATGTATAAATTGCAAATATTTTCTCCCACTCTATGGGTTCTCTGTTTACTCTGCAGACTTTTTCTTTTGCTGTGCAGAAATCTTTTAGTGTAATTAAGTCTCACATATTTATACTTGTTATTGTTATATTTACTTTTGGATTCAATCATGAAATCTTTGCTTAAGCCAATGTCTAAAAGGGTTTTTCTGATGTTATATTTTAGAATGTTTGTGGTTTCTGGTTTTAGATTTAAGTCCTTGATCCTTTTGGAGTTGATTTTTATATAAGGTGAGAGATGAGGATCACATTTCATTCTTCTACATGTGGCATGCCAATTATCCCAGCACCGTTTGTTGAATAGGTTTCCCTAATTTATGTCTTTGTTTGCTGTGTTGAAGAACAGTTGACTATAAGCATTTCACATTATTTCTGGTTTCTCTATTCTGTTCCATTGGACTACATGTCTATTTTTCTACCAGAATCATGCTGTTTTGATGACTATGGCCTTATAGAATAGTGTGAAATCAGCTAATGCAATGCCTCCAGATTGTTTTTTTTTTTTTTTTTTTTTTTTTTTTTTTTTTTTGCTTTGTCTTGTATTGGCTATATGGGCTCTATTTTAGTTCCATATAAATGTTAGGATTGTCTTTCCTAATCCTGTGAAGAATAATGTGGTATTTTGATGAGAATTGCATTGAATTTGTAGATTGCTTTTGGCACTGTAGTCATTTTCATAATATTGATTCTACTTATCCAAGAGCATAAGATGTATTTCCATTTGTTTGTATCTTTGATTTCTTTGAGCAGTGTTTTGTAGTTTATTTTGTAAAAGTCCTTCCCTTCCTTGGTTAGGTATATCCCTAATTATTTTATGTTTTTGGCAGTTATTGTAAAAGTGGTTGAGTTATTAATTTGATTCTCAGCTTGGTCGCTATTTGTGTAAAGGAGAGCTACTGGTTTGCATACATTAATTTTGTACCCAGAAATTTTGCCAAACTTATTTATCAGTTCTAGTTTTGTGGAGGAGTCTTCAGGGTTTTTTAGGTATGTAATCATATCATCAGCATGCAGCAACTGTTAGAATTTCTCTACCAATTTTGATGCGTTTTATTTATTTCTCTTGTCTAATTTCTATGGCTAGGACTTCCGGTACTATGTTGAATAGAAGTGTTGAGAGTGGGCATACTTGTCTTGTTCCAGTTATCAGAGGGAATGCTTTCAACTTTTCTTCATTCAGTACTATGTTGGCTGTGGGTTTGTCACAGATGGCTTTTATTATGTCACGTCATGTCCATTTCATGACAATTTCGCTGAGGGTTTTAATCATAAAAGGATGCTAGATTTTGTCAGATGCTTTTACTGCATCTATTGAGGTGATCATGTGATTGCTGTTTTTAATTCTGTTTTTGTGGTGTACCATATTTATTGACTTGCTGATGTTAAACCATCCCTGCATCCCTGGCATGAAACCCACTTGAAGATGGCAAGTTGTCTTTTTGATACCTTGTTGAATTTGGTTAATTAACAAATTTCATCACAATTTTTTTGTATATATATTCATCAGAGGTATTGGTCTGTAGTTTTCTTTTTTTTGTTATGTCCTATCCTGGTTTAAATATTAGGATGATGCTGACTTCATAGAACGATGTGGGGAGTATTCTCTCATTCTCTGTCTTGTGAAATAATGTCAGTAGAATAGTACCAATTCTTTACTGAATGTCTGGTAGAATTCTGCTGTGAATCTGTCTGGTCCTGAATTTTGTTGTTGTTGTTGGCAATTTTTTTCTTACCATTTTAATCTCACTGCTTGTTATTGGTCTGTTTAGGGTTTCTAATTCTTCCTGGTTTAAGTTAAGTCAGTCGTATATTTCCATGACTTTATCCATTTTCTCTAGGTTTTCTGTGTATAAAAGTGTTCATAGCAACCTTGAATGACCCTCTGTATTTCTGTGGTGTTGGTTGTAATATTTCTCATTTCATTTCTAATTGAGCTTATTTGGGTCTTCTATCTTCTTTTCTTGGTTAATCTTGCTAATAGTCTATCAAGTTTATTTATCTTTTCAAAGAACCAGATTTTTGTGTTGTTTTTATTTTGTATTTTTGTTGTTGTTTCAATTTTATTTAGTTCTGCTCTGATCTTGGGTTTTTCTTTTCTTCTCCTGAGTTTGGGTTTGCTTTGTTTTTGTTTCTCTGGTTCCTTGAGATATGACCTTAGAATATTTGTTTATGCCCTTTTAAACTTTTTGATGTAGGCATTTAAGGCTATAAACTTTCCTCTTACCACTGCCTTTGCTGTATACCAAAGGTTTAATAGGTTGTGTCACTGTTATCATTCAGCTCAATACATATATAATTTATACATATATTTTTAAAATATACATATATATTTAAATATATACCTATAATTAGATACAAATGTGTATATATAGAATATTAATATATGTATATTAATGCATATATGTATATATACTATATATGTATATATATAAAATATGTATATATGTGATATGTATATATACCAATGTGTATATAATTATATATTTAAATGTATAAATTATATATAATTTATAATTGTATACATTTATAAATGTATAAATTACATATAATATATATATTTATATGTATAAATTATATATTGATTGTATATGTATATATATGTATAAATAATATATGTATTGTGTATATATTATACACAATATATTATATTACACAATATATTATATTATATATACACAATACATATATATAATATATATAACATATTTAAAATATATATAATATATATACACATTACATATATATAATATATATAACATATATAAAATATATATAATATATATACACATTACATATATAATATATATACACAAATATATACATATTTCTAAAATATGTATACATATATAATTATATACAAATATATATAAACACTATTTATATATGTACACACAAACACCAATTGATATAAATATAAATCTATACACACATTGATTTATTTATGTATTTATTTTGATAACTGTCATTCTTTGGTTTAAGTATATTATCTTAAAATTGTTTTCTATTTATCTCATCTGTTCTGTCTACCGTTTTTTTCTTTTTTGACTTCTTTCAGTTTAATTAGCTATATATCATGATTCTATTGTACCTCCTTGGTTGGCTTACAGTCTATAATTCATTGTTTAATTTAATTCATGGTATATAAAACTAACTTACCACAGTCTACCTTTATAAGATATTGTATCAGTTCACATATAAAAATGATCCTTGCAATAATATTATACTATTATTTTTTCCCTCCTGGCATTTGTGCTATTATTTTCATACTTTTAAACTTTAACATATTTTATAACACTACACTTCTGTTTTTTGAAAAGCTAATTGTATTTTGAAAATATTTAATTTTTAAAATCTATTTATTTACCTATGTAACTGCCATCCTGATTTTTTTTCTTCCTTTGTGTAGATTCAACTTTTTGTCTTTTTCCTTGTGATGAAGGACTCCTCTTTATATTTCTTACATTAGAATTCTGCTGTTAATGAATTCTTTCAGCTTTTGTGGATGTAAAAATATATTTAATTTGTCTTCAATTTTTTTGACAATATTTTACCAGGAGAAAATTCAAGGTTGACAGAGTTATTCATTCCATAGTTTAAAGATGCTATCTGCTGTCTTTTCACTTTCATGGTTTCTGATAGAAAAATTTCTCTTAGTAATTTGATTATACTGCTGAGCAGTTTGATTATGATGGTCTTTGGTGAAGTGTTCTTTGTGCTTCTTTTGCGTGCTATTAACTGAACTTTCATTTGTAGGTTTATATAACAGTCTGTATGAAATATGTCATCAGTAAGTCTACATGAATTATTGGTCACTAGGGCTTGTGAATATCTCAACCTTTGACATGTAGATAACAGATAATGGAACAAGCAGGATTATCACCTTCTTTCAAAATTTAATTTATTGATGTTTATTAATTTATTGAGAGGTTAGTCTCAGATTTAATGCCTTATTCCAAGGGTTTTCCACCACATTCACTGAGGAAAAAAAATGCAATTTTATATCTCCACCTGGCCTCATGCTTTAGCTATTCCAATACTGCACTATGAGCACAATAAGATTTATCAGGTGCACCCGTAAACTTTCAATGCATGTAATTTTATGCTTGTGATTCAGTCAATATTTCTATATATTCTTCCTATGGAATTTTTGTAATCTAAGAAACCTCATACACAATTTAGGGTCAATGTCAGACCTCAGGGTAGAGTGACATTTGAGTCCTGGCAAAAGCCAAATGAATCCAAATTTAGATCCTTTATAGATATTTTTTTGGGAGTTCAAGAGAGAATCTGACTTCTGAAGTTAGTCATACTGAGCATTTAGAAGTTTAGGCAGAATTTAGCTAGCTTGCAGTTTATAGTAAGCAGTTAATGTTTTGTCAATTAACGCCTAAAGTGCCTATAAATACACATTTAATACATTAATCTAAACCACCACTGCAAATAGACTGTACAGATGGGTACTTTTACCAGGTCTGCTAAAATATCACCCTTTCTAAGGCTCTCTGAATATGTTTATCATAAATATGTATCATTCTAGTCTCATTATAAAATCAAGTCACCTAATACTGCTGGAGAAAAAATTTTGTTAATCTAGTTCCAGTTACTGTAACCATCAGAAAATAATAAAAGTGAATACCTATAAAATTCTCACCATTATTACTTTAATTTTTTTCTAACAGGCTTTAAATGTGAGATTTTGGTATACGATAATTCTGATGCCTCTGTCATCTGAGAAATATAAAGTGATTTAACTGTATTTGGTATACCCTTTCTGGCAAATAAATCAGGTTGTACATTTTTATTGTTCAGATCTAGAGTGATGTTATTATTCATCTTGTCTTAGATTCTCTGACATTTGTTCTACCATGTAAAATAATGCTTTTAAAATAATTTAAAACAAATTTGCCATCAACTGTCTTGGAGGCAGGAACTTACATAAATTGGTTTATGGAAATTGTAGATATTGCTTTACAGAATATATCTGATGTTAACTTGTCATTGCCTCAGAGAATATTTTATTATTCTTTCTCATTCCTTTGCAAGAGTGAGAAATGATATTTTAAAAAGTAAAGAAAAATGTCAAGAGGCTGATGGCAATATATATTAAACATCTTTCTTTTTGACCATAGGTTATCAAAGCCCTATTTTTAAGACAAGAGTTTAAAAAACTAGCTCATAATACTTCAAATAAAAAAATTATTATCAGTTTAATTCATATATATCTGTTTGAAACACACATGTAGTTGGTAGTGCCTAAATGTAATTAGTAAATTAAAACGCTGAATTGTCTGCAGCAATACAAACAGACATTCAGATATTTATAGATTTACATGTTTGACCAAGACACATCCATAGCTATTAAAAAGATACTTTTACAATACACAAACACTTTAAATATTATATTTAAAATATGAATATTAGACCCTTTAACACACTAAAGGAAAATAAAAGAGGGAGTAGTCATTGTGTATAGTTATGTGTCTTGTCCGTAACCTGATTCTAAAATACTCAAATTTAGTTCTAAGAAGAGACAACAATTATAAAGAACAGTATGTAACTAGGCATGATGGCTTGTGCCTACAATCTTAGCCACTCAAGAGACTAAGGGGGGACGATTGTTGCAGTGATTTATGATTGTGCAACTGAACTCCAGCCTGTGGAACACAGACACATCCTGTCTCTATAAACAAACAAACAATGGCAGGATCGAATTAGCACATAACAATATAACTTTGAATGTAAATGAGTTAAATGCCCCAATCAAAAGACACCGAAAAGCAAACTGAATAAAGAGTCGACTATCTGTGTGCTATATTCAGGAGACTCACATCATGTGCAAAGACACATATTGGCTCAAAATAAAGATGTGGAGGAAGATTTACCAAGCAAATGAAAAGAAAAGAAATGCAAAAGTTACTATCCTGGTCTCTGATAAAACAGACTTTAAAGTGACAAAGATCAAAAGAGACAAAGGCATTAAATTATGGTAAAATGACTGATGCAACAAGAAGAGCTAACTATCCTAAATATATACACACCCAATACAGGAGCACCTAGATACATAAACCAAGTTCTTAATGACCTACGAAGAGACTAAGACTTCCACACAATAATCGTGGGTGACTTTAACACCCCACTGTCAATACTGGACAGATCAACAGGACAGAAAATTAACAAGAATTTCCAGGACTTGAACTCAGATCTGGACCAAGTGGACCTAATAGACATC